>NW_028225181.1:39173384-39750234 GCF_052327205.1 Somniosus microcephalus | reverse complement strand
CCGAGGCTCTCTCCCCCCCGCCTCCCGCGATTTCCCGAGGCTCTCTCCCCCCGCGATTTCCCGAGGCTCTCCCCCCCGCGATTTGCCGAGGCTCTCTCCCCCCCGCCCCCCGCGATTTCCCGAGGCTCTCTCCCCCCGCGATTTCCCGAGGCTCTCCCCCCCCCACGCGATTTCCCGAGGTTCTCTCCCCCCCGCCCCCGGCGATTTCGCGAGGCTCTCTCCCACCACGATTTCCCGAGGCTCTCCCCCCCCACGCGATTTCCCAAGGTTCTCTCCCCCCCGCCCCCGGCGATTTCCCGAGGCTCTCCCCCCCGCGATTTCCCGAGGCTCTCCCCCCCGCGGTTTCCCGAGGCTCTCTCCCCCCCCGCCCCGCGCGATTTCCCGAGGCTCTCTCCCCCCCGCGATTTCCCAAGGCTCTCCACCCCCCCGCGATTTCCCGAGGCTCTCCCCCCCCGCGATTTCCCGAGGCACTCCCCCCCGCGATTTCCCAAGGCTCTCCCCCCCCCCGCGATTTCCCGAGGCTCTCCCCCCCCCGCGATTTCCCGAGGCTCTCCCCCCCCGCGATTTCCCGAGGCTCTCTCACCCGCGATTTCCCGAGGCTCTCCCCCGCCCCGCGATCTCACGAGGCTATGTGCTGGTGTCACGGGGGCCGTGCGCATGCGTGCCGGCGTCAAGGCGGCTGCGCAACGGCCGTGCGCATGCGTGGTTGCCGTTTAAAAAAAAGCCAGAGCGGGCTCTCGCGGGCGGGCGGCGCATGCGCGGTCAGTGCCAGCGGCGCGAGGCGGCCCGCGGGGAGTAGGCAGGGAAACCCCGCGGGCTGGCGGCCGTTAGAGCGGCTCACTTCGGGCCCCGACACCGTCAAACCTGAGAGGGGGAAGTAGAGAGGGAAGAGGAGAAGGAGAGAGAGGGAAGAGGAGAAGGAGAGAGAGGGAAGAGGAGAAGGAGAGAGAGAGAGGGAAGAGAGAGAGATAGAGAAATTTTTGGAGCTTCAGGCCTGCCTGCATCGGGCCTGGAGACCAGCACCGAGTCCCCCCTGCGCGAGGGTGAGGAGGAGGGAGGGGGGTTGCTAAACACAATATAAAACTGAAATAAATTGTTAATTAATTCCCTAACACATAATTCAAATATTTACCTTAGTTCCCTAACACACAGAAAGTGTGGGGGAAAAAATTGTGGAAAATCAAGATGGCGGCCACTCACCTCGGTTCAGAAGGATACGGCCCGCCCACACACGCACCGATTGGTCGACCGGTCAGGTCACCGAAGCGTAGGATTGGTCAATTGTCGAGTCACTCGACACTCAACTGTCGGAAGACCTCGACGTCACACGGTCGCTAATGAGATGCTAATGAGCGGAACGCTGAACGTTTTTGGGATACCGCGGGTGGGATTTTTGTCCAGCCAAAACGTAAATGCTCCGATGACCGGTCCGGAATCGCAAGCTTTCTTTTGAGGCGATGCACGCGTCGGTACGCTCTGTAACTTCCAAACGCATCGAGACCAGGCGGACAGACAGACAGGCAGACAGACAGACAGACAGACAGACAGACAGACAGACAGAAGAGCCACTTTATATATATAGATTTAGGGCAAGAGGATAACTAGGGGAAGGGTAGGCCCCATTAGGGACCAAAGTGGCAATCTGTGTGTGGAGCCAGAAGATGTAGGTGGGGTTTTTGAATGAGTTTTTTGCATCTGTGTTCACTATAGAGAAGGACGATGTGGACATAGAAATCGGGCAGGGGTCTGTATTATACTTGACAATATTAGCATCTAGAGGGAGGAGGTACTAGCGGTTTTAACAGGCTTAAAAGTGGATAACTCCCCAGGCCCAGACGCGATGTATCCCAGGCTGCTGTGTGAGGCAAAGGAGGAGATTGCAGGGGCTCTGACACAAATTTTGAGAACCTCTCTGGCCACAGGGTATGTGCCAGAGGACTGGAGAACAGCTAACGTAGTACCATTATTCAAGAAGGGTAGTAGGGATAAACCAGGGAATTACAGGCCAGTGAGCCTAACATCAGTGGTAGGGAAATTATTGGAAACAATTCTGAGGGACAGAATTAGTCTCCACTAGGAGAGGCAAGGATTAATCAGGGATAGTCAGCATGGGTTTGTCAAGGGAAGATCATGTCTGACCAATTTGATTGACATTTTCGAGGAGGTGACTAGGTGTGTGGATGAGGGTAGTGCAGTGGATGTGGAATACATGGATTTCAGTAAGGCTTTCGATAAAGTCCCGCATAGGAGACTGGTCAAGAAGGTAAGAGCCCATGGGAGCCAGGGTGGCTTGTCACGTTGGATCCAAAACTGGCTTAGTGGCAGAAGGCAGAGGGTGATGGTCGAAGGTTGTTTTTGTGACTGGAAGCCTGTGTCCAGTGGGGCACTGCAGGGATCGGTACTGGGTCCCTTGCTGTTTGTGGTCTACCTTAATTATTTGGATGAGAATGGAAAAGATATGATCAGTAAGTTCGCAGATGACACGAAAATTGGTGGGGTGGTAAATAGCGAGGAGGGTAGCCTCAGTCTGCAGGACGATTTAGATAAGTTGGTCAGATGTGCGGAATATTGGCAAACGGAATTTAATCCTGAAAAGTGTGAGGTGATGCATTTTGGAGGGTCTAACAAGGCAAGGGAATACACAATGAATGGTAAGACCCTAGGAAAGATAAAGGATCAGAGGGACCTTGGTGTGCATGTACATCGATCCCTGAATGCAGCAGAACAGGTGGATAAGGTGGTTAAAAAGCCATATGGGATACTGGCCTTCATTAGCCAAGGCATAGAATATAAGAGCAGGGATGTTATGATGGAGCTGTACAAAAATCTGGTTAGGCCACAGCTGGAATACTGTGTGCAGTTCTGGTCGCCACACTATAGGAAGGATGTGATTGCTTTGGAGATGGTGCAGAGGAGATGCACCAGGATGTTACCTGGGCTGGAGCTCTTCAGCTATGACAAAACACTGGACAGGCTGGGGTTGTATTCCTTGGAGCAGAGAAGGCTGAGGGGGGACCTGATTGAGGTGTAAAAAATTATGAGGGGCATAGATAGGGTAGTTTAAAGGAACTTTTTGCCTTAGTAGAGGGGTCAATAACAAGGGGGCATAGATTCAAGGTAAGGGGCAGGAGGTTTAGAGGGGATTTGAGGAAGAACTTTTTCACTCAGAGGGTGGTTGTAATCTGGAACTCACTGCCTGAAAGGGTGGTAGAGGCAGGAACCCTCACAACATTCAAGAAGCATTTGGATGAGCACTTGAAATGCCATAGCATACAAGGCTACGGACCAAATGCTGGAAAATGGGATTAGATTAGACAGGGCTTGATGGCCGGCGCGGACGCGATGGGCCGAAGGGCCTCTTTCTGTGCTGTATAACTCTATGACTCTATGAGTCTATTATATCCAAAGAGGAGTCATATAAAGTTGCCATAAACAATAGCAAGCCTGAGGATTGGGAGCAGTTTAGAGTTCAGCAAAAAAGGACAAAGAGATTGGTTAAGAGGTGAAAAATAGAGAGTAAACTTGCAAGGAACATAAAAACACCCTGTAAAGGCTTCTACAAGTAGGTAAAAAGAAAACGATTATTGAAGAAAAATGTAGGTCACTTACAGTCAGAAAAGGGAGAATTTATAATGGGGAACAAGTACGTGGCTGAGCAATTGAACTAATATTCTGGTTCTGTCTTCACGGAAGAGGACACAAATACTTTCCCAGAAATGCTAGGGAACCAAGGCTCTAGTGAGCAGGAGGGTTTAAAGGAAATTAGTATTCGTAAAAAAATGTGCTGGAGAAATTAGTGGGACAGAATGCTAATAAATCACCAGGGCCTGATAATCTGCATCGGTACTGGAAGAGGTAGCCATGGAAATAGTGAATGCATTGGTTGCCACCATCCAAAATTCTATAGATTATGGAACAGTTCCTGTAGATTCGAGGGTGGCAAATGTAACCCAACTATTTAAAAAAAGAACGGACAGTGCAAACAGTGAACTACAGCCCGGTTAGCCTTACAACAGTGGTAGGGCTAATGCTAGTGTCTATTTAAAGGATGTGCTAACAGAACACTTAGAAAATATCAACGTGATTAGACAAATTCAACATGGATTTATGAAAGGGAAATCGTGCTTGACAAACCAACTGGAGTTTTTTGTGGTTGTAATGGTAAAAAAATAAGGGAGAACCAGAGGATGTGGTGTATTTGGATTTTCAGAAGGCCTTTGATAAAGACCCACAGAAGAGGCTAATTTGCAAAATTAAAGGGACCCGTGAATGCGGGTAATATACTGGCATGGCGTGAAAATTGTTTAACAGACAGGAAACAGAGAGTAGGAATAAATGGCTCTTTTTCAGGGTGGCAGGTGATGATTAGTGGGGTACCGCAGTGATCAGTGCTTGCGCCTCAGCTATTCACAATATATTTCAATGATTTGGATGAGGGAACCAAAAGTAATATTTCCAAGTTTGCTAATGACACAAAACTAGGTGGGATTGTGACTTGTGAGGAGGATGCAATGTGGCTTCAAGGCGATTTAGACAAGTTGAGTGAGTTTGCAAATACATGGGAGATGCAGTATAACGTGGATAAATGTGAAGTTATTCACTTCGGTAGGAAAAACAGAAAGGCAGAGTTTTCTTTAAATGGCGATAGATTGGGAAATGTTGATGTACAAAGGGACCTGGGTGTCCTTGTACACCAGTCACTGAAAGCAAACATGCAGGTGCAGCAAGCAGTAATGGAGGCAAATGTTATGTTGGCCTTTATTGCTAGAGGATTTTTAGTACAGGAGCAAGGATGCTTTACTGCAGCTCGTCAGGGCCTTGGTGAGGCCACTCCTGGCGTACTGTGTGCAGTTTTGGTCCCTATACCTAAGACAGGATATACTAGCAATAGAGGCAATGCAGCGAAGGTTCACCAGACTGATTCCTCGGATGGCAGGACTGACGTATGAAGAGAGTTTGGGTCACTAGATTATACAACAATGCGAAGGGATCTCATTGAAACGTATAAAATTCTGACAGGGCTAGACAGACTAGATGTAGGGAGGATGTTTACCCTTGCTGGGTGGTCTAGAACTAGCAGTCATAATCTTAGGATACGGGAAGGACATTTCGGACTGAGGAGAAATTTCTTCACTCAGAGGGTGGTGAATCTGTGGAATTCTCTACCACAGAAGGCTGTGGAGGTCAAGTCACTGACTTTATTTAAGAAGGAGATAGATAGATTTCTAGACACAAAAGGCATCAAGGTGTATGGGGAAAGAGCGGGAATACGGTATTGAGATAGAGGATCAGCCAAGATCATGTTGAATGGTGGAGAAGGCTCGAAGTGCCAAAAGGCCGAATGGCCTACTCCTGCTCCTATTTTTCTATTCCATTTTTCTATTGACATTGAACGGCATTACAGTCGTCGAATCCCCCAGCATCAACATCCTGGTGGCTCACCAGTGGCCAGAAACTGAAATGGACCAGCCATATAAATACTGTGGCAAATGGAGCAGGTCAGAGGCTAGGTATTCTGCGGCGAATGTCTCACCTCCTGTTTCCCCAAAGCCTTTTCACCATCTACAAGGCACAAGTAAATAATGTGATGGAATAATCTCCACTTGCCTGGATGGGTGCAGCTCTTACAACTCTCAAGAATCGCGACACCATCGAGGACAAAGCAGCCCGCTTGATTGGCACCACAGCTTATACATTTCCTCCCTCCACCACCGGAGTAGCCTGAATGCAGTGTGTACCATCCAAAAAGTAAACTGCGACAACTCGCCAAGGCATCTTCAGCAAAACCTTCCAAATCCACGACATCTTCCACCTAGAAGGACAAGGGCAGCAGTCGCATTGGAACAACACCACATCCAATTTCCCCTCCAGTGGAACGCTATCCTGACTTGGAAGTATATCGCCGTTCATTCATTGCTGCTTGTTCTAAATCCTTGAACTCCCTCCCTAACAGCACTGCGCGAGTACCTTCACCAGACTGACTGCGGCGGTTCAAGAAGGCAGCTCACTACCACCTTCTCAGGGGCAATTAGTGATGGGCAATAAATGCTGGAATGTCAGTGGCGTCCAAATCCCAGGAAGGAATAAAGCAATTTTTTTTGTGACCCTCTATTTAATCTCCATGACTAAGGCAGGATCAGTGAAATCTACACTTTCGAGCAAATGAAGTTCCTGGATTGAGGCGGGAGCAGTGTAATCTATACTATACAGTGGATGAAATTCCTGTGTTGACGCGGGAGCAGTGTAATCTACACTATACAGTGGATGAAATTCCTGTGTTGGGCGGGTGCAGTGTAATCTACGCTATACAGGGGATGTAATTTCTGTGTTGGGGCGGGTGCCATGTAATCTACACTATACAGGGGATGTAATTCTTGTGTTGAGGCGGGAGCAGCTTAATTTAGGCCGTCCAGGTAATTTATTTTTTGGATGCAGAAAGAAGTTGTTTAATCTCGGCGGCCTTGGCAATGAAATTCCTGGACTGCGGCAGGAGATTTGTAATGTAGGTGGACATGGGAATTTATTTCCTTGATTGACGCAGCAGCAATATGATCTAGGCTGCCCTTGGAATGAAATTCCTGGACTGAGGCTTCGGCAGTGTAATCTTTGCAGCCCTGGGAATGCAATTCCGCGATTGTCGCGGGGGCAGTGTAATCAAGTTGGCCGAGAAAATCAAATTCCAGGACTCAGATAGGAGCTTTGTAATCTAGGCATCCCTGCCAAGGAAGTTCTCAGGCGGAGATGGGTGCAGTGCCATCTAGGCATCACGGGAAGGAAATACCAGGACTGAGGGTGGGTGGGGCAGTATAATCTACGTGATCCTGGGAATGGAATTGAGCCGGGAGCAATGTAATCTAGGCGGCTGGAGGAAACAAATTAATGAAATGAGGCGGGAGCTGCGCAATCTAGGCGGTCCAGGAAGTGAAATTCCTAGACAGAGACGGGAGCAGTGTAATCAACTATGCACAGGAAATTAAATTGCTGGAGTGAGGGAGAAGCAATGTAAACTACGTGGCCCTGGGAATGGTATTTCTGGCCTGAGGCGGGAGCAGTGAAAAATAGGCCGTCCATGGAATGAAATTCCAGGAATGAGGCAGAAGCACTGTAATCTAGGAAACACGAGGAATTAAATTCCTGGGCTGAGGTGGGAGCAGTGAAATCTAGGTGAGCCTGGAAATTTAATTCTTGACGTGAGGTGGGAGCAGTGTAATCGAGGTGAGCCTGGAAATTTAATTCTTGACGTGAGGTGGGAGCAGTGTAATCCATGCGGTCCTCAGTCTGCAATTCCTGGACTGGTGCGGGAGCGGTGCATCCTTGGCAACTCTGGGATTTCGATAGCTGGACTGAAGCAATGGCAGTGTGATATGGTGAGCTCTGGCATTGAATTTGCTGGTTTGAGATGGGAGCAGTGTAATGTAGGGGTCACTGGTTGTGAAATTCCTTAGATGAGGCGGGATCAGTGTAATCTTGGTGTCCCTGGGTATGAATTTCCTGGACTGAGGGAGAAGCAGTGTATTTATGCGGCCCTGGGAATGGTGTTTGTGGCTGAGGTGGGAGCAGTCTGAACAAGGCTTCCCTCGAAGCAAATAATTGTACTGAGCCGGGAGCAGTGCAATGTAGGTGTTGCTGGGAATGGAATTGCTGGAATGAGTTGAGAGCACTGCAAACTTGGTGACAGCGTGGATGAAATTCTAGCATTGCGGCAGGAGCAATGTAATCTAGGCAGCCCAAGGAATGAAATTACTGTACTGAGGCGGAAGCAGTATAATCTAGTCGGCCTGGGAATGCCTTTCTGAACTGAGGAGTCAATAGTGAAATCTAGGCTCAGCTGGGAATGCCTACCCTGGACTGAGGCATGAACAGTGAAATCCAGGCTTAGCTTGGAGTGAAATTCTCGACTGAGGGAGGAGCAGCGTAATCTTGGTGGCCCTGCCATTGCAAATCCTGGGCTGCGGCGGTAGCCATCTAATATATGCCGGTTTGGGAATGAAACTGGCCTGAGGTGTGAACATTGTAACATTGCGACCCTGGGAATGCAATTCATGGACTGAGGCAGGAGCGGTGTAAACGAAGCTGCCATGGGAATGTAATTCCTGGTCAGAGGCAGTAGCACTGTAAACTTGTGTGGTAAACCACTGTTTGTATTCCTGTTTGTCCTGTTTGTATTCCATTGTGTACATGCCTGGACATGCCTCGGCTGACTCCTCCCACAGGTCTTGTATAAAGGTGACTGCTCCCCAGCCCGACCGGTCGACCACGCGAGGCAGACCTCCATTCTGTTGTTAATAGAAGCCTTTAGTTACTCTTCTAACTCTCAGTCTTTTATGAGTAATTGATAGCGCATCAATTTTATTAACAACATTTTTATAATGGAGAAGATCCTCACACCAGCATGCCTGGACTTAGATCATCGGGAGGCGGGCTCATCCATCAAGTTTACTCACTGGCTTAAGTGTTTTGAAAAATTCCTGACCGCCTCCGAAGCAATCAAATCGGACGAGGACAAACTGGATGTCCTGACCTCCAAAGTGAACCACCGAGTGTACTCGGTCATCCAAGATGCGACCTCGTACGCGGACACTATCAAGCTCCTCAAGGACCAGTACACACGCCCAGTGAACGAAGTGTACGCCAGGCACCTCCTGGGGAGTCGTAAACAACAACCTGGGGAATCGACCGTGGAATACCTTCAGGCACTGTCTGTGCTTGGCCGGGCCTGTGGTTGTAAGGATGTAAAGGCCGCCGTGTACACAGAGGAACTTGTCCGGGACGCTTTTGTAGCGGGCCACAGATCCAATTACACCCGGCAGCGACTGTTGGAGCAGAGTGACCTCGACCTCAACAAGGCCTCTGAACTCGCACTATCATTGGATGCAGCCTACCGGGGCATGGATGCCTACTCCTCTGCACCATGGATGCCGCGGGGAATGACAGCCTGGGACACGGTAGGACCGCCTCATAGCACCGTGCCACCCCAGCCACACCCCAACAACGGCCCAACTACCGCAGCAGTGTCCCAAGGCCAGACAGCAGTGCCCCAAGGCCAGAAATGCTACTTCTGTGGCCAGGCAAAACACCCCAGAGCGTGCTGCCCAGCGAAAAACGCGACCTGCTCGGGCTGCGGGAAGAAGGGACACTACGCTAGCATCTGCAGGGCCAAAGCCACCCCGAACCCCAGCAGCGCCGCGTGTGGGCCATGCGGGCCGCCATCTTGGACCTCCCCGGCCATGTGCGAATCACCGGTACAGCAGCCATTTTGGACGCCTCCAGCCACATGGGGATCATGGACGCCACCATCTTGGATGACAGCCGGGATGCAGCAGGCCCCCGACACCGCCTCATCTGACACCCGCAGCGACACACCGACCCCTACGCTGGCATCCGTTACACTGGACCAAGCGAGACCGCAACAACTGGCCAGTTCCACAATGGACATTAAGGTAAATGGTCACGATACAATCTGCCTTTTTGACTCTGGGAGCACAGAGAGCTTCATCCACTCTGACACGGTGCGGCGTTGCTCTCTCCCAGTCCTGCCTGCGCAACAGCGGATTTCTATGGCCTCCGAGTCCCAGTCGGCGGATATCGGCGGCTACTGTGTGGTGACACTCGTAGTAGACGGGACCGTGTATGATCATTTTAAACTTCTGGTCCTGCCTGACCTCTGCGCTGCCGTCCTGCTGGGGTTAGATTTTCAGTGCCACCTTAAAAGTGTTACAATGGCGTACGGTGGACCCCTACCACCACTCACAGTCCGCAGCCAGCAGCTTCCAAATTGCCCGCCGCGCACCAGGTGCAACCTCTCCACACTCAGAGTCACCCCCCCACCATTGTTTGCTAACCTCACCCCCGACTGTAAGCCCATCGCCACAAAGAGCAGGCGATACAGTGTCGGGGACAGGGTTTACATTAAAACCGAAGTGGAGCTGCTCCTGAAAGAAGGGATTATTGAGGGCAGCACCAGCCCCTGGCGAGCCCAGGTTGTAGTCGTTAAGACCGGCGAGAAGCAGCGCCTGGTCATCGACTACAGCCAGACAATAAATCGCTACACCCTGCTGGACGCCTACCCACTCCCCCGTATAGCTGATATGGTCAACCAGATCGCGCAGTACTGCGTCTTCTCGACCATTGACCTGAAATCAGCGTACCACCAGCTCCCCATCCGCCCTGAGGACCGCCAGTACACTGCCTTTGAGGCAAACGGCCGCCTCAATCACTTCCTTAATGTTCCCTTTGGCGTCACCAACGGGGTCTCCATCTTCCAAAGGGAGATGGACCGGATGGTAGATCAAAATGCGTTGCTGGCCACTTTCCCATATCTGGACAATGTGACCATCTGCGGCCGTGACTTGCAGGACCATGACGCAAACCTCGAAAAATTCCTCCGCACCGCCCAACTCCTAAACCTGACATATAACAAGAAGAAGTGCATATTCCGCACAAACCGCCTTGCCATCCTTGGCTGTGTTGTGGAACACGGAGTCATCGGCCCCGACCCCGACCGGATGCGTCCCCTTATGGAACTTCCACTGCCCCACTGCCTCAAGGCCCTGAACAGGTGCCTAGGGTTTTTCTCCTATTACGCCCAGTGGGTCCCCTACTATGTGGACAAGGCCCGTCCGCTGATCAAGTCCACCTCTTTTCCCTTGACAGCAGAGGCCCGCTTAGCCTTCCACCGTATCAAGGAGGACATTGCCAAAGCCACCATGCACGCAGTGGACGAATCCATCCCCTTCCAGGTGGAAAGCGACGCGTCCGACTTTGCCCTGGCCGCTACCCTCAATCAGGCAGGGAGACCCGTGGCCTTCTTTTCACGAACCCTCCAAGGCCCGGAGACCAGACACTCCGCTGTTGAGAAGGAGGCCCAGGCGATTGTGGAGGCTGTGCATCATTGGAGGCACTACCTGGCCGGTAAACGATTTACCCTGCTCACTGACCAGCGTTCAGTTGCTTTTATGTTTAACAACAAGCAGAGGGGCAAAATCAAAAATGACAAGATCTTGAGGTGGAGAATCGAACTTTCCACCTACAACTACGAGATCTTGTACCGGCCTGGGAAGCTAAATGAACCCCCGGATGCGCTATCGCGTGGCACCTGCGCCAGCGCGCAGATCGATAGACTGCGGGCCCTCCACAATGACTTCTGCCACCCGGGGGTCACCAGGTTCTTCCACCTCATCAAGGCCCGCAACCTGCCTTACTCTATTGAGGAGGTCAGGGCCATGACCAGGAACTGCCAAGTCTGCGCTGAGTGCAAACCGCACTTTTATAGACCAGACAGGGCCCACCTGATAAAAGCCACTCGCCCCTTCGAGCGCCTGAGCGTTGATTTTAAAGGGCCTCTCCCCTCCTCCGACCGCAATGTGTACTTCCTCAATATTATTGATGAGTACTCCCGTTTCCCGTTCGCCTTCCCCTGCCCGGACATGACCAGTGCCACGGTCATTAAATGTCTGAACAACATCTTCACCCTGTTCGGCTTCCCCAGCTTTATCCATAGCGACTGGGGCTCATCGTTTATGAGCAACGAACTCCGTCAGTACCTGCTAACTAGGGGTATTGCCACAAGCAGGACCACCAGTTACAACCCCCGGGGGAACGGGCAGGTGGAAAGAGGAAATGCGACAGTTTGGAAGGCCGTCCTGCTAGCCTTAAAGTCTAGGGGCCTTCCAACCTCCCGCTGGCAGGATGTGCTCCCCGATGCGCTCCACTCTATTTGATCACTGCTCTGCACTGCCACTAATGCCACCCCTCATGAGAAAATGTTTGCCTTCCCAAGGAAGTCCACATCGGGGACATCGCTACCACCATGGCTGACGTCCCCAGGGCCGGTCCTACTGTGAAGACACGTGAGGACCCATAAAACGGACCCCCTGGTCGAGAGGGTCGACCTCCTCCACGCCAACCCCCAGTATGCTTACATCGCATACCCGGACGGGCGGGAGGACACAGTCTCCATAAGAGACCTTGCACACTCGGGGGCCGCAGTAACCCACTACCCACTACCACCCCCCCCACGATCCGATATCCAGCCCCAGCAGACGGCAGGCCTGGGCCCCGTGACCCGCTCGACATCTACGAGGACGACACGCCTGTGCCACAGCCTACGCTGGACTCGACGCCGGAAGCTTCACTACCCCTGCCGTCGCCACGCTGATCACAGCAGCAGACAAGACCTCCGGAGAGACTCCAATACACTAACGTTTAATACACTTCACCCCGCCGGACTCAATTTTAAACAAGGGGTGAATGTGGTAAACCACTGTTTGTATTCCTGTTTGTCCTGTTTGTATTCCACTGTGTACTTGCCTGGACATGCCTCGGCTGACTCCTCCCACACATCCTAGGATAAAGGTGACTGCTGCCCAGCCCTTTGTATCCTGGGCTGGTCGACCACGCGAGGCAGACCTCCATTCTGTTGTTAATAAAAGCCTTTAGTTACTCTTCTGATTCTCAGTTTTTATGAGTAATTGATAGCGCATCAACTTGGCAGCCCTGAGAATAAAATTCCTGGTGTGAGGCGAGAACAGTATAATCTTGGCCGCCCTGATAGTAAAATTCCTGGATAGTTGCGTGCGCATTGCAATCTATTTGGCACTGGGAATTAAATTCCTGGACTGAGGCATGACCAGTGAATTCTGTGCAGCTCCTGGAATGAAACTGGACTGAGGCGGGAGCGTTGCAATCTCGGCCGCACTGTCAGTGAAATTCTTGGCTGCAGGGAGGAGCAGTGTAATGTAGGCAGCCCTGATGAGGAAATTCCTGGAATGAGGCACTTCATTGCAATCTTCGTGAACCTGGGAATTAAATTAGTAATCTGGGTGGGAGCAGTATAATCTACGTGGCCCTGGGAATGAAACTGGACTGAGATGAGAGCAATGCAATCTAGGTGACACTGGGATAGAAGTCGCGGGGTGAGGCGGGAGCTATGTAATATAGGCTGCTTTGGGAATCTGATTCCTGGGTTGAGGCGGGAGCAGTGTCAATTAGGCGGTCTGTGGAAAAAAATTCTTGGACTGAGGCAGGAACAGTGTAACTAATGCAGCTCTCAGAATGAAACAGGCCTGAGGTGGGTGCTTTGCAATGTATGCGGCACGGGAATTACATTTCTGGGCTGCGGCACTGGTGATGAATTTCCTTGAATGAGGCGGGAGCAGCGCAATCTGGGTGAACCAGGGAACTAAATTCTTACACTGAGGCGAGAACAGTTTAAACTTGACGGCCCTGGGAATGAAATTCCTGGGCTAAGGCAGGAGCACCATAAGTTTGGCGGCCATGGGAATGAAATAGCTGGATTGAGATGGTAGCTGTTTTAGGTGGGCGCATTTGGAATGCAGACCCTGGACTGAGGCTGCAGCAATCTAGGTGGCCGTGGGAATGAAAGTAATAGATTGAGGCGGGATAAGTGCAATTTCGGCAGGCCAGGTAATTAAATTCCTTGGATTGAGGCGGGAACAGTGTAACGTAGGCTGCCCTGGGAATGAATTTCCTGGACTGAGGTAGGAGCAGTGTAATCAAGGCTGCTCAGGGAATGTAATCCCTGGACTGAGGAAGGAGCTTTGTAATGTAGGCTGCTCCTGGAATTAAATTATTGGATCGACAAGGGAGCAGTTTTATCCAGGCGCTCTAGGGAATTATGTTCCGGGACAGAGGCGGGAGCAGTCTAATTAAGGCGGACCAAGGATTGCAATTCCTGGACTAAGGAAGGAGCTGTGTAATCTCCATCACATTAAGGCCTGGGATGATACGTAGCAAGTAACATTGACGCCACACAAATACCAGGTAATGGCTACCAACAACAGGAGAGCATCTAACCACCACAACATGACATTCAACGGCATTACCATTGCCAAATCCCCCACGATGAACATCCTATGGGGTTCACCATTTACCAGAAACTTTACTGGACCAGCCACATAAATACTGTGGCCACAACAGAGGTATTCTGCGGGGACTATCTCACCTCTTGACTCCCAAAGCCTTTCCACCATGTACAAGCACAATTCATGAGTATGCTGGAATATTCTACTTTTGCCTGGATGAATGCAGTTCCAACAACACTCAAGAACCTTGTCATAGAAACATAGAAGATAGGAGCAGGAGTAGGCCATTCGGCCCTTTGAGACTGCTCCGCCATTCAATGAGATCATGGCTGATCATCCAAATTCAGAACCCTATCCCTCCCTTCTCCCCATATCCCTTGATCCCTTTAGCCTCAAGAAATATACCCAACTCTTTCTTGAATATATTTAATGAACTGGCCTCCACCGCCCTATGTGGCAGAGAATTCCACAGGTTCACCACTCTCTGGGTGAAGAAATTCCTCCTCATTTCAGTCCTAAATGGCTTACCCATTATCCTTAGACTATGACCCCTAGTTCTGGACTCCCCGGCCATCAGAAACATCCTTTCTGCATCTCGTCTGTCCAGACCTGACAGAATTTTATAGGTTTTGATGAGATCCCCTCTCAATCTTCTAAACTCCAGTGAGTATAAGCCCAATCGACACAATCTCTCCTCGTACATCATTCCTGCTATCCCAGGTATCAGCCTGGTGAATCTTCGCTGCACTCCCTCCATGGCAAGAACGTCCTTCCTCAGGTAAGGTGACCAAAACTGCACACAATACTCAAGGTGCGGTCTCAACAAGGCCCTGTACAACTGCAGCAAGACATCCTTGTTCTTGTACTCGAACCCGCTTGCTACGAAGGCCAACATACCATTTGCCTTCTTAACCGCCTGCTGCACCTGCATGCTTACCTTCAGCGACTGGTGCACAATAACACCCAGGTCTCTTTGCACTTCCCCTTCTCCCAATCTATTGCCAGTCAAATAATAATCTGCCTTCCTGTTTTTGCCACCAAAGTGGATAACCTCACATTTATCCACATTATAGTGCCCAATCACCCAACCTGTCCAAATCGTACTGGAGTTTCACGAGATCCTCCTCACAGCTTACCCTCCCACCCAGCTTTGTGTCGTCTGCAAATTTGGAGATATTACATCCAATTCCCTCGTCCAGATCATTAATATATATTGTGACCAGCTGGGTTCATAGTACCAATCCTTGCGGTACCCCACTAGTCACTGCCTGCCACTCGGAAAACGACCCGTTTATTCCAACTCTTTGCTTTCTGTCCGCCAAACAGTTCTCTATCCAAGTCAATACCTTGCCCCCAATCCCATGTGCCTTAATTTTGCACGCTAATCTCTTATGTGGGACCTTATCGAAAGCCTTCGGAAAGTCTAAATACACCACATCCACTGGTTCTCCCTTATTTATTTTACCAGTTACATCCTCAAAAAATTCCAGTAGATTAGTCTAGCATGATTTACCTTTTGTAAATCCATGTTGACTTTGTCCGATCCTGTCACTGCTTTCCAAGTGCTCTGCTATTACATCTTTTATAGTAGACTCTAGCATTTTCCCCAGTACCGATGTCAGGCTTACCGGTCTATAATTCCCCGCTTTTTCTCTACCATCTTTTTTGAATAGTGGGGTAACAAGCTACCCTCCAATCCATGGGTACTGTTCCAGAGTCTATCGAGTTATGGAAGATGACCAGCAATGCATCTACTATCTCTAGGGCCACTTCCTTAAGTACCCTGGGATGTAGACCATCAGGCCCTGGGGATTTATCGGCCTTCAGTCCTATCAATTTTCCTAACACAATTTCCCTACAAATTCTGATTTCTTTCGGTTCCTCCCTCTCATTAGACCCTATGTTCTCTGGCATCTCTGGGGGGTTATTTGTGTCCTCCTTTGTGAAGACAGAACCAAAGTATGTATTTAGTTGGCCCGCCATTTCCTTGTTTCCCATTATAAATTCCCCTGATTCTGACTGTAAGGGATCTACGCTTGACTTCACCAATCTTTTTCTCTTCACATATCTATAAAAGCATTTACAGAAACTTTTTTTGCTCCTGGCTGGCTTACTCTCATATTCCACCATACAGGAAAAGCAAGCCGCTTGATTGGCATCCCATCCACCATGTTAAACATTCCTTCCCTCCACCAATGGCGCACCATGGTTGCAGTGTGTAATCTCTACTAAGGGCCTTCAGCAACTTCGCAAGGCTTCTTCGACACCACCTCCCAAACTGACGACCTCTTAAACGGAGAAGGACAAGGGCATTCGGCTCATGGGTGGACCATCACCTCCAAGTTCCCCTCCAAGTCACACATCATCCTTACTTGGAAATTTATCATCGATCCATCATCGCCACTGGGTCAAAATCCTGGAACACAATATCTAACAGCATTGCGGGAGCAGCATCACCGGACGGACTGCAGCGGTTCAATAAAGGGTTCACCACCACCTTCCCAAGAGCAGTTAGGGATGGGCAATAAATGCTGGTCTTGTCAGTGAAGACCATACCCCTTGAATGAATAAATCAAAATCTTAGTGAACATGGGATTGAAATTCGTGGGATGATGCATGAGCAGTGTGATCTAGACTTCCCTGGGACTGAATTTACTGGATTGACGAGAGAGCTGCATTACCCACTCGCCCTATGGAATGAAGGTCCTGGACATAGACGGGAGCAATGCAAACTAGGTGGTCCAGAGGATTAAATTCCTGGACTCAGATAGGAATCGTGTTATGTGGCGTCTCTGCCAATGAAAATTCCGGATTGAGGCAGGGGTGTGGAAATCTAGGTGGTCCAGGGAATCTAATTCCTGGACAATGGGACGATCAATGTATTCTATCCGGCCCTATGATTCGAAGTGCGCGACTGTGGCGGGAGCAGTGTAATTTGTGTGGATTTGTGAATTATATTCCAGGACTCAGGGAGGTACGGTGTAATCGAGGCGGACTTGCGAATGAAATACCCGGAAAGACGCATCAGCAGTTTAATCTTGGCGGCGCTGGGAATGAAATTCATTGACTGAGGCGGGCGCAGTTAAATCTGGACTGCCCTGGGAATGAAAGTCCTGGACTGTGGGAGGAGCAGCAAATCTATGTAACCTGGGAATAAAATTCCTGGACTGAGGTGATAGCATTGTACTCTAGGCAGACCTGCGATTGAATTGCATGAACTAAGGCGGGAGCAGTGAAATCAGGACGGCCCACGGAATAAAATCCCTGGACTGAGGGTTTGCAGTGTAATGTAGGAGGCGCTGGGAATGTCATTAATGGACAGAGGCGGGAGCAGTGTAATCTGGATAGACCTTGGAATGGAATTCCTGGACTGAGATGGGAGCAGTGAAATCTGGACGAGATTCAGGCTCGTGCTGATAAGCGACAAATTACATTTGCGCCACCCTAGTGGCAGCCAATGATTTCCACCAACAAGAGAGAGCCTAGCCATCGCCCCTTGACAGGCAGCAGCATTACCATCGCCTAATTCCCCACCACCAACATTCTGGAGGTCACCATTGATCAGAGACACAACTGGAACAGCCAGATAAATAGCGTGGCTGCAAGAAGAGGTCAGCGGCTGGGTATTCTGCGGCGCGTGACTCGCCTCTTGATTCCCCAGAGCCATTGACATGGCACAAGTAAGGAGTGTGATGAAATATTCTGCGCTTGACTGGATGAGTGCAACACCAACAACAAGCAAAAAGCTCTACACCATCCAGGACAAAGAAGACTGCTTGATTGGCACCCCATCCACCACCTTAAATATTGTCTCCCTCCACCACCGTCGTACCGTGGCTGCAGTGTGTACCATCTAGAAGATGCACTGCATCAACTCGCCAAGGCTTCTTCAACAGCACCTATATAACACACGACCTGTACAAACTAGAAGGACTCGCACAACAGGATCTTTGCAAAGCCATCACCACCAAGCTCCCCTCAGCACCACTCTGAATTGGAAATATATTGCTGTTCCTTCATTGTCATTGGGTCAAAATCCAGGAACTACCTCCCAAACAGCACTGTGGGAGTACATTCACCGCACAGATTCGAGCGCTTCAATAAGATGGATCACCACCATCGTCTCCAGGACAAGCAGGTATGGGCAATAAATGCTGGCGTTGATCACGACGCCCACATCCATGTAATGAATGAAATAAATCTTGGTGAACCTAGCATTGAAATTCCAGGATTACGGCCGGAGCAGCGACACCTACGCTGTCCAGGGGATGAAATTCCTGGATTGAGGCAGGAGCAGTGTAAGATAATCAGCCCTTTGGTTAAAATACCTTGACTGAGGCGGGAGCAGTGAAATATAGGCTGTCCATGGAATTGCATTTGGATTCAAATGTGAACTGTATAATCTGGGCGGCTTTGAAAATGAAATAATTGGACTGAGGCGGGAGCAGTGTAATGTAGACTGCCCGAGGAATTGAATTCCTTGATTGACGAGGCATCTGTGTAATCTAGGCGGCCCAGGGAATTAAACACCTGAATTGAGAAGGGAACAGTGCAGTCTAGCTGGTCCAGAGAATAAAATAACTGAACTCAGATAGGAGCAGTGTAATGTAAGCCTCGCTGGCAATGAATATCCAGGACTGAGGTGGGTGAGTGTAATCTAGGTGGTGCAGGGATTTAAAACTCTGGACTGAAGCAGAAGCAGTGTAATCTAGACGGCCCGGGGAATAATATTTTTGGACTGAGGTGGAAACTATGTATTCTAGGCTGTCCTTGGAATGAAATTACTGAACTGAGGTGGGAGAAGTGTAATCTAGCATGCCTGGGAATGATATTCCTGGACTGTGGCAGCAAGAGTGTAATCCAGGCGGTCCAGTGAATAAATTTCCTGGACTGAGGTGGGAACAAAGTCATGTGAGATTATAATCTTTCCATCACTGGGTTCATCGCTAAGATTAGGAATATTTTTTGATGGTGACTATTTTTATCCTGATGGACTGGGTTTGAATAATTCAGATAACAGGATTGGGGCAAACCAGCCTACTTTCTTATTTTATTCATCCTGTTTTATGTCCCTTTCTCGTCTTTTATTCTCAGGTTTTGTTCAATACAGGAAGAGAAATTTCTTTCACTTTGTTCTATGTCTGCATTTTATGGTCGGGTGAAATATTGCGCATTCACTCACTTTTTATTTAAAACTGTGTACAACATGCTAAGCTAGATTGTGTTGTAGTAACGTGTTGCGGTGACAATGGTTCAATGAGTCTGTTTGTTCAGTGACTGTAATTAATGCCAGTTACAGTGAGGCCTAATGATGTCACTTGGCGATTTCTCTCTGCTGTAAAGAAGGAGCTCCCTTCACTGTGTCACCTCATACAGTCAGCGCGCTGCCTCCAGCACAAAGACCACCAGCGACTCACAGAAGGGAAGGCATGGTTGTGCCTCCACCACCGCCCCTGCCCCTTCCTGATAATTGGCATGATGATTTGCGGCAAAAATAATTATTTTATGAAATACGAAAAATTTACTATCCCATCCTCTCTGTTGTTGGTGTTCCGAGTAAGTATCAATATCTAGTAATG
The DNA here is from genome assembly GCF_052327205.1 of Somniosus microcephalus. Lineage (NCBI taxonomy): Eukaryota > Metazoa > Chordata > Chondrichthyes > Squaliformes > Somniosidae > Somniosus > Somniosus microcephalus. The sequence goes on along the minus strand of NW_028225181.1, from coordinate 39,730,832 downwards.
AATTCCATAAACCATGTTACACTGCAATATTATTCTTGCTATTTACAGAGGAATGTTCATTTATTAATGATAGTAGGTGTTCCAATTTGTTTAATCGTCTAATTCGTATAATTGCAAGTCTTTCTTTATTTTTATCGTTGTTAATGCATGGGTTATTGAATAAAATACTGTTAAGACTCTATATCTAATAATTAATTCACTAAATTATGGTTAATAGGTTTACTCTTCTTTTAATTTACTCCCCTTCCCATCCATCCTCGCGGCTGTTGGTTTCCCTGGGAAGTCTCTGTATCCAGCTTTTACCTCTGTAAAAAATGCTTAACTTATTTATTTCCTTCTTCCCATATTCCTTGTCCGTTCCAGACACTATATTTAACGAATTTCCGTCTGCTATCCGCACTGAACATTTCTAGCAGATCAGAGGAATGTTTTCTTGGTTTAGGAGAATTGGCACCTAATGGCACAGGTCATCGACCTGAAACGTTAACTCTGTTTCTCTCTTTCCACAGGTGCTGCCTTACCTGCTGAGTATTTACAACATTTTCTGAATTAATTTCAGATTTCCAGTATCCACAGTATTTTGCTTTTATTTTTGTCTAATGCGCGTGAAGGTTATTTACACTGTCACAGGAACAAATCCTGGCAGGTCACATACATATCTTTAAATGTGTGAACTATTCGCTAATCATTCATTTGCAGTCATTGTCTCCTTTTCCACAATCTCCAGTTCTGCATGAGTGGCACTGCTTCTGAAGGTTGGAATAGGATTATAAGGATAATTTACATTCTCATAAAATGCTCATTTAGCCAGATTTCAAATTTTATTTGCAATCTTCGTTTTGAATTTACAATTGTGTCACATACCCGGCTGGTATAGTGCAGTGGATCTCTCAGTGAGACACAGAGTGGGTATCTATTGCCTCCAGCTGTACTTCAGGATTAGGAATCCCAGCTGAAGTTAAGACAATCCTTGGATGTTTTCTCATCTAACATTCTCAGCACAACGTTGGAAACCAACATGTGAAAAGTACAAGGACAACTATCTTTTATTTGTGCACAGATACTTTACAAAAGCATTCAGCAGCACTTTGCCTGTTGGATGATTTGGCTGAATTCGATGTTGATAAATGCATTTAGTGAGACATACACTCTCAATTATAACTACTTATTATAATTCAGAGTCCATTCTTTGCAAAGTTATTTGGAAAATATTCATTTTAATGAGCTACAATTTGTGTATTTGAACAAATATGAGATAAACTCAATCTTCAAAGCACTTCTAACAGCTTGGTTGTATATATAATTGCAGTTCACTTGTATTTATCTTTACATTGTCGTATTACATCCGTACATTTTAAATAAAATTGCCTGTAATTAATGCAGGCCAAGGTTGCATTTTCTGTATGTTGCTGTTGCATGCTTTTACTGTTCTATATATAATGGATATTCAAAACAAATCAGGAATCCAAGTAGGATTTCCAAATCCCTAACATAAGGCACTGAAGTGAACTGCACAGCTCAACATGCTGACTGATCTCGGGACACGACGTTCTGTGAGAGTTTAATAACATAGGAACATAGGAAGAGGAGTAAATCATTTAACCCCTCAAGCCTGTTTCACCACAGCTGATCTGTGACCTAACTCCAGATACCCGACTTTGCCCCATATCCCCGAATAACTTTGGTTAACAAAACTCCATCAAGCTCAGATTTAAAATTAACATTTGATCTAGCAAAAACTGCCATTTGCGGAAGAGAGTTCCAAACAACTGTGTGTGTAGAAGAGCTTCCTAATTTCTCCCCTGAAAATGTATGGCTCTAATTTTTGTACCAATCTGCTCATCTTAATATCATTAAAGCTTCGATCAGATCAACTCTTAACCTTCTAAATTCTAAGGGATTCAATCATAACCTGTGGAATTTCTCCACGTAACTTAACCCTTGGAGTCTTGGTTTCATTCTGGTAAACCTACGCTGCACTTCCTCCAAGGCCAATGTATACTTCCTAAGGTGTGGTGCGGAGAAATACTCACATTACTCCGGGTTTGGTCTAGCCAGGGCTTTGTATAGTTGCAGCATAACGTCTAGCCGCTTGTATTCTTGTGCATTTGATAAAAAGGCTAACATTCCATTAGCATTTTTGATTATTTTCTGTACCTGTTGATGGCATTTTAAAGAACTATGTCGATGCACCGCTCGCTCTTTAGACCGCCACTCTTTTTAGCGTTTCACCATTTGGAAAATACACTGTTCTATCATGTTTATGTACAAATTGAAAACCTCACTTTTGACTGAGATAAAATCCATGTGCCACAGTATTGTCCATTCATTAATGTATCCATATCCCTTTGTAATTTCATCCTGTCATCAACACTGCCTAAATTGCTGCCTTGATTTGTGTAATCCGCAAATTTGGATATATGGCGTTCTATGCAATTATCTACATCGTTAATAAAAACTGTGAATAGTGGAGGTCCCATCTGGTCCTTTGAATGTGTCACCCTTTTGAGTCATTATTTTTTTATTATTGTTTGTTTATTGACGTTAATTTTATTGAGTCCCTGTCTCAGATTAAATATTACTTTCCTTGGGATTTCTGGCATGCTTCTTCCTCTACTGTAATTACTGACACAAAGTCTGTTTTCAACCTGCCCACCATTTCCTTATTATCATGGACAATATCACCGCTTTCAGTATTTAAGGGTTCAACATTTCTCTGGACTAACCTATTTTCCTGATATAATTATAAAAAATCTTTGTGCTTATTTTGTTATACCTTGCAAGTTTCTTTTCAGAATCCCTTTTGTAGCTCTTAATATCTATTTTGTGACCCTTTGCTGTTCTTTGTATCTTTCCCATTCGCCAGGATCTGTGCTATTTTTTTCCAATTTATAGGCTTTATCATTTATTTCCATTTGATTACGTCTTTAGTCGTCCAGGGCTTTTTTTGCAAATAGAGCTCTTGCCCCTCAGGAGCTCTGTTTCTGTATCAGCTGAAATTGGATTTCGAACATCCCCACTGATTGTCTGTTGTTTCACTCCTTAACAGGATAGCCCAGTTTACTGCGGGCAGTCTCTGCCTCATCCCATTGAAGTCGGCCTTAACTAAACCTAGAATCTTAGTAGCTTTTTGTGTTTCTCTACATTGAACTCGATCATGTTCTGATCACTATTAGAAACATGTTCCACACCGTTAGGCTGTTAAGTAAATCTGGCTCATTACTCATTACTAAATATAACATGGCATGCCCCTTGTTGGTTATAGAACCTATTGTTAATGAACAATGTTAGATCCGTGTGTTAAAGGAGACACGGAATGCAGGAGTTGATTTAACAAGTGTTTACTGAACAAAATCTGGAGGTGAACTAACTACACAAGACGCTACACAGACTTATATACCCGAGTGGTCACTACTGGTACTACAGTATACAGGGGCTTCAAAAACATAGTTCCTCTTAAAGGTGCATACACTACAATTCCTCCCCTTTTAGATAAATAGTACATAACATTTTAAGTAATCATTAAATAACATTTTTACAAGAATAATAATATACACATTTGCTGAAGTTAATCAATTACAAATTCAGTCTCTCTGGAGGCTTCCTGACTCGGTCCGGATAACGCCTCAGTGGTGTAGTAGGTTTCGGTGGTGTGGTAGGTTCTTTTGGCAAGGTCGATTCGGCTTCAATGCCAGTGTCGGGTTCATCTGGTTCCAATATCACCGGATCGGAGGTAGATACTATGGGTATCTCTGCTTCATTACCAGGCATATAGAGTTGTGGTGCAGGTTGTCCTTTTTCGGATGACTCTATGATCTGGTCAGCATGGCGCCTTATTATGCTTTCTCCAATGTCCACGGTATACATCAGCGGTCCTAGTCATGTGCAAATAGTTCCAGGCTGCAATTTCTCGGTACGGTAGTCCCGGGCCAAAACTGGTTGACCTATCTGGCAGGTTCTAGTTGGCCTTTCATTCATGCTTTGAAATTGCCGGTTCACTATGCCCCTTCTGACGTTTGGCTTGACCAAATCCAGCTGGCATCTTAGGCTTCTATTGAAAAACATGATGGCGTGTGTTTGGTTTGTAACCACATGTGTTGCACTCCTGTACGCAAAAAAGAAGTTATCTACCTTATGTTGTAGATTTATGTCTTCATTACCCATGACCTTTATGGCCTTCTTGAAGGTCTGGACAAACCTTTCAGCCAATCCATTGGTGGCGGGATCGTATGGGGCGGACGTGTAGTGCTTAACCCCATTGTTTTTTAAGAACTTTCTGAATTCTTCGGATAGAAATTGCGGTCCATTATCAGAACAGATTTGTTCAGGCAGCCCATTCCTGGCGAATATGGTCCTTAATACTGTGATGGTTTTTTCCGTGGTGGTGGAGGACATCTTTATTACCTCCAGCCGCTTGGAGTGTGCATCCACCGCAATTAAGAACATTGAGTCCATAAATGGACCAGCAAAGTTGATATGCAACCTTTGCCATGGAGATGAGGGCCACTCCCATGGATGTGGAGGGGCTTGTGGTGGGGCAATTTGGACCTTCTGGCATCCTAGACAGCTCTTGATCATTTCTTCGATGTCTCCATCGATACCTGGCCAACACACAAACGCTCTGGCTAAGTTCTTCATTTTCACTCCACCCAGATGCTCCTCGTGAAGCTCTTTTAGCACTCTATCCTTGAGTTTGGGTGGAATCACCACTCTGGATCCACACATCAAGGTTCCTCGGCACACTGACAGCTGTTCTCTTCTTTGCGAGAATGCTGGCAACAGTGGTTCACCATGTGCTGGCCATCCCTTCACCGTTAAATCGTAGTCTCGTGAGAGAGTCGGCTCATTTCGCGTTTCCTTTTCAATGGTAGAATTTGTCACCGGTAGACATTCCATTATGGTCGAGTGGAACATCTCCATTGGGTGCGCCTCTTCCACCATTGGCAATGGGAGGTGCGATAACCCGTCAGCATTCCCATGCTGTTTTGTTCCTTTGTATTCTATGTCATATTGGTGTGCCCCTAGGAAAAGGGACCACCTCTGTAGCCTTTGTGCTGTCATAATGGGAACGCACTTTTTAGGGTTGAATATGGAGACGAGGGGTTGATGGTCAGTCAACAAGGTAAATTTTTGTCCGTGTTGATAATGATTGAATTACTTCACTCCCCACACCAGGCTGAGTGCCTCCCTGTCGATCTGGGCTTAGTTACGCTCAGCTGAGTTCAATGAGCGTGACGCAAAAGCTATCGGCCGCTCTGAGCCATCAGGGAATGTATGCGATAATACCACTCCCACGCCGTAAGGGGATGCATCGCACGCCAGTCTGATTGGCAGTGATGGGTTGTAATGAGCCAACGCTTCCCTGGACGTGATCAAGCCTTTGCATTTATGGAAGGCACGTTTACAGTCTTCGCTCCATTTCCAAATTACTCCCATTTGTAGCAGTGCATTAAGAGGGTGCAGAACCGTCGACAAGTTTGGTAAAAATTTATGATAGTAATTTACTAATCCCAGGAACGACCTTAATTGTGAGACATTTTCAGGCGCTGGGGCTTTTACGACCGCTTCAATTTTTTCAGGTGACTTATGCAACCCTTCTTCGTTAATGACACGGCCACAATGTGATATTTGTTTCTGGAAAAATTCGCACTTGGGGCGATTTGCTCGTAGGCCCCGTTCACTCAGCCTCGTGAGCACCTGCTCCAAGTTGGCAAGGTGCTCGTTGTCGTTTTCTCCTGTTACAAGGATGTCATCTAGGTAGCATTGAGCCCCCGGAATCCCTTGCAGGACTTGCTCCATAGCTCTTTGCCAGATAGCCGGAGCTGATGCCACTCCGAAAACCAGTCGATTGTACTGGTACAGGCCTTTGTGTGTGTTTATCGTGAGATACTTTTTAGAGGCCTCCTCAACCTCCATCTGCAGATATGCCTGTGCTAAGTCAATTTTGGTGAAACGTTTCCCTCCGGATAGTGAGGCGAAAATATCTTCTATCCTCGGAAGAGGATACTGTACCGTGTGAAGAAGCGGGTTTACAGTTACCTTGAAGTCCCCACAGATGCGAATTTTTCTCTGTTCTTCATGTTTATCATTATTCAACATTTTCTTCATGACCGGGACGATGGGTGTTGCCCACTCGTTCCAATCTACCTTGGATAACACGCCTGCTTTTTCCAAATTCTTCAGCTCTGCCTCGACGGCGGGACGAATTGCGTATGGCACCGGCCTTGCCTTAAAAAACTTGGGAATTGCCGCATCTTCCACTTTTATTGAGGCGGTGGCACCTTTCAGGGTTCCTAGTTCCTGTTGAAATACTTCTTTGGCGGTAGCCAAGATTTCTTTTAATCGTCCAGGTATGGCGTCATCATTGTTTTTTTTCTTACTGGTCACCGTCAGTGCCTGAATGGAGTGCCAGTCTAAACGTATCTTTCTGATCCACTCACATCCCAACAACGGTGGACCACCATCTTGCAGAACGTATAAATACAACTTCTGTATTTCCTTGCCGTTGTATACAACAGGCACCCCTATTTTCCCTCTGGGGTATACATTCTGCCTCGTATATGTCTTCAAGATAATGGATGTGTCTTTCAAAGGTATATGCGGAAATAGCCGCTCGTAATCCCGTCGAATCATAACCGTCAGATCTGATCCTGTATCTAGCTCCATTTTGACTGGGGACCCCGCGATCATGAGGGTAACCCAAATGGTCTGGTAATCTTCTTTGGCAATAACATTATGTAATTTGAGACAGCTTAGTCTCTTGTTTCCGGAGTCACTATCACTCTTCTGCTCTTCAGAGCTACTGTCCATCATCATTTGTACCTTTCTGTACTTTTCCTTATTGACCTTTTTACTGTCAGTGGATTTCTTTCCAGATCTGCACACACGTGCAATATGTCCCATCTTTCGGCATTGCCTGCATGATTTGTCCCTGAACCGGCAGTCCTTCTGGTCATGGGTAGATCTGCCACAGCGATAACATCTCTCGAAACCCCATGTCATTTCATGGGTGCCGAGGTCCTGTGGCTTTTGCTGTATCTCTGCAGCTCCTCTTGCTGCTGCATTATATGATACAGCCACACTGAAAGCCTTGTCCAGTTTCAAATCTTTCTCAGAAAGTAGTCTTTTCTGTGTTCCTTCACTTAGGAGACCGCAGATGAATTTGTCTCCTAGACAATCTGCCAGTCGTGCCCCGAATTGGCAGTGCTTTGACAGCTTTCATAATTCGGTGAGGTAATCAGCGTTACTTTCATTCTTGTGCTGATTCCTCCAGAAGAATTTGAATCGTTCCGCTATCAGCAGCGGTGTTGGGTTTAAGTGCTCCTGTAAGGTATCAACAATCTCCTTAAAATTCTTGTCCATCAATTTGGCTGGAGTGATCACGTTTCGTAACAGCCCGTATGTCCTTGCGCCCATCAGATTTAGAAGTACCGATGCCTTTTTATCATCCGCTACATCATTCGCCTTGCAATATACCTCCACTCTTTCCACATATGTGGTCCAATCTTCTATATCACTATCGAAAGCAGTAATATTGCCAGTCTTCGGCATCTTGAAAATCTAAAATGGCGCTTCCCGCGCTTTTCCTCCATCCCCGATGGATGAAAATGGCGCCTCCCACGCTTTTCTTTCTTCACCGCCGAGTTAAGATGGCGCCTCCCGCGCATTCCCGCCGCTGCCAACGCTGTTCTCTGCGGTTCCCGTTGCGACCTGCAGCTTTTCGCGGTATTTCTGTTTTTCTTTATATATCGCTTCAATAGTTTCTCCGTTACTTGGAGAACCGTTCCCGTCATGGAGCGGACCCTCTGGGACTTTCCCCTCCCTCTGCTCGGTCCGAACGCCGACCTGCTTTGCAGCACCGGCCACGCCCTGAGTGCTACACCCTCTGTCTCTCTTTGCTTCTGCTTCCCGACTCACTGCCCGGCCCCATTGCAGAGCCACCCGATCGAGCTCTAGACCGCCGCAGCCCAGGAAGTATCAGTGCACTACCTGCCACCAGCCCGTTTAGCTGGTGAAACCACAGTTTTTTTTTTTCTTGCTTCTGACTTCGACCTTCGTCTGAGGAATCGATCCCCTTGAGGTGCTGCCGAATTGCAGGTAAGTTCGTTTCTAACTCGTCACCACTGTTATATCCGTGTGTTAAAGGAGACACGGAATGCAGGAGTTGATTTAACAAGTGTTTACTGAACAAAGTCTGGAGGTGAACTAACTACACAGGACGCTACACAGGCTTATATACCCGAGTGGTCACTACTGGTACTACAGTATACAGGGGCTTCAAAAACATAGTTCCTCTTAAAGGTACATACACTACAAACACTATCCCAGACACTCTCAGTAAATTCACTACCTTTCTGAAATCTGCTAATCAGCTCATCCCAAACTATTCCTGAGATGCTCTGATACATCAGCTTGTGCTTTATATATGCTGGGCTATAGGTAGATCTATCATTTCATCTCAGTGAGCAAACATCTGTTATGTTCATGTATTTATTCTCATTTCGTTTATTGATTAATAATTCTTACAATATATATTCACAGCGTCAGTGGTGATATTATTAGATTATATCAATGAATGTCCATAGTTAATTGCAGATTTCACTCCGAATTCCATCAAACTGCTGCTTTTGCTGCCAGCCTGATTTAAAACTTCCCTGTTTGTTTCCCTCTATACTGTAAAGTTAGTGACCATTGTGATCCTGACTCGGGGAAAGTGCGGTCTCTCCACATGTGTCACTCGTTACCTGGCGGCCATGGCAGTGGCAGATCTACTGGTCTTTATCTTCGACCTGATACTGAGGCACATTCCGATGTCTTATTAGAAACCGCGTGTTCCTGTGTATTCTATCCCCATGTGTAATATCCACGCCGTCCTGCTTTATGCAGTCACAGACTGTTCTGTCTGGCTCACTGTCACTTTCACCTTTGATCGTTGCGTGGCAATTTGCTGCCAGAAGCTGAAAACAAATTATTGCACCAAGACTACGGCTGCTGTGGTTCTAGGAACCGTGACTGTGCTGAGCTTTTTAAAGGACGTTTTCTGGTATTCTTTGTTGACAGGTGAATATGGGTGTTCAGTTTTCACCGGTCTGGGGTGCAATCGAGTTACTCCATCATATTCTCACCCCGGGGGTACCATTTGTTCTGATTCTGCTGCTCAATGCTGTCACAGTCAGACACATTTTAATGTCCAGCATAGCCCGCAGGAGGCTCCGGTGTCCCAGCAGTGGGGAGAGTCCCAGAGACACAGAGATGGAGAGCCGCAGGAAATCCATCATTTTACTGTTTGCTGTTTCGTGCAATTTTATCCTTTTATGGTCAGTGCTGATGGTGTATTCTATATATAACCGGGTGTGGCGATTGGTAGATTATTTTTTATCTCTACCTATATATTTACCAGATTTGGGACAAATGCACCAGCTCCTGAGTTGCTGCACAATCACTTGTATTTATGCCATGACACAGACTAGGTTTAGACAGCAGTTGATAAATGTGGTGAAATATCCCTTTACTTTAATTGTAAAATTAATTAAAGATGAGAAGACCTGAAGAAGTCCCTGTGTCAGAAATTAATCAAGCCTCATATTCTGTCCGACCCATTCTCACCCGCGGGGCCAGTGATACATGTTAGTATTAGCACACTGACTGACACATTGTGTACATCATAACTCAGCGGCAGAGACATCCTTTGAACTGTAAAACACTGCCACGGTCCTCAGCAGTATTAACACACTGACAGTGCTTACAGTTTTTTATTAACACACTCACTGACACACTCTGACCGTGCTGTTACACTGCCCAGCGCTGGTAATAATCCATAACATACTCCCCCAAATCCTGAGCCCATATTTACAATGCGAGGGATAGAAACCCCGTGTAAATATTAGCCCATTCCATGTTCAAATATTAACTATATCACAGAAGGCAGCGCAGACATGAAGATACTATCAGAGACATTTTTTGTGCAATGACCCTCTCCAACAAACCTACAATAACTATTAGCACAAGCATAGAGACACATTGTTCACATAACACACTGTCATTGGATTCCTGTAGAAAAATCCCACCCGCTCTCCCGCCTGGCATGCCCCACATCACTCCCTCTCGCTCTGTCAACGCAATTGTACTATTTACTGCTGTCACCCAATTTCCACAATGTTCTACTGCAGTCCCCAATTGCACCATTTACTGCTGCCTCCTAATTCCATAATGTACCACTGTCCCATCAATCACACCCGGGGCAGCTACAGCACGGGTTAGATTTAGATTGAAGCTCCAGCTACACTGTTCCATCAAACACTCCCATAGCAGTTACAGTGATGTTAGATCAATGAAAAGTTCCGTCCGCACTGTCCCATAAAATACTCGCAGGGCAGCATGTTCACGGTTTAGATACAGAGTAAAGCTCCTTCTACACTGGCTCATCATACACTCCCAGGGAGGAACAGCACGGATTAGTTAGACTAAAGCTCCCTCTAAAATGTCGCAACAAACACTCCTAGGGCAGCTACAGCACGGGGTAGATACAGAGGAAAGATCCCTCTGCACTGTCCCATCAAACACACACAGCGCAGGTGTTCAATTGAGAGCACAGTTCACTTGATACTACCAATGAAGCACATCCAGGTCAAGTACAATATGTGTTGAATACAAAATGAAGATTCCTCTACCTGCAATAGTCAAACACTGTTGATTATCCACTCAACTTCCTACATCAAAGTCCGACGGCAGATCTGGATCAGTTCGTTGCGCCTGATTAGACTCTCACCTCGGCAAAAGCGTGGGCTAATTGGATTCTCAGTAAAGTTCCTCACCTTTCCAATCATTGATGCGTCATCCCATTTTATCCCTCTCTGAAACTGAGGGTCTCATTCCCGCCCGATCTGCTCTGTGAAGCCAACAACATTTAACCTGTCCCAGTGAGTCTGGTGATTATTCAACTTCTCGCTCTCCACATTTCTGTGATATTGCTGACTCTCAGAGAGTGTCAATAGAGAAATGATTCATTTTAATCCCAGAATATGTACCTGGAATACAATTGGGCTGTTTTTGTCACTGTGAATATATTTTATTTGAAAATATTTGTAATTAATAAATGTATCTGAATTACTTATTTCAATATTAAATTGTTCTTTTCTGCCCTTTCCCCTTTCTATTGGGACTAAATACAATCCCATTGTCAGCTGTCACTCCAGCTCCTCCAAAACTGACATCCCACTGATGGGCCATAACAAGGGGAGGGGACTTATCACCAGCTGACATCACACAGGAGCCGGGAGCCAATCACACAGCAGCCAGGAACGATGTCACAAAGTTGCCGGAGCCCCTCCCAATCGAGGTGCCACAGGGCACTTTAAACAGGCTCTGCCCCTGGTGTGCAGTCTCACTGGGCATGAACACAGGTTCTACAATAAAACCTATCTCTGACGCCGCTCCCATGTTCTGAGACTCCAGGCAGGTTTGCAGAGACTTCCAAAATCACCACTTAGGAACTTTCCCTCCAATCCTTCAAAGGTCAGGTCCCATTAATTAATGGCCACCACCACAGCCTCTATTGTCCATCTCTCGCTTTATACACCCTGAATTCTCCCTTCCTTTTGTAACAGAGAGTGTGTCTCCCTCCTGCATTTTGAGGTTTTGTTGTTGGGTTGAGGCAGGGATATTACAACCTATTCTGTGTTATGAAAACAGTCTATTCCCTGCAACACGAAGGGCATCAGAGGCAATAAGTGAAGGGATCATCAGGGGGATCAAGTGGTGTGCCCATCGGAGCAATAATTGGAGGGGAATATCATGGATTATAATGGATAAAGCTCCTGGTACAATGTACCCGCAAACAAGGGAAGAATAGAGAAGGTATTACTAAAGATGAGAGAGTGTGGTACCACCCGGTAAATAACAATCAATGAAGATTAGATAATATCAGGTGCAGCTCACGTTATATGCAAGGTAAACCTCCCTCACAACTGTTCCATCAAAAAAAAGAACAAGAACGTACAATTATATTGCACCTTTAATGTAATAAAACGTTCCAAGATGCTTCAGAGACGTGTTATCAAAAAATAAATAATTGACACCGAGCCGTGCAAGGAGATGTTAGGGCAGGTGAACAATAACTTGTTCAATGATGTATATTTCAGAAGCGTCTAAAAGGAGGAAGTAGAAATGGGGAGATTTAGGGAAGGAATTCCAGAGCTTAGGACCTAGGCAGCTGAAGACAAGACCTCCAATGGTGGAGCCAATTAAAATTAGGTTATTCAGAAGACCAGCATAGGCGTATTGCAGAAGTCTAGTTGGATTATAGGGCTGGAGTCGATTACAGAGTAAGGAAAGGTGAGGCCTTGGAGGGATTTGAAAACAAGGATGGGAATTTTAAAATCAAGTCATTCCTTAACTGGGAGCCAATGTAGGTCAGCAAACACAGAGGAGATGGGCGAGTGAGTCTTGGTGCGAGTTTGGACAAGGGTGGCAGAGGTTTGGATGACCTTAAGTTTATGGAGAGCAGAACTAAGGAGGCCAGCCAGGCGTGATTTAGAATAGTCAAGTCTAGAGGTGAGACTGGCATGGACACGATAGTTGGCAGCAGATATGTTGAGGCAAGGCAGAGACGGGCGATGTTACGATGGTGGAAATGGGCAGTCTTCATGATAGAACGTATAGGAACTGTTGTCCGCGGCTCCCTGGTCTACTCCTCCATCATTTCCAACACATTTTCCCCTTCACCCGGCACCTTCCCGTGCAAGCGCAGGAGATGCAACTCATGCCCTTTTACCTCTGCCTTTCCCAATGTCCAGCGCCCCAAACACTCCTTCCAGGAGAAACAGCGATTTACTTGTACTTCTTGCAATTTAGTACACTGTATTCGCTGCCCACGATGCGGTCTCCTCTACACTGGGGAGACCAAACGCAGATTGGGTGACTGCTTTGCGGAACACCTCTTCAATCCGAAGGGTTACCCCGAGCTTTCGGTCCCCTGTCACTTTAATTTTCCGCTCCATTCCCACTCAGACCTCACTGTCCTCGGCCTCTTACACTGTTCCAATGAAGCTCAACATAAGCGCGAGGAACAGAACCTCATCTTTCGATTAGGCACTTTAAACCCTTCTGGACTCATCATTGTGTTCAACAATTTCAGGCCATAACCTCTGCCCCTGTCTTTTTTCCATATTTTTTTCCTCTCCCTCATATGACAGCTGTCTTTCATTCTGCCATCGCCATTTACCCTTCATCTAGAGCTATCTTTTGTTTCTTAAGTTGTCCCATTACCATCTCCTTCTGTCGTGCACCATCATCCCTTTTGTCTTAATCTCTCCTGCCTTCATTCTTAACTCAGGCCTTCCCTTTTGTTCTTTCCTCCCCTCCTCCCTTTCCCGGCCCCGACACTTGCTTAAAAACCTGTTACATCTCCAGCTTTTTGCAGTTCTGAAGAAGGGTCATCGACCTGAATGGTTAACTCTGTTTCTCTCCCACAAATGCTGCCTGACCTGCTGAGTACTTTCAGCATTTTCTGTTTTTATTTCAGATTTCCAGCAGCCGCAGTATTTTGCTTTTCAGGAAGTAGGAAGCTCAATTCGAAATCAAATAGAACACCAAGGTTGCGAACAGACTTGGTCAGCCTTAGAGTGTTGCCGAGGAGTGAGATCGAATCATTGTAAAGTGAACAGATTTTATGGTGTGAACCGAAGGCAATGGCTTCGGCCTTTCTGACATTTAATTGGAGGAAATTGCTACTCTTCCAGTGCTGGATGACGGGCAATCAGTCTGATAGTATAGAGGTGATGGAGGGTTCGAGCGAGGTAGTGAAGGTGTACAGCTGGGTATCATCAGTGTACATGTGAAAACGCACATTTCTGTTATTGGATGATGTCACCGAGGGGCAGCATGTAGATGAGAAATAGGAGGGGGCCAAGGATAGAGCCTTGTGGGACAGCAAGTAGATGTGAAATAGGAGGGGGCCAAGGATAGATCGTTGTGGGACAGCAGAGGTGAGCGTGCTTGGTCGGGAAGTGACGCCATTGCAGGTAATTCTATGGTTATGGCTAGAAAGATAGAAATGAAACCAGGTGAGTGCAGTCGCACCCAGCTGGATGATGGTGGAGAGGCCTTGGAGCAGAATTTTGTGATCAAGCATGCCAATGGCTGCAGACCAGAAGCGATAGGTTACCTTTTTCAGAGGCAATTAGGGTGTCATTTGTGACGTTGGTAAGAGCAATTTCAGTACTGTGGCAGGCGGGGAAGCCTGATTGGATAGATTCAAAGAAGGAGTTCTGAGAAAGATGGGTGCGCATTTGGGAGGCAACAACACGTTCAAGAATTATGGATAGGATAGGGGGCTGTGAGATGAGGCGATAGCTTGCAAGGACAGATTTGTCAAGGGTTTGCTTTTGATGCAAGGGGTGATGACAACAGATTTTAAGGGAAGGGCGACAATACCAGAGGAGAGAGAACAGTTAAAAATATCCGCTAACTTTGGAGCCGGAAGGAAAGTTGGGTTGTCAGCAATTTAGTAGGAATAGGGTCGAGAGAGCAGGAGGTCGGCCTCATTGACAAGATGAGCTCGGAGAGGGCATGAGGGGAGACATGAGAGAAATTAGAGAAATATGCAAATATAGGATTAGAGCAGGGGGTTATTGGAGAGGTAGTAAGATAACGTGGGATGGGGAAGAAAAGGAGTCAATAGCAGAAGCAGTTGAACTGATGTTGTCGATTATTTTAAGAAACAAGTCTACGAGCTCCTCACAATTATTGTTGGACGTGAGGAGGGAGGAGGCAGGGGAGGGTGCTTTGAGAAGATGGTAAGTGGTGGAGAAGGGAAGACTGGTGTTATTTTTGCCACCCATGATGATATTAGGTTAGTGGACGGTTTTAGTGATGGACAGCATGACCCACGAGAGCTTTATAGGATCTAGTCTAATCTGGTGATGGATGATTAGACCAGTTGTCCGCCAAAGACGTTCACGTCTGCATCCCATGGATGTAAGGGAGCGGAGATGAGGGGAATGGCAGGGGGAATGACTCGGGTGAGAGACTGTAATGATTTTAGTCAGGAAAGGGGCATAATGGCGATGTAGAGAGTGTCATTTAATAAGTCAGTAGCTGCAAAGATGTTATGGAGAATAGTAGGCCAAAGGCGAGGTAGCAGGGAAATAGAAAGTGCAGTGCTAAGGGATTGAGGGAGAGTTTTTTCCCAGCGCAGATACAGTAGAAATGGGTTTATGAGTAGGAAGGGGAATATGGGTAGAGTGTGATATAATAAAAACTTAGGGGATTAATCTCTTCCATATGAGCAAGCTGTCAGTATTAGGGAATGATTCTGTAAGCTGGAATTTTAATTGGCACTGCTGGAGACAAAATATCGTCAAGACTAATTCCTCCCTTATCACTAATAGAGTCCGGCTCAGAGTCACTTAAGGGAGGGGGAGGAATTTCTGGATAGTTTTAACCACAATACCGTCAGAACCCAGAGGAAAGCACTGGTTCAGGAAAGGGAGGGTGTGACTGTTAGGCAGGTGGGTACTGGGGATTTAGGAGAAGTTGTGCAGGATGTCCCAAAGACACAGGTGTGTTGCCTACCCAGCACCATGGTAAGGGATATCTCACGGCAGCTGTAGAGGAACTTGGACACGGACGAAGTAAATCCAGTTGTCTTCGTCCATCTTGGAACAAATAACATAATTAGGAGTAGGGAGAAGGTCCCGCTTAAAGATTATCAGGAGTTAGGATCTAAATTAAAAGCATTACCTCGAGTGGATAATCTCTGGATTACTGCCAGAGCCAATGGCAAATTGGCATAGAAGCAGTTAGATCAGGAGAATTAACACGTGGCTAAAGGGCTAGTGTGGGAAAGAGGGGTTAATTTTCATTGGACACTCTTACCAGTTCTGAGACAGGAAGGACCTCTACCAAGGGGACGGGCTCCACCTGAACTGGAATGGGACCCGTGCTCTATCAGAAAGTTAAATAAGAAGGTGGCAAAGAGTTTAAACTATTAAGATGGGGGGAGAGATCTGCAACAAACGTAAGCAGCCTAAATATAAACAAAACAGGAAACGAGAGCATAGGAACAAATAAAGTGAGAGAGGACACTGATGGCAAGGGTCAAAATAGAGTTATGGAACAGGAGTCTAATAAGATGATGAAATATAAAGTGAGAGGAATTCCTATTAAAATTAGTTAAACTCTCTGTATATCAATGCACACAGTGTCCATAATAAAACAGGTGAGCTGGGGGAAATTATGCGTTGCTAATAACCAGGCAAATCAGGTATTACTGAGATGTGGTTACAGAAAAAAACAGGACCGGTAATTCAACATTGCAGGGTATAACCTATTTAGAAAAGATAGGGAGAGAAAAGGGGGAGGAGGAGTAGCTGTTCTCATTAGGGATAACTTAATGGCAGTAGAAAAAGTGGGACTGAAATCAGCAAACCAAGCACTAGGAATTATTTCTAGATGAATGGAACTGAAAAGTAGGAATGTTATGCAGAACCTGTATCGAACCTTGGTTAGACCACATTTGGAGGACTGGGTGCAGTTCTGGTCGCCATATTATAAAAAGGATATAGAGGCACTGGAGAGGCTGCAGAGAAGATTTACAAGGATGATACCAGGAATGCGAGATTATACATATCAGGAATGTATGAATAAGCTGGGTCTCTTTTCTCTTGATAACAGTAGGCTGAGTGGTGACCTAATAGAGGTCTTTATAATTATGAAAGGTTTCGATAGAGTAGATAGAGAGAGAATGTTTGCACATGAGGAAGCGCCTAATAAGAGGCCACCAAGAAATCCAATAGGGAATTCAGAAGAAACTTCTTTACCCAAAGACTGGTGAGAATGTGGAACTCGCTACCACAGGGAGTGGTTGAAGCTAATAGTATAGATGCATTTAAGGGGTGGCTGGACAAGCATATGAGGGTTATGCTGATAGATTTAGATGACGAAAGGCAGGAGGGGACTCGTGTGGAGCATAAACGGTGGTATGGACAGGTTGGGCCGAATGGCCTGTTTCTGTGCCGTATATCCAATATAATCAAATTTAACCATAGAATGATAGCAACTTGCAGCAGAAGGAATCCATTCAGCGAGTCATGCCCACGCTGGCTCTCTTGAAGAGCAGTGGTGCTTTGTACCACGACCCCACCTATTGACCATAACCGTGTAATTCCTCATCCTCAAGAAACTATGCAACCACCTTTTAAAATTATTGAAGGAATCAGCTTCTGCCTCCTTTTCAAGTTGAGTGTCCCAGAGCCCAACAAAACTGAGTGAAAACAATTCTCCTCATTCCCCCTCTAGATCTTTTTCCAGTGATTTTAAATCTATGACCTCTGGTTATTAATCCACTCGCCAGAGGGAATAGGTTGTCTCTCTGAAAACTTCTCATCTTCCTGAAAGCATCGATTAGGTCGCCTCTACACACTCTCTGTTCCAAGGAGCAGTCAGAACTCTTCCAACATCTCTTCAAAGCTGAAGCCACTCTTCCCTGGTAACAACCTGATTAACCTCTTCTGTACCCTTTCTAAGGCCTTTAAATCCGTTCTGAAGAGTGGTGCCCAGAATTGACCACAATATTCCAGCGGATGCAGACCCAGTGATTTATGAAGTTTGGAATGATCTCTTTACATTTATATTCTATTCCACTGCCTATAGTCCCAAATAACCCATAGGTGTTGTTAACCTTTTTATCAACTTGCTCTGTCACATTTCAGTATTTGTGTATCTGCACACCGAGGTCTCTCTGCTCATCTACACTGTTAAAAATCGTGCAATTTATAGTAGACTATATTTTCATATTACTTCCCCAAAAGTGCATCAGTTCTCAATTCTCCGCATTGATCTCCATCTGCCCTGCTTCTGCCCATTGCTTCATCATGTCGATGTCATCCTGATGTCTGCAAGTATCATCGCTATCTACGACATTGCCAAGTTTCCCATCAGCTGCAACTTTTACAATGCTACTCTCTGCACCCGAGACTAGGTCGTTTATAAAAGTTGGAAATAGTAAAGGAGCAAAAACCAACCCTTGTGAAACAACATTGCAAACCAGCACAAAGTCTGAAAACACATCCAACCGCCCACCCTAGGCTTCGTGTTACTGGGCCAATTCTGTAGTCATACCCCGGATTGCCCCTTAATTTCACGGGCTTTCATCTTCTTAACAAGCCTATAAGTTACACAATTAAAGTTCAAAATAGGGAAATGGCATGTGTATATTGGAACATGAATGACCATTGTATATTAGAATTAGAATATTCACAGGATATATCTGACATATCAGTATTGGTCAATGGCCTGTGTATAATGGAACATATCCTTACTGAAGGAAGGATATACTTGCCATAGAAGCAGTGGAAAGATCGAAGGGCCAAATGGCCGACTCCTGCTCCTATTGCTTATGTTCTTATGGAACAAAAATGAGCACTGAACTGAGAAAATATTCAAGTCGCGCCAATAAATGTTGAGGAAGGGCACCAGTGAATAGAATAATTGATACAGTTACCAGTAAATGGAGAAACTAGATGGGAGCAGCAAATGGAGCTATTGGAGTTTGTCAGCAGTAAAGTGTGGAATTGGGGAGAGTTCCATTAAATAGGGGAATTGGAGGAAGGTGCCAGTAAGTGTGTTATGGGGGAGTGCACCCAAAAATGCACCAAATGTGGAATGCACAAAGGTGTTGGAATTGGGGAAGGCACCAGTAATTGGGGCATCTGAGGACGGCACCAATAAATTGGTTAGGGTAGCAGAGAATGGGTAAATAGGAGGATTGATGCAGTTAACAATGTACTGCACCAGTAAATGTGGAAATTGGAGAATGGACCAGCACATGGAAGAATTGGGGAGGCCACCAATAGATTGTGGAATTGGCAGAAAACAACAGTAAATGGGTATTGGAGAGGGCAACATTAAACAGGTATTCGGGAAAGGCACCTGTAAATGGGGGACTGGAGAGGTCAACATTAAAGAGGTATTGGAGAAACGCACCTGTAAACGGGGGATTGGGGAATGGCATCAGTAAAAGGGGGATTGGGGAATGGCTCCAGTAAATGGGGGCCTGGGGAATGCACAGGTAAATGAGGGATTTGGGGAAAGCACCAGTAATTCGGGGATTGGGGAAGACAACAGTAAATGGTGGTTTGGGGAAGGCATCAGCAAATTGGGGATTGGGGGAGGGCTCCAGTAAACGAGGGATTTATGAAGGCACCAGTAAATGGGGAATTAGGAGGGAGCAACAGAAACAGCGGGAATTAGGAGAGGGCACCAGAAACAGGGGAATTAGGAGCACCAGAAACAGAGGAATTAGGAGCACCAGAAAAAGAGGAATTACGAGCAGCAGAAACAGAGGAATTAGGAGTACCAGTAACGGAGGAATTAGGAGCACCAGAAACAGAAGAATTAGGAGCACCAGGAACAGGGGAATTAGGAGCACCAGGAACAGGAATTAGGTGCAGCAGAAACAGGGGAATTAGGAGCAGCAACTAAAGGGATATTAGGAGCATCAGAAAAAAGGAATTCGGAGCAAACTAAACTGAGGAATTAAGAACACCAGAAAGAGTGGAATAAGGAACATCAGAAAAAGAGGAATTAGGAGCAGCAGAAACAGTGGAACTAGGAGTACCAGGAACAGGGGAAATTAGGAGAGGTAACTGAAACTGCGGAATTAGGAGCACCAGAAAAAGCAATTGCAGACAGTGAGCTGAAGCTGTGGAATTAGGAGCAACAGAAACAGGTTTTGAAGAGAGTTACCAGATTCTGAGGTTTTTGGAGCACCGGGAACATTGGAAAAAGGAACAACAGAAACAGAGTAATTGGGGGCACCAGAAGCATGTAATGCAGTGAGTGGCCCAAAACAGAGGAATCAGGAGCACCAGAAACTGTGCAATTAGCAGCAGGAGACACTGAGGAATCAGGAGCACCAGGAACAGATATTGCAGAAAGTGCGCAGAAACAGGAATTAGCAGCATCATAAGCAGGTATTGCAGAGAGTGACCAGAAACAGAGGAATTAGGAGCACCAGAAAAGGGGGAATTAGGCAAGAGCACCAGAAATATGGGAATTGGAAGCACAAGAAACAGGGCAATTACGAGCACTCGGAACCGGGAAATTAGGAGGACCTGGAACTAAGTAAATTGGAGCACCAGAAATATGGGATTTAGAGCAACATGTACAGAGGAATTAGAAGCACCAGAAACAGAGGAATTGGAGCACCGGAAACAGAGGAATTAGGAGCACCGGAAACAGAGGAATGAGGAGCACCGGAAACAGAGGAATTAGTAGCACCAGAAACAGAGGAATTAGGAGCACTGGAAACAGAGGAATTAGGAGCACCGGAAACAGAGGAATTAGGAGCAACAGAAACAGAGGAATTAGTAGCACCAGAAACAGAGGAATTAGGAGCTCCGGAAACATAGGAATTAGGAGCAACAGAAACAGAGGAATTAGGAGCACCGGAAACAGAGGAATTAGGAGCACCGGAAACAGAGGAATTAGGAGCACGAGGAAAAGTTGAATTAGGAGCACCAGAAACAGGGGAATTAGGAGCACAAGAAACAAGTGAAATAGGAGCACCAGAAACAGGGGAATTAGGAGCACCAGATACAGAGGAATTAGGAGCATCAGATACAGAGGAATTAGGAGCATCAGAAACAGAGGAATTAGGAGCACCAGAAACAGAGGAATTAGGAGCACCAGAAACAGAGGAATTAGGAGCACCAGAAACAGAGGAATTAGGAGCATCAGAAACAGAGGAATTAGGAGCATCAGAAACAGAGGAAATTAGGAGCACCAGAAAGAGGGGAATTAGGAGCACCAGGAACAGGAATTAGGAGCACCAGAAACAGGGGAATTAGGAGCAGCAGATAGAGGGGAATTAGGAGCACCAGGAACAGGGGAATTAGGAGCACCAGGAACAGGGGAATTAGGAGCACCAGGAACAGGAATTAGGAGCTCCAGAAACAGAGGAATTAGGAGCACCAGAAACAGAGGAATTAGGAGCACCAGGAACAGGAATTAGGTGCAGCAGAAACAGGGGAATTAGGAGCAGCAACTAAAGGGATATTCGGAGCATCAGAAAAAAGGAATTCGGAGCAAACTAAACTGAGGAATTAGGAACACCAGAAAGATTGGAATAAGGAACATCAGAAAAAGAGGAATCAGGAGCAGCAGAAACAGTGGAACTAGGAGTACCAGAAAGAGGGGAAATTAGGAGAGGTAACTGAAACTGCGGAATTAGGAGCACCAGAAAAAGCAATTGCAGACAGTGAGCTGAAGCTGTGGAATTAGGAGCAAAAGAAACAGGTTTTGAAGAGAGTTACCAGATTCTGAGGTTTTTGGAGCACCGGGAACATTGGAAAAAGGAACAACAGAAACAGAGTAATTGGGGGCACCAGAAGCATGTAATGCAGTGAGTGGCCCGAAACAGAGGAATCAGGAGCACCAGAAAATGTGCAATTAGCAGCAGGAGACACTGAGGAATAAGGAGCACCAGGAACAGATATTGCAGAAAGTGCGCAGAAACAGGAATTAGCAGCATCATAAGCAGGTATTGCAGAGAGTGACCAGAAACAGAGGAATTAGGAGCACCAGAAAAGGGGGAATTAGGCAAGAGCACCAGAAATATGGGAATTGGAAGCACAAGAAACAGGGCAATTACGAGCACTCGGAACCGGGAAATTAGGAGGACCTGAAACTAAGTAAATTGGAGCACCAGAAATATGGGATTTAGAGCAACATGTACAGAGGAATTAGAAGCACCAGAAACAGAGGAATTATGAGCACCGGAAACAGAGGAATTAGGAGCACCGGAAACAGAGGAATTAGGAGCACCGGAAACAGAGGAATTAGTAGCACCAGAAACAGAGGAATTAGGAGCACCGGAAACAGAGGAATTAGGAGCACCGGAAACAGAGGAATTAGGAGCAACAGAAACAGAGGAATTAGTAGCACCAGAAACAGAGGAATTAGGAGCACCGGAAACAGAGGAATTAGGAGCAACAGAAACAGAGGAATTAGGAGCACCGGAAACAGAGGAATTAGGAGCACCGGAAACAGAGGAATTAGGAGCATGAGGAAAAGTTGAATTAGGAGCACCAGAAACAGGGGAATTAGGAGCACAAGAAACAAGTGAAATAGGAGCACCAGAAACAGGGGAATTAGGAGCACCAGATACAGAGGAATTAGGAGCATCAGATACAGAGGAATTAGGAGTATCAGAAACAGAGGAATTAGGAGAACCAGAAACAGAGGAATTAGGAGCACCAGAAACAGAGGAATTAGGAGCAACAGAAACAGAGGAATTAGGAGCATCAGAAACAGAGGAAATTAGGAGCACCAGAAAGAGGGGAATTAGGAGCACCAGGAACACGAATTAGGAGCACCAGAAACAGGGGAATTAGGAGCAGCAGATAGAGGGGAATTAGGAGCACCAGGAACAGGGGAATTAGGAGCACCAGGAACAGGGGAATTAGGAGCACCAGGAACAGGAATTAGGAGCTCCAGAAACAGAGGAATTAGGAGCACCAGAAACAGAGGAATTAGGAGCACCAGGAACAGGAATTAGGTGCAGCAGAAACAGGGGAATTAGGAGCAGCAACTAAACGGATATTCGGAGCATCAGAAAAAAGGAATTCGGAGCAAACTAAACTGAGGAATTAGGAACACCAGAAAGATTGGAATAAGGAACATCAGAAAAAGAGGAATTAGGAGCAGCAGAAACAGTGGAACTAGGAGTACCAGAAACAGGGGAAATTAGGAGAGGTAACTGAAACTGCGGAATTAGGAGCACCAGAAAAAGCAATTGCAGACAGTGAGCTGAAGCTGTGGAATTAGGAGCAAAAGAAACAGGTTTTGAAGAGAGTTACCAGATTCTGAGGTTTTTGGAGCACCGGGAACATTGGAAAAAGGAACAACAGAAACAGAGTAATTGGGGGCACCAGAAGCATGTAATGCAGTGAGTGGCCCGAAACAGAGGAATCAGGAGCACCAGAAACTGTGCAATTAGCAGCAGGAGACACTGAGGAATCAGGAGCACCAGAAACAGATATTGCAGAAAGTGCGCAGAAACAAGAATTAGCAGCATCATAAGCAGGTATTGCAGAGAGTGACCAGAGACAGAGGAATTAGGAGCACCAGAAAAGGGGGAATTAGGCAAGAGCACCAGAAATATGGGAATTGGAAGCACAAGAAACAGGGCAATTACGAGCACTCGGAACCGGGGAATTAGGAGGACCTGGAACTAAGTAAATTGGAGCACCAGAAACATGGGAATTAGGAGCAACATGTACAGAGGAATTAGAAGCACCAGAAGCAGAGGAATTAGAAGCACCAGAAACAGAGGAATTAGGAGCACCGGAAACAGAGGAATTAGGAGCACCGGAAACAGAGGAATTAGGAGCAACAGAAACAGAGGAATTAGGAGCAACAGAAACAGAGGAATTAGGAGCACGAGGAAAAGTTGAATTGGGAGCACCAGAAACAGGGGAACTAGGAGCACCAGAAACAGAGGAATTAGGAGCACCAGAAACAGAGGAATTAGGAGCACGAGGAAAAGTTGAATTAGGAGCACCAGAAACAGAGGAATTAGGAGCACCAGAAACAGAGGAATTAGGAGCAACAGAAACAGAGGAATTAGTAGCACCAGAAACAGAGGAATTAGGAGCACCGGAAACAGAGGAATTAGGAGCAACAGAAACAGAGGAATTAGGAGCACCGGAAACAGAGGAATTAGGAGCACCGGAAACAGAGGAATTAGGAGCATGAGGAAAAGTTGAATTAGGAGCACCAGAAACAGGGGAATTAGGAGCACAAGAAACAAGTGAAATAGGAGCACCAGAAACAGGGGAATTAGGAGCAACAGATACAGAGGAATTAGGAGCATCATATACAGAGGAATTAGGAGTATCAGAAACAGAGGAATTAGGAGCACCAGAAACAGAGGAATTAGGAGCACCAGAAACAGAGGAATTAGGAGCACCAGAAACAGAGGAATTAGGAGCATCAGAAACAGAGGAAATTAGGAGCACCAGAAAGAGGGGAATTAGGAGCACCAGGAACAGGAATTAGGAGCACCAGAAACAGAGGAATTAGGAGCAGCAGATAGAGGGGATTTAGGAGCACCAGGAACAGGGGAATTAGGAGCACCAGGAACAGGGGAATTAGGAGCACCAGGAACAGGAATTAGGAGCTCCAGAAACAGAGGAATTAGGAGCACCAGAAACAGAGGAATTAGGAGCACCAGGAACAGGAATTAGGTGCAGCAGAAACAGGGGAATTAGGAGCAGCAACTAAAGGGATATTCGGAGCATCAGAAAAAAGGAATTCGGAGCAAACTAAACTGAGGAATTAGGAACACCAGAAAGATTGGAATAAGGAACATCAGAAAAAGAGGAATTAGGAGCAGCAGAAACAGTGGAACTAGGAGTACCAGAAACAGGGGAAATTAGGAGAGGTAACTGAAACTGCGGAATTAGGAGCACCAGAAAAAGCAATTGCAGACAGTGAGCTGAAGCTGTGGAATTAGGAGCAAAAGAAACAGGTTTTGAAGAGAGTTACCAGATTCTGAGGTTTTTGGAGCACCGGGAACATTGGAAAAAGGAACAACAGAAACAGAGTAATTGAGGGCACCAGAAGCATGTAATGCAGTGAGTGGCCCGAAACAGAGGAATCAGGAGCACCAGAAACTGTGCAATTAGCAGCAGGAGACACTGAGGAATCAGGAGCACCAGAAACAGATATTGCAGAAAGTGCGCAGAAACAGGAATTAGCAGCATCATAAGCAGGTATTGCAGAGAGTGACCAGAGACAGAGGAATTAGGAGCACCAGAAAAGGGGGAATTAGGCAAGAGCACCAGAAATATGGGAATTGGAAGCACAAGAAACAGGGCAATCACGAGCACTCGGAACCGGGGAATTAGGAGGACCTGGAACTAAGTAACTTGGAGCACCAGAAACATGGGAATTAGGAGCAACATGTACAGAGGAATTAGAAGCACCAGAAGCAGAGGAATTAGAAGCACCAGAAACAGAGGAATTAGGAGCACCGGAAACAGAGGAATTAGGAGCACCGGAAACAGAGGAATTAGGAGCAACAGAAACAGAGGAATTAGGAGCACGAGGAAAAGTTGAATTGGGAGCACCAGAAACAGGGGAACTAGGAGCACCAGAAACAGAGGAATTAGGAGCACCAGAAACAGAGGAATTAGGAGCACGAGGAAAAGTTGAATTAGGAGCACCAGAAACAGAGGAATTAGGAGCACCAGAAACAGAGGAATTAGGAGCATCAGAAACAAAGGAAATAGGAGCATCAGAAACAGGGGAAATAGGAGCATCAGATAGAGAGGAATTAGGAGCACCAGAAACAGAGGAATTAGGAACACCAGATACAGAGGAATTAGGAGCACCAGAAACAGAGGAATTAGGAGCATCAGAAACAGAGGAATTAGGAGCACCAGAAACAGAGGAATTAGGAGCATCAGATACAGAGGAATTAGGAGCACCAGAAACAGAGGAATTAGGAACACCAGATACAGAGGAATTAGGAGCACCAGAAACAGAGGAATTAGGAGCACCAGAAACAGAGGAATTAGGAGCACCAGAAACAGAGGAATTAGGAGCACCAGATACAGAGGAATTAGGAGCACCAGATACAGAGGAATTAGGAGCACCAGAAACAGAGGAATTAGGAGCATCAGATACAGAGGAATTAGGAGCATCAGAAACAGAGGAATTAGGAGCACCAGAAACAGGGGAATTAGGAGCACCAGAAACAGGGGAATTAGGAGCACCAGAAACAGAGGTATTAGGAGCACCAGAAACAGAGGAATTAGGAGCACCAGAAACAGAGGAATTAGGAGCATCAGAAACAAAGGAATTAGGAGCACCAGAAAGAGGGGAATTAGGAGCACCAGGAACAGAGGTAATTCGGAGCAGAGAAAGAGGGGAATTAGGAGCACCAGAAACAGGGGAATTAGGAGCACCAGAAAAAGAGGAATTAGGAGCATCAGAAACAGAGGAATTAGGAGCATCAGAAAGAAGGGAATTAGGAGCACCAGAAACAGAGGAATTAGGAGCTCCAGAAACAGGGGAATTAGGAGCACCAGAAACAGAGGAATTAGGAGCTCCAGAAACAGTTGGATTAGCAGGAACAGAAAATGAGGAAATAACGCATCAAAAACAGGTATTGAAGAGGAAGACCAGAAACAGAGTAATTAGGAGTACCAGAAGAGGGGGAATTAGGAAAGAGCACCATAAATATGGGTATTGGGAGCACAAGATGCAGGGCATTTTCGAGCACTCGGAACGGGAAACTAGGAGGACCTGGAACTGAGTAAATTGGAGCACCAGAAACATGCGACTTGGAGCACCAGGTACAGAGGAATAAGACACACCAGAAATAGAGGAATTAGGAGCACCAGAAACAGAGGAATTGGAGCACCAGAAACAGAGGAATTAGGAGCATCAGATACAGAGGAATTAGGAGCACCAGAAACAGAGGAATTAGGAACACCAGATACAGAGGAATTAGGAGCACCAGAAACAGAGGAATTAGGAGCACCAGAAACAGAGGAATTAGGAGCACCAGAAACAGAGGAATTAGGAGCACCAGATACAGAGGAATTAGGAGCACCAGATACAGAGGAATTAGGAGCACCAGAAACAGAGGAATTAGGAGCATCAGATACAGAGGAATTAGGAGCATCAGAAACAGAGGAATTAGGAGCACCAGAAACAGGGGAATTAGGAGCACCAGAAACAGGGGAATTAGGAGCACCAGAAACAGAGGTATTAGGAGCACCAGAAACAGAGGAATTAGGAGCACCAGAAACAGAGGAATTAGGAGCATCAGAAACAAAGGAATTAGGAGCACCAGAAAGAGGGGAATTAGGAGCACCAGGAACAGAGGTAATTCGGAGCAGAGAAAGAGGGGAATTAGGAGCACCAGAAACAGGGGAATTAGGAGCACCAGAAAAAGAGGAATTAGGAGCATCAGAAACAGAGGAATTAGGAGCATCAGAAAGAAGGGAATTAGGAGCACCAGAAACAGAGGAATTAGGAGCTCCAGAAACAGGGGAATTAGGAGCACCAGAAACAGAGGAATTAGGAGCTCCAGAAACAGTTGGATTAGCAGGAACAGAAAATGAGGAAATAACGCATCAAAAACAGGTATTGAAGAGGAAGACCAGAAACAGAGTAATTAGGAGTACCAGAAGAGGGGGAATTAGGAAAGAGCACCATAAATATGGGTATTGGGAGCACAAGATGCAGGGCATTTTCGAGCACTCGGAACGGGAAACTAGGAGGACCTGGAACTGAGTAAATTGGAGCACCAGAAACATGCGACTTGGAGCACCAGGTACAGAGGAATAAGACACACCAGAAATAGAGGAATTAGGAGCACCAGAAACAGAGGAATTGGAGCACCAGAATCAGGGAAATTAGGATCACCAGAAACAGAGGAATTAGGAGCACCAGAAACAGAGGAATTGGAACACCAGAATCAGGGAAATTAGGATCACCAGAAACAGAGGAATTAGGAGCACCAGAGATGGAGGATATAGGAGCACCAGAAAGAGTGGAATTAGACGCAACAGAAAGAGAGGAATTAGGAGCACCAGAAACAGTGGATTAGGAGCACCAGAAATGGAGGAAATAGGAGCACCAGGAATGGAGGAAATAGGAGCACCAGAAAGAGTGGAATTAGGAGCAACAGCAACTCTCTACTCCCTCCCCCTCTCTCTCTCCCCGCTCCCTCCCTCTGCCTCCACTCTCTCACCCTCCTCCCTCCTCCTGTCTCCCCCTCCTCCCTCTCCCCCTCTCCCCCTCTCTCTCTCCCCCTCTCTCTCCCACCTCCCTCTCTCCCCCTCTCTCCCCCTCTCTCTCCCACCTCCCTCCCCCTCTCTCTCTCCCCCTCCCTCCCCCTCTCTCTCTCCCCCTCCCTCCCACTCTCTCTCGCCCCCTCCCTTCCCCTCCCTTCTCCCTCCCCTCTGCCCTCTCCCCCTCTCTCTCCCCCCTCTCTTTCCCCCCTGCCTCACCCTCTCTCTATCACCTGCCTCACCCTCTCTCTCTCCCCCACTTTCTCTGCCCCTCTCTCTCTCCCCCTCCCTCCCCCTCTCTCTCTATCCCCTCCCTCACCCTCTCTCAATCACCCCTCCCTCTCCCTCTCTCTCTCCCCCTCCCTCCCCCTCTCTCCCCCTCCTCCCTCCCCATCCCTCTCTCCCCCTCTCTCTCCCTTTCTTTCCCCCTCCCTCCCCCTCTCTCTCTCCCCCCTCCCTCCCCCTCTTTCTCTGCCCCCTCCCTACCCCTCTATCTCTCCCCACTCCCTCCCCCTCTCTCTCTGCCCCCTCCCTCAACCTCTTTCTCTGCCCCCTCCCTCCCCCTCTATCTCTCCCCATCCCTCCCCCTCTCTCTCTCCCCCTCCCTCCCCATCTCACTCTCCCCCTCCCTCCCTCCCTCTCTCTCCCCCTCTCTCCCCCGCTTTCTCTGCCCCCTCCCTCCCAATCTTTCTCTGCCCCCTCTCTCCCTCCCCCTCTCTCTCTGCCCCCTCCCTCCCCCTCTCTCTCTGTCCCCTCCCTTCCCCTCTCTCTCTCTGCCCCTCCCTCCCCCTCTCTCTCTCTGCCCCCTCCCTCTCCCTCTCTCTCTCCCCCTCTCTCTCTCCCACCTCTCTCTCCCCCCTCCCTCTCTCCCCCCTCTCTCTCTCTCTCCCCCTCTCTCTCTCTCCCCCCAGTCTCTCTCTCTCTTCCCCCAGTCGCTCTCACTCTTCCCCCAGCCACTCTCTCTCTTCCCCCCAGTCGCTCTCTCTCTTCCCCCCAGTCGCTCTCACTCTTCCCCCCAATCGCTCTCTCTCTTCCCCCCAATCGCTCTCTCTTTCTCTTCCAACAACAACATGCCCTCAAAAAAGCCTCAGCACCGCCGGGCACTCCATCTAGTATACTTATAAAACACCTTAGGATTTTCCTTTATTTTGCTCGCCAGTGTTATTTCATGGCCCCTCCTCACTCTCCTAATTTCTTTTGTAATTATCCCCCTGCACTTTTTATACTCCTCTGGGGCTTCCTCTGTCTTTAATCCTTTGTATCTGCCAAAAGCCCCCCTTTTATTCCTAATCCATTCTCGTATATCCCTTGACATCCAAGGTTCCCTGGGCTTGTAGGTCCCACCCTTGAGCTTTATGGGAACATGTTGCCATTGTACTCTCTCAATTTCCTTTCTGAAAGACTCCCATTGCTCTGATGTGGATTTTCCTTGAAGTAGCTGATCCCAGTCCACATTGGCCAGATCCTGCCTTATCATGTTAAAATCGGCCTTCCCCCAATTTAGAACCTTTATTTCCAGTCCATCCTTGTCCTTTTCCATGACTACCTTAAATCTCACCGAATTATGGTCACTGTCACCAAAATGCTCACCAATAACACTTCTACCACTTGCCCAGCTACATTCCCTAGAATTAGGTCCAGTACCGCCCACTCTCTTGTCGGACTTTCTACATGTTGGCTCAAAAAGCTCTCCTGGAGGCACTTTAAGAATTCCGCA
This sequence comes from Somniosus microcephalus, assembly GCF_052327205.1. Classification (NCBI taxonomy): domain Eukaryota; kingdom Metazoa; phylum Chordata; class Chondrichthyes; order Squaliformes; family Somniosidae; genus Somniosus; species Somniosus microcephalus. Next base: position 39,701,306 of record NW_028225181.1, on the reverse strand, counting down.
CCCTCTAAGCCTTTCACACTCTGACTATCCCAGTTAATATTGGGGAAGTTGAAATCCCCCACTATAATTACCCTATTTTTTGCGCACTTCTCTGAGATTTGCCTACATGTCTGTTTGTCTAACTCCCCCTGGCTGTTTGGGGGCACTCCCAGCAAAGTGCTAGCTCCCTTTTTGTTTTTAAGTTCAACCCATATGGCCTCATTAGAGGAACCTGTATATATACCATCCGTACTTGCAGCAGTAATTGACTCCTTTATTAATATTGCGACGCCCCCTCCTCTTTTACCACCCCCCCTCTGTCTCGCCTGAAGATTCTATACCCCAGAATATTGAGCTGGCAGTCTTGCCCCTCGCTCAAGCATGTCTCCGTGATAGCAACAATATCATACTCCCATGTGTTCATCAACAACTTCAGTTCATCCACCTTATTCGTAAGACTCCTTGCATTAAAATAAATGCCATTTAGCCGTGCCCTACTCCCTTGTGCCATTACATATTTGCTCTGCCTTCCACTCTGACTTATAGCTCAACTCTGTATCCCATCCCCCTTCCAAGTTAGTTTAAACCCCCCCCGAACAGCGCTAGCAAACCTCCCCATAAAGGTATTTGTCCCGTTCTGGTTCAGGTGCAACCTGTTCGACTTGAACAAGTCCCACCTTCCCCAGAAGCAGGCCCAGTGATCCAGGAACTAAAGCTCTCACTCCTGCACCAACTCTTTGGCCACGCATTCGTCTGCTCTAGCCTCCTATTCCTATACTCACTAGCACGTGGCACCGGGAGTAATCCAGAGATTACAACCTTTGGAGGTCCTGCCCTTTAATCTGCGACCTAGCTCCCTAAATTCTTGCTGCAGGACCTCATCCCTCTTCCTACCCATGTCATTGGTCCCAATGTGAACCACGACCTTTGACTGGTCACCCTCCCCCTTCAAAATGCCTGCAGCCGTTCAGTGACAGCCTTGACCCTGGCACCAGGGAGGCAACAAACCATCCTGGAGTCATGTCTACGGTCACAGAAACGCCTTATGATAGAATCCCCTACCGCTATTGCTCTCCCACTCTTTTTCCTCCCTTCCTGAGCAGCAGAAGCACCCCTGGTGCCAGGAAGTTGGCTGCTGCTGCCTTCCACTGGTAAGTCATCCCCCTCAACAGTATCCAAATCGGTATATCTGTTTGAGAGGGGGATCGCCACAGGGGTCCCCTGCACTAACTGCCTGCCTCTACTGCTCTGCATGATGGTCACCCATTTCTCTTCTGCCTGTGCAGCCCTTACCTGCGGTGTGAACAACTCACTAAACGTGTTCTCCATGACCCTCTCAGCATCGTGAATGCTCCAAAACTCATCCATCTGCAGCTGCAGCGCCGCAATGCGGTCTGCTAATAGCTGCAGCTGGATACATTTCTGGCACACATGGTCATCAGGGACACAGGCAGCATCCCTGAATTCCCACATAGTGCAAGAGGTGCATAACACGGGGCTGAGCTGTCCTGACATGACTTACCCTTTAATTAATTTAAATTAATTCAATACCACCAATTAAAGTTATACACTAGGGCGCTTGTATGGTTTACCAACAGTCCCCGCTACACCAGAAAGACGTTAGGAACTATAAAGCACAGAGTTAAAGTTTAAAAAATCGAGAAATACTCACCAACCAATCACTTACCTGTTCCCTGGTGATGTCACATTCTGATTACATTTTACCTCTCTCCCCGCTGCTGAGTTGGTATTCCTCGCTGCTGCCGCCGCTTTTAACTGCCACCTCGCTGCTGCTGTCCCCCATTTCCAGCCGCTGTGGTCGGGCCTCGCTGCTGCCGCCGCTTTTAACTGCCGCCGGTTGCTGCTCTCCCCCAGGTCCAGCCGCTGTGGTCGGGCCTCGCTGCTGCCGCCGCTTTTAACTGTCGCTGGTCGCTGCTCTCCCCCAGGTCCAGCCGCTGTGGTCGGGCCTCGCTGCTGCTGCCGGTTTTTAAAATGCCGCCTCGCTGCTGCTCTCCCCCAGGTCCAGCCGCTGTGGTCGGGCCTCGCTGCTGCCGCTGGTTTTTAAACTGCCGCCTCACTGCTGCTCTCCCTCAGGTCCAGCCGCTGTGGTCAGGCCTCACTGCTGCCGCCGGTTTTTAAACTGCCACCTCGCTGCAGCTCTCCCCCAGTTCCAACTGCTGTGATCGGGCCTCGCTGCTGCCGCCGGTTTTTAAACTGGCGCATCGCTGCTGCTCTCCACCAGGTCCATTCACTGTGGTCGGGCCTCGCTGCTGCCGCTGGTTTTTAAACTGCCGCCTCGCTGCTGCTCTACCCCAGGTCCAGCCGCTGTGGTCGGGCCTCGCTGCTGCCGCCGGAAACAGAGGAATTAGGAGCACAAGAAACAGAGTAATTAGGAGAACTAGAAACAGAGAAATTGTGAGCCGTAGAAATAGGGGAATTAGGCGCACCAGAAACAGGAAATTAGGAGCTCCAGTTACTGAGGAATTAGGAGAACCAGCAAGAGGGGAATTAGAAGTTCCATAGATAGACGAATTCCAGAGGCAGTCCATGCCCTCATGCAACAAGAGCTGGACGAATTTCAGGCTAGGGCTGAAAAATTGCTGCTAATAATCGCGCCATAGTAATGCCAGCTAATGACTATCTCCTACAAGCGAGAGTCTAACCACCTCCCCTTGACTTTCAATGGCATTACCATCGCCGAATCCCCCAGTATAATCACCTGGGTATCAACATTAACCAGAAACTTAACTGGACTAGCCACAATAATGTGCCTGAAAGAGCTGGTCAGTTACAAGGTATTCTGCAGCGAGTGTCACAATTCCACAATCCACAAAGACTTTCCACCAACTACAAGGTGCAAATTGGGTAGGATTGATTGGGGAATGTCACTCAAAGGGTTGACGATGGATAGGCAATGGCAAACATTCAAAGACCACATGGATGAACTACAAAATTTGTTCATCCCAGTTTGGCATAAAAATAAAATGAAAAAGGTGAATCAGCCGTGGCTAACAAGGGAAATTAGGGTCAGCATAAGATCCAAGGAGAGCACATATAAATTGACCAGAAAAAGAAATAATACTGAGGATTGGAAGCACTTTAGTTTTCAACAAAGGAGGACAAAGGGATTAATTAAGAAGGGGAAAAGAGAATATGAGAGTAAGCTTGCAGGGAACATAACAACTGACTGTAAAAGCCTTTATAGATATGTGAAGGGAAAATGATTGGTGAAGTCAAGCGTACGTCCCTTGCAGTCAGAATCAGGCAAATTTATAATGGGGAACAAAGAGATGGCAGAACAACTAAATACATATTTTGGTTCTGTCTTCACAAAGAGGACGCTAATAACCTCCCAGAAATGCCGGGGAACATAGGGTCTGATGAAAGGGAGGAACTGAAAGAAATCGGTATTTGTAGGGAAATGGTGTTAGGGAAATTGATGGGATTGAAGGCCGATAAATTCCCAGGGCCTGATAATCTACATCCTAGGGTACTTAAGGAAGTGGACCTAGACATAGTGGATGCATTGCTGATCATCTTCCAACATTTGCTGGAATCTGAAAGAGCACCCATGGATTGGAGGGCAGCTAATGTTACCCCACTATTTAAAAAAGGTGGTAGAGAGAAGACGGTAGTGGGGAAAATGCTAGAGTCCATTATAAAAGATGTAATAGCAGAACACTTGGAAAACAGTGACAGGATCGGACAAAGTCAACATGGATTCACAAAAGGTAAATCGGGCTTGACTAATCTACTGGAATTTTTTGAAGAGGTAACTAACTGGTAATATAGATAAGGGAGAACCAGTGGATGTCGTGTATCTGGACTTTCAGAAGGCCTTCGATAAGGTCCTGCATATGAGATTAGCGTGTAAAGTTAAGGCACATGCGATTGGGGGCAAGGTATTGATGTGAATAGAAATCTGCTTGGCAGACAGAAAGCAAAGAGTTGGAAAAAATGGGTCTTTTCCGAATGACAGGCAGTGACTAGTGGGATACCGCAGGGATCGGTCCTTGGACCCCAGCTATTCACAATATATAGAAATGATCTGGACAAGGGAACTAGATGTAATATCTGCAAATTAGCAGACGGCACAAAGCTGGGTGGGCGTGTGTGCTGTGAGGAGAATCTCGAGAAACTCCAGGATGATTTGGACATGTTGGGTGATTGGGCAGAAACACGGCAGATGCAATATAACGTGGATAAATGTGAGGTTATCCACTTTGGTGGCAAAAACAGGAAGGCAGATTATTATCTAAATGGCAATAGATTGGGAGAAGGGGAAGTGCAACGAGACCTGGGTGTCCTTGTGCACCAGTCGCTGAAGGTAAGCAAGCAGGTGCAGCATGCGTTTGAGAAGGCAAATGGTATGTTGGCCTTCGTAGCGAGAGAATTTGAGTACAGGAACAAGGATGTCTTGCTGCAGTTGTACAGGGCCTTGGTGAGACCACATCTTGAGTATTGTGTGCAGTTTTGGTCACCTTATCTAAAGAAGGATGTTCTTGCCATGGAAGGAGTTCAGCGAAGATTCACCAGGCTGATACCTGGGATGGCAGGAGTGACGTATGAGGAGAGATTGGGTCGATTGGGCTTATACTCGCTGGAGTTTAGAAGAATGAGAGGTCATCTCATTGAAACTTCTAAAATTCTGACAGGTCTGGACAGACTAGATGCAGGAAGGATGTTCCCGATGGTCACAGTCTAAGGATAAGGGGTAAGCCATTTAGGACAGAGATGAGAAGGAATTTATTCACCCAGAGAGTGGTGAACCTGTGGAACTCTTTACCACAGAACGCATTAGAGGCCAATTCATTAAATATATTCAAGAAGGAGCTGGATATATTTCTTAAGGCTAAAGGAATCAAGGTGTATAGGGAGAAAGCAGGGACCGGGTACTGAATTTGGATGATCAGCCATGATCGCATTGAATGGCAGAGCAGGCTCGAGGGGCTGAATGGCCTACTCCTGCTCCTATCTTCTATGTTTCTATGTTATAATAGCTTTAAAACAATCTTTAACATCCATCGACAGGGCATCCGTTAAACATCTATTTTTCAACTTACAGGTAGTTATTGCTCAGGATTAAACTGAGCTGGGACACTATGGGCATTCAGTTAATTGTGAACAGTTTACTGGAGCTGGAGTTTGATGACAGCACTTTAATTGTCACAAGAGCACGAATAGAAAAACATTGTCATGAAACGTTTCCTCGAAGAGGGAAAGAATTCTGCTCATTTCACAGCATTGACAGGATTTCAAGTTTAAGTAAAGAGAGGAAAGCACTCTCCTGAACCGACACTGGTTATCTGCTTCTCCTTTTGCTCCGATGTTCTTTGCAGAGAGAGACAGCAAAACAAAGAGACGGAGAGTTATAAACTGAGAGATAGAGAGAGAGAATGACAGAGAGAGGATGAGGGAGAGAGCGACAGGGACAGAGACAGATAAAGTGAGAGAGCGACAGACAGGGACAGAGGGAGATACAGCGAGATACAGTTTCTGAGGGCAGTAGAGAGAACGGGAAAGCGACAGAAGGAGATAGAGAGAGAGAGAGACAAGTTCTGAGTGAAATAGAGTGAGAGACAGAGACAGACAGTGAGAGAGTCAGAGGGAGTGAGAGCGAGAGACAGGGTCAGAATGGGATATGTAGATAGATAAAGAGGGACAGAGGGAGATAGCGAGAGAGAGACAGGGTCTGCGGGAGATAGAGCGAGAGAGACAGTGACAGAGACAGAGTCAGAGGAAGACAGAGCGAGAGACAGAGTACGTGGGAAATAGAGAGAGAGAGAATGACAGAGTGAGATGGAGCAAGAGACAGGGACAAAGGGAGATAGAGAGAGAGGTTTGACCGAGGGAGATAGAAAGAGTCAGAGACAGTGTCAGAGGGAGAAATAGCAAGAGACAGGGTTGAGCGGGATAGAGATATAGAGAGACAGGGACAGAGAGAGTTAGAGAGAGAGAGGGTCAGTGGAAGATAAATAGAGAAAGACAAAGGAGATTGAAATAGCGAGGGAGAGATGGCGATAGAGAGAGAGAGGGAGAGAGGGCAATAGATAGAGAAACAGAGGGAGAGAGGGGGGTTGAGGGTCCATGCGCATGTAGTCTGTTCCCGGGGATTGTGCAGTGTCCGCACTTTCGAGCAACACAGGTGGAGGAGCAGCACATGTACAGTTGCCTTTGGAACGAGGCTAAAGCATACCATGTTTAGGCCTTCGTTGAATTTGTTTTTTATATTCAGAAAATCGTTTAAATCCGGTAAAATTAAAGCAAAGTGATAGTCAATGCCCCATCTAAGTTTCAGTTAAATTTTGACAGATGGTGTCCCCTTTTTGAAAGAGTTCATTTGGGTTGTTTAAATAATGTTAGGCGAGAGGAGAAAGTATTTGTGGCCCCGTTTGAACCTCAGTGTCTGTGAGAGACGGAGGGGAACGGCAGCAGAAAAAGACGAAACAGCTTCTCGAAAACTGATCCCAACTGATCGCCAAGGCTGGGGAAAGATAACATCACCGCCATCTTAGGAAGCTGCGCTTCGTTTGGAATTACATTTTATTTCAATTTGCTTTTGCAGGTTTAACGACAGCATTGAATAGGGAAACAGAAATGTGGAGCAACTTATTCTGTCAAATTTGCAATGGCATTTGAAAGAATTTAAAGTTTTTAAATGAACGTTTCATAGAGTCATAGAGTCATAGAGTTATACAGCACGGACAGAGGCCCTTCGGCCCATCGTGTCCGTGCCGGCCATCAAGCCCTGTCTAATCTAATCCCATATTCCAGCATTTGGTCCGTAGCCTTGTATGTTATGGCATTTCAAGTGCTCATCCAAATGCTTCTTCAATGTTGTGAGGGTTCCTGCCTCCACAACCCTTTCAGGCAGTGAGTTCCAGACTCCAACCACCCTCTGTGTGAAAAAGTTCTTTCTCAAATCCCCTCTAAACCTCCCGCCCTTTACCTTGAATCTATGCCCCCTAGTTATTGACCCCTCTACTAAGGGAAAAAGCTCCTCAGTATCCATCCTATCTATGCCCCTCATAATTTTGTCCACCTCAATCATGTCCCCCCTCAGCCTCCTCTGCTCCAAGGAAAACAAACCCAATCTGTCCAGTCTTTCTTCATAGCTGAAGCGCTCCAGCCCTGGTAACATCCTGGTGAAACTCCTCTGTACCCTCTCCAAAGTGATCACATCCTTCCTGCAGTGTGGCGACCAGAACTGCATACAGTATTCCAGCTGTGGCCTAACCAGTGTTTTATACAGCTCCATCATAACCTCCTTGCTCTTATATTCTATGCCTTGGCTAATGAAGGCAAGTATCCCATATGCCTTTTTTACCACCTTATCCACCTGTTCCGCCGCCTTCAGGGACCTGTGTACTTGCACACCCAGATCCCTCTGCACCTCCGTCTTACCATTCATTGTGTATTCCCTTGCCTTGTTAGTCCCCCCAAAGTGCATCACCTCGCACTTTTCTGGGTTAAATTCCATTTGCCACTGTTCCGCCCATCTGACCAACCCATCTATGTCGTCCTGCAGGCTGAGACTACCCTCCTCGCTATTTACCACCCTACCAATTTTTGTATCATCCGCGAACTTACTGATCATACCTTTTACATTCATATCCAAGTCATTAATGTAGACCACAAACAGCAAGGGACCCAGCACTGATCCCTGTGGCACCCCACTGGCCACAGGCTTCCAGTCACAAAAACAACCTTCGACCATCACCCTCTGCCTTCTGCCACGAAGCCAGTTTTGTATCCAATGTGCCAAGGCACCCTGGATTCCATGCGCTCTTACCTTCTTGACCAGCCTCCTGTGCGGGACTTTATCGAAGGCCTTACTGAAATCCATGTATACCACATCCACCGCGTTACCCTCATCCACACACCTAGTCACCCCCTCAAAAAATTCAATCAAATTAGTCAGACATGATCTTCCCTTGACAAAGCCATGTTGACTATCCCTGATTAATCCTTGTCTCTCCAAGTGGAGACTAATTTTGTCCCTCAGAATTTTTTCCAATAATTTTCCTACCACTGATGTTAGGCTCACTGGCCTGTAGTTCCCCGGTTTTTCCCTACTTCCCTTCTTGAATAATGGTACTATGTTAGCGGTTCTCCAGTCCTCTGGCACATCCCCTGTGGCCAGAGAGGTCCTGAATATATGTGTTAGAGCCCCCGCAATCTCTTCCTTTGCCTCACACAGCAGCCTGGGATACATTTCATCCGGGCCTGGGGATTTATCCATTTTTAGGCCTGCTAAAACCGCCAATACCTCCTCCCTCTCGATGTTAATATGTTCGAGCATATCACAGTCCCCCCGCCCTATTTCTATGTCTACATCATCCTCCTCCATAGTGATAACAGATGCAAAAAATTCATTTAGAACCCCTCCTACATCTTCCGGCTCCACACACAGATTGCCACTTTTGTCCCTGATGGGCCCTATTTTTTCCCTAGTTATCCTCTTACCCTTAATATACTTATAAAACATCTTAGGATTTTCCTTTATTTTGCTCACCAGTGCTATTTCATGGCCCCTCCTTGATCTCCTAATTTCTTTTTTAAGTATCCCCCTGCACTTTTTGTACTCCTCTAGGGCTTCCTCCGTCTTTAGCCTTTTGTATCTGCCAAAAGCCCTCCTTTTTTTCCCAATCCATTCTCGTATATCCCGACATCCAAGGTTCCCTGTGGTTTTTGGAACCACCCTTGACCTTTACGGGAACATGTTGCCATTGTATGATCTCAATCTCCCTTCTGAAAGCCTCCCATTGCTCCGATGCGGATTTTCCTACAAGTAGCTGATCCCAGTCCCTTTTGGCCAGATCCTGCCTTATCCTATTAAAATCGGCCTTCCCCCAATTTAGAACCTTTATTTCCGGCCCATCCCTGTCCTTTTCCATGACCACCTTAAATCTCACCATATTATGGTCACTGTCACCAAAGTGCTCACCTACTAGCACTTTTTCCACTTGGCCGGCCACATTCCCTAGAATTAGGTCCAGTACTGCCCCCTCTCTTGTAGGACTTTCTACATGCTGGCTCAAAAAGCTCTCCTGGATGCACTTTAAGAATTCTACACCCTCTGAGCCTTTCATACTTTGACTATCCCAGTTAATATTGGGGAAGTTGAAATCCCCCATTATTATTACCCTATTATTTGCACATTTCTCTGAGATTTGCCTACATATCTGTTCCTCTATCTCCCCCTGACTGTTTGGAGGCCTATAGTACACTCCCAGCAAAGTGCTTGCCCCCTTTTTGTTTTTAAGCTCCACCCATATGGCCTCATTAGAGGAACCTGCTAATATATCATCCCTCCTTACTGCAGTAATTGACTCCTTAATTAATATTGTGACACCCCCTCCTCTTTTACCTCCCCCTCTGCCTCGCCTGAAGATTCTGTACCCCGGAATATTGAGCTGCCAGTCTTGCCCCTCCCTCAACCATGTCTCCGTGATAGCAACAATATCACACTCCCATGTGTTTATCAACACCTTCAGTTCATCCACCTTATTTGTAAGACTCCTTGCATTAAAATAGATGCCATCCAGCCTTGCCCTTATATATTTGCCCTGTCTACCAAGCTGACTTGTTTTTTTCTCTATAATTAGCAGCACATCACCCCCTATTTCAGCTCCCCTCTGTATCCCATCCCCCTGCCAAGTTAGTTTAAACCCCCCCCAACAGTGCTAGCAAACCTCCCCGCAAGGATATTTGTCCCGCTCTGGTTCAGGTGCAACCCATCCGACTTGTACAAGTCCCACCTTTCCCAGAAGCAGGCCCAGTGATCCAGGAAACTAAAACCTTCCCTCCTACACCAACTCTTTCGAAAAAAATGAACCTTAAAAACACTTTTATTCCCCTAAGTTTCTGGTATGATTTTGGAAGAAACAAGCAAAAATCAATTTTCCACTCATCTAAACACGTTTCAAATTGGTTTTGAAGTCCAAACGTTTTTAAGGAGGCTCTGAATTGCTTAAAACTTTTGAAAGTCATAGAGTTATACAGCACCGAATGAGGCTCTTCGGACATCGGGTCTGCGCCGGTCATCAAGCCCTGTCTATTCTAATTCCATTTTCTAGCACTTGGTCCATAGCCTTGCAAGCTATAGCATTTTAAGTGCTCTTCTAAACGATTCTTGGATGTTGTGAGTGTTCCTGCCTCTACCACCCTTTCAGGCAGTGAATTCCAGATTCCAACCACCATCTGGGTGAAAAGGTTTTTCCTCAAATCCCATCTAAACCTCCTGCCCATTACCGTGAAACTATGCCCCCTGGTTAGTGACAAATCTACTAAGGGAAAAAGTTCCTTTCTCTCTACCCTATCTATAACCCTCATAATTTTGTACAACTCAATCAGGTCCCCCTGAGACTTCTCTGCTCTATGGGAAACAACCCCAGCCTCTGCAGTCTCTCTTCATATCTGAAACGCTCCAGCCCAGGTAACATCCTGGTGAATCTCCTCTGCACCCTCTCCAATGCAATCACATCTTTCATCTAGTGTCCGATCAGAACTGCACACAGTATTCCAGTTGTGGTCTAAGTAGCATTTTGTACAGTTTCATCATAACCTCCCTGCTCTAATATTCTATGCCTCGGCTAATGAAGGCAAGTATCTGATATGACTTTTTAACCACCTTAGCTACCTGTCCTGCTGCCTTCAGGGATCTGTGTACATGCACACCAAGGTCCCTCTGATCCTCTGTGCGTCCTAGGCTGCTGCCACTCATCGTGTATTCCCTTGCTTTGTTATTTATCCCAAATTGCATCAACTCACACTTTTTAGGGTTAAATTCCATTTGCCACTAACCTGCCCATCTGACCATCCCATCTATATCATCCTGTAGCCTGAGGCTTCCCTCTTCGCTATTTACCACTCCACCAATTTTTGTGTCATCTGCGAACTTACTGATCATACCTCCTGCATTCATATCTAAACCATTAATGTACACTACAAACAGCAAGGGACCCAGCACCGATCCCTGCGCTACACCACTGGACACAGGCTTCCAGTCACAAAAACAACCTTCGACCATCACACACTGCCTCCTGCCACTAAGCCAATGTTGGATACTATATGCCAAATTGCCTTGGACCCCATGGGCTCTTCCATTCTTGATCATTCTCCCATGCGGGACTTTTGGAAAAGCCTTACTGAAGTCCATGTAAACTTCATCAACTGCAGTACATTCATCCACACACCTAGTCACACCCTCGAAAATTGCAATCAAATGAGTTGGACATGATCTCCGTCTGACGAAGCAATGCTGACTCTCCTTGATTAATCTTTGCCTCTCCAAGTGGAGACTGATTCTGTCCCTCACGAAGTTTTCCAATAATTTCTCTACCACTGATGTTAGGCTCACTGGCCTGTAATTCCCTGGTTTATCCTTACTACACTTCTTGAATAATGGGACTACGTTAGCTGTCCGCCAGTCATCTGGCACCTCCACTGTAGCCAGAGAGGTTCTGAAAATTTGTGTCGGAGCCCCTGCAATCTCTTCCCTTGCCTCACATAGCAGCCTGGGAAAAATCTCGTCTGGGACTGTGGATTATCCAGTTTTAAGCCCACAAAAACGTCTGGTTCCGCCTCCCTCTCAATGCTGATTTGTTCAAATATATCACAATCCCCCTGCCTGATTTCTATGCCTAAATCCTCCTTTTCCATCGTGAAAACAGATGCAAAATATTCATTTAAAACCTCAGCAACATCTTCCGGCTCTACACACAGATTGCCACTTTGATCCCTAATGGGCCCTACTGTTTCTCTGGCTATCCTCTTGCCCTTAATATAGTTTTAAATCACCTTGGGATTTTTCTTTATTTTGCTCGCTAGTGTTTTTCATGCCCTCTCTTCGCTCTCCTTATTTCTATTTTAATTACCACCCTGCACTTTCTATAGTCCTCTAGGGCTTCCACTGTTTATACTCCTATGTATCTGCCAAAAGCCTGCCTTTTTTTCTTAATCCATTCTTGTATATCCTTTGACATCCAGTGTTCCCTGGAATTGTTGCTCCCACCTTTGACCTTCACGGGAACATGTTGGTGCTGTACTCTCTCTAGTTCCTTTCGGAATGACTCCCACTCCTCTGATGTGTATTTTTCTACAAGTAGCTTATCCCAGTCCACTTTGGCCAGAACCTGCCTTATCATATTAAAATCGTCCTTCCCCCAATTTAGACCTTTATTTCCCAAATTTCTCAATGTTTGATTTTGAAGGATGGACTGAAATGAGTAGCTTTACACAAACATGCATCCATGCTGTTGATTTCGGCGAGGGCAGGGGAGGATTTGCAAGAGTTACATATTAATTTTTATTGTCTGCATAAAAATATCTTTAAGACACTTGAGGAGAGAACAAAGAAAGGGGAATAACACAAGCCATTTTATTTTACATAATATAAAAAGAGAAAATGCTGGAAATGCTCAGCACATCAGGCAGCATCTGTGCAGAGCGAAATACAGTTAACGTTTCAGGTCTGAGTCCTTCCGTCAGAACTGGAAAACGTTGGAGATGTATCAGATTTTCACCAGATGCAGAGGCAGTGAAAGTCGGGAGTGGAGGAAAGAACAAAAGGGGCTGTCTGTAATATGGTGGAAGACAGGAGTGGTCAAGTCCTGTCGCTGCACCCGGTTAACATCTGATACATATTTAAATGTTTCCAGCTCTAGCGAAAGTCCACAGACCTGAAAGCTTATCTCTCTATCTCTCGCTCTCTCCCCATTTCTCTCTCGCTCTCCACAGATGCAGCCTGACCTGCTGAGTATCCTAGTAATCCTAGTATCTACAGGCCAGTTAGTTTAACATCAGTGGTGGGTAAAGTTTTAGATACAATAATCAAGGAAAAAACCAACGAGCATTTGGAGAGGTTTAAGCTAATTAAGGCGAGCCAACACCAATTTGTAACAGGCACTTCGTGTTTGACTAATCGAATTTAATTTGTTGCTGTAGTAACAGGCAGGATTTTTGAAGGGATTGCAATGGATCTTGTCTACAGGGGTATTCAGAAGGCGTTTGACAAAGTACCATATAGAAGGAACAGGGATAGGCAATATACACTTAATGGTACAGTTTTGAAGAATGTGCAGGGTCAAAGTGACCTGGGAGTTATTGTGCAATGGTCCCTGAATATGGCGGGTCATATTGAGAGAGTGGTCAGCAAAGCATATGGGATCTTGGGCTTCATAAAAAGAGGTATTGAGAGAAGGTAAGCTGAACAATTATAAAGGGCTGGTTAGGACACAACTGGAGTATTGAGTCCAGTTCTGTTCACTACACTTTAGGAAGGATATGAAGGCACTTGATGGGGTGCAGAGGAGATTTACCAGAAAAGTTGTGGGGATAGGGCATCTTACCTACAAGGACAAGATGCAGTTGTTTTCAATAGAACAAAGGAGGTTGAGGGGTGATTTGATAGAGGTGTACAAGATTATAACGGGTTTGGATCGGCAAGACTTGGAAAGGCTGTTCCAGGTAGCTGATTGTACCAGGATTAGGGGACACAGATTTAAGCTTTTGGGAAAGAGATACAGGGGCGATGTGAGGAAAAACCCTATTATGCAGCAAGTGGTGAGGACCTGGAACTCGCTGCCATTGGAAGTGGTGGAAGCGGAGCAACTCAATGTTTTCAAGGAGAGACTGGATAGGCACTTGTAGGAAATAAACGTGCAGGGCTCTGGGAGGGAGCGGGGGAATAGGATTGAATGGATTGCTCTTCAGAGAGCCGGCACCGACTCGGTTGGCTGAATGGCCTCCTTCTGTGGCGTTATGACTCTCTGACTCTTTGGGATGTGGGCGTCGCTGGCAAGACTGTCTTTATTGTCCATCCCTAGTTGCCCTTGAGAAGGTCGTGATGAGCTGTAATTTTAACAGCTGCACTCCGTGTGGTGACAGAGATAGAGGAGAGATAGATGGAGATAGAGAGAGAGGAGAGATTATTAAACATAGATGGGAGGGAAAGAGCGAGACAGACATAGAGGAGAGATAGACGGAACAGAGAGAGAAGAGAGATTATTAGATATAGATGTGAGGGAGAGAGGGTGACACATGGAGGAGAAATAGATGATAGCAGACAAAAGTGGAGTGAGAAGCAGATTATAGACAGAGGGAGATGTCTTTCCCTCTTTGTCTTTAAATTCCTCTGCACTGTGGACCCTTTGAGCAGTTAATAATGCCTTGACAAAATATGTTTTAATACTGTGTGTGATCGCAGACCTTTTATCTCCAATAATGGCACAGAGCTGAGCTGTTGACAGCTAAACAGCAGCTGCATTTTGGAAGATCGACAGAGTTGTTCCAAGAAGGAAGAAGATTAACTTAAATACATTGGGAAGACAAAATCAGGAAATGATATCTCGGCACTGATCCGGCAGGGAGACAGGAGCACCGAATCCCAGGGAGGGTATCACTGAAAGAGGGGAGGCAGTGATCGTTGGGTAAGGCCCAGGCTCCACAGAGTCCTGTGCTGAGTTAGCCTGAACTTACACCCGGAGTGGTACTGACCCACAAACACAGTAGTAATGTCCCAGGTTCCATCCCCGGCCTGTGCAGAGTTAGCCTGATCTTCCACCCGGTGTGGGACTGACTCACGCACACAGCTGGAAAGTCATGGCTCCATCCCCGGCCTGTGCTGTGTTAGCCTGAACTTACACCCAGAGTGGTACTGAGCCCCAAACACAGCAGGAAAGTCCCAGCTTCCATCCCCGGCCTGTGCAGAGTTAGCCTGATCTTCCACCCGGTGTGGGACTGACTCCCGCACACAGCTGGAAAGTCATGGCTCCATCCCCGGCCTGTGCTGTGTTAGGCTGAACTTACACCCAGAGTGGTACTGAGCCCCAAACACAGTAGTAATGTCCCAGGTTCCATCCCCGGCCTGTGCAGAGTTAGCCTGATCTTCCACACGGTGTGGGACTGACTCCCGCACACAGCTGGAAAGTCATGGCTCCATCCCCGGCCTGTGCTGTGTTAGCCTGAACTTAAACCCAGAGTGGTACTGAGCCCCAAACACAGCAGGAAAGTCCCAGCTTCCATCCCCGTCCTGTGCAGAGTTAGCCTGATCTTCCACCCGGTGTGGGACTGACTCCCGCACACAGCTGGAAAGTCATGGCTCCATCCCCGGCCTGTGCTGTGTTAGCCTGAACTTACACCCAGAGTGGTACTGAGCCCCAAACACAGCAGGAAAGTCCCAGCTTCCATCCCGGCCTGTGCAGAGTTAGCCTGATCTTCCACCCGGTGTGGGACTGACTCCTGCACACAGCTGGAAAGTCATGGCTCCATCCCCGGCCTGTGCTGTGTTAGCCTGAAATGACTCCCGGAGTGGTACTGAGCCCCAAACACAGTAGTAATGTCCCAGGTTCCATCCCCGGCCTGTGCAGAGTTAGCCTGATCTTCCACCCGATGTGGGACTGACTCCCGCACACAGCTGGAAAGTCATGGCTCCATCCCCGGCCTGTGCTGTGTTAGCCTGAACTTACACCCAGAGTAGTACTGAGCCCCAAACACAGAAGGAAAGTCCCAGCTTCCATCCCCGGCCTGTGCAGAGTTAGCCTGATCTTCCACCCGGTGTGGGACTGACTCCTGCACACAGCTGGAAAGTCATGGCTCCATCCCCGGCCTGTGCTGTGTTAGCCTGAACTTACACCCAGAGTGGTACTGAGCCCCAAACACAGCAGGAAAGTCCCAGCTTCCATCCCCGGCCTGTACAGAGTTAGCCTGATCATCCACCCGGTGTGGGACTGACTCCCGCACACAGCTGGAAAGTCATGGCTCCATCCCCGGCCTGTGCTTTGTTAGCCTGAAATGACAGCCGGAGTGGTACTGAGCACCAAACACAGCAGTAATGTCCCAGGTTACATCCCCGGCCTGTGCAGAGTTAGCCTGATCTTCCACCCGGTGTGGGACTGACTCCCGCACACAGCTGGAAAGTCATGGCTCCATCCCCAGCCTGTGCAGAGTTAGCCTGATCTTCCACACGGTGCGGGACTGACTCCCGCACACAGCTGGAAATTCGCAGGCTCCATCCCCAGCCTGTGCTGTGTTAGCCTGATCTTCCACCCGGTGTGGGACTGACTCCCGCACACAGCTGGAAATTCGCAGGCTCCATCCCCGGCCTGTGCAGAGTTAGCCTGATCTTCCACCCGGTGTGGGATTGACTCCCGCACACAGCTGGAAAGTCCCAGGTTACATCCCCGGCCAGTGCTGTGTTAGCCTAAACTTACACCCAGTGTGGTACTCCGCCTCACACACAGCAGGTAAGGCCTCGACTCCATCCCCGTCCTGTGCTGAGTTAGACTGAACTCTCACACGGTACTGAGCCCAACATGCACAGAGCAGTTAATGCCCATGCTCCATAACAGGCCTGAGCTGACTTACCGTGATCTCACACCCAGTTTGGGAATGAGTGATGTGCCTCAATAATTCCGAGACTCGAAGTTAGCAGAACAAAAACAAGGCTTTTATTAACTTAGAAAGTACCACGTAAGAGAGAGAGATGTCTTCCTTCTGGAGACTGAGGCCAGACTGAAGCTAGCTTACAAACGGGGCCAGGTATGTGCGGAGCCCGACACACAGCACATTCCAGCACATTCCAGTATACAATACAGCACATTCCAGTACACAATACAATGAGGTCTGGGGGAAGGGAATGACACTGAAACCGATCTCAGTCACAGGCAGTGGTGAATGGAATATTTCATCACATTCACCCCTTCTATAGATTTAGTCTGTTCAGGGGTTTGACAGTCCTCTGCGACCGACGTGGCTGTTGCGGTGCCACGGGTGTCAGCTGGGTGTCCCCGGTAGCCTCCTGGGTCTCTGCCGGTGGTGCTGCCAGTGTTGTCGGAGGGGTAGTTGGTGGGGGTGCCGTTGGTCGGTGTTCTTCCGGGGGTGATGAAAGGGTAGTGGGTGGGTAAGAGTTGCTGTGATCGTCGTTGCCGCTATTGCCGTGGTTGTTGTCGATGCCGGCTGGGGCGACGTCTTTTATGGACACGGTGTCCTCCCTTCCGTCAGCGTGCCGGACATATGCGTATTGGGGGTTGGCGTGGAGTAGGTGTACTGGCTCCACGAGAGGGTCCGTCTTGTGGCCCCTCACATGCCTTCGCACGAGTACCGGACCTGGGGTGGAGAGCCATGATGGCATGGATACGCCCGAGGTAGATTTCCGGGGAAAGACAAACATTCATTCATGAGGCATGGTATTAGTGGCCGTACACAATAGCGACTGTATTGAATGGAGCACATCCGAGAGGACTTCCTGCCAGCGGGAGATAGGGAGGCCCTTGGTCCTTAGAGCTAGAGTGACTGCTTTCCATACTGTCCCGTTCTCTCGCTCCACTTGGCCGTTACCCCGAGGGTTGTAGCTGGTGGTACGGCTCGTGGCGATCCCCTTGGACAGCATGTACTGGCGTAGCTCTTCACTCAGGAAGGACGCCCCCCTATCCGTATGGATGTAGCTCGGCATACCGAACAGGCAGAACAGGCTGTTGAGGCATTTAATGACCGTGGCGCTGGTCATGTCTGGGCAGGGGAAGGCGAATGGGAACCGGGAGTATTCGTCCACAATGTTCAGGAAGTAAACATTGCGGTCGACGGATGGGAGGGGGCCCTTGAAATCTAAGCTGAGCCGCTCAAAGGGCCGTGTAGCTTTGATTAAGTGGGCTCTATCTGGGCGGTAGAACCGAGGCTTGCACTCAGCGCAAGTGCGGCAGTTCCTGGTCAGGGACCGAACTTCCTCAATCGAGTCGGGTAAGTTACGGGACTTTATGAAGTGGAACAGCCACGTGACCCCTGGGTGGCAGAGGTCGTTGTGGAGGGTCTGTAGCCGATCCCCGGTGGCGCTGGCACACATCCCTCGTGAGAGGGCTTCAGGGGATTCGTTAAGGGCCCCTGGCTGGTAAATGATGTCATACTCGAAGGTGGAGAGCTCAATCCGCCACCTAAGAATCTTATCATTTTTAATCTTCCCCCTCTGTTTATTATTGAACATAAACGCTACCGACCGCTGGTCGGTAAGTAGGGTGAAGCGTTTGCCGGCTAGGTAGTGGCGCCAGTGGTGCACTGCCTCCACGATGGCTTGAGTTTCCTTTTCCACGGAGGAGTGTCTGATCTCGGGACCTTGGAGGGTCCTCGAGAAGAAAGCTACGGGCCGCCCCACCTGGTTGAGGGTGGCCGCCAAGGCGAAGTCAGAGGCATCACTTTCCACTTGAAATGGAGTCTTCTCGTCCACTGCCTGTAGCGTGGCCCGCTCAATATCCTGCTTAATGCTTTTGAAGGCGGCGTGGGCCTCAGCAGAGAGCGGGAAAGAGGATGCTTTCAAGAGGGGGCGGGCTTTGTCGGAGTAGTTGGGGACCCATTGGGAATAATAAGAAAATAACCCCAGGCACCTTTTCAGGGCTTTGGGAGTGTTGGGCAGGGGCAGCTCCCATATGGGGCACAATCGGTCGGGGACTGGCCCGATTTCCCCATTCTCCACCACGCTGCCTAGCATGCAGAGGTGCGTGGTGTTGTAAACGCACCTGTCCTCGTTGTAGGTGAGGTTGAGTTTTTGTGCGGTTTTCAGGAACCTCTCGAGGTTCGAGTCGTGATCCTGCTGGTTGTGACCGCAGATGGTGACGTTGTCGAGGTAGGGGAAGGTTGCCTGCAAGTGGTGGTCATCGACCATGCGGTCCATCTCCCTCTGGAAGACCGAGACCCCATTCGTCACCCCAAAGGGGACTCTGAGGAATTGGTAGAGGCGTCCGTTCACCTCGAAGGCGGTGTACGGGCGGTCCTCTGGTCTGATAGGGAGCTGGTGGTACGCTGACTTGAGGTCGATGGTGGAGAACACCCGGTATTGGGCGATTTGGTTCACCATTTCTGGTACGCGGGGTAGCGGGTAGGCGTCTAGTAGGGTGTACCTGTTGATTGTTTGACTATAGTCGATCACCATCCGTTTCTTCTCGCTACCCCTTACCACTAGCACTTGGGCGCGCCACGGGCTGTTGCTGCATTCAATAATGTGCTCTTTCAGGAGCCTGTCCTCCCAGCTGTACCTCCTGCTTTTGGTCGCTATTGGCCGGCAGTTAGGGGTAAGGTTCGCGAATAGCGAAGGCGGCTTTACCTTCAGGGTAGCCAGACCGCACACTGTGAGGGGCGGCTGTGACCCACCGTACTTGAGCGTGATGCTTTGGTGGTTGTACTGGAAATCCAGGCCCAAGATCACGCTCGCACATAGGTTCTTCATGATTAATACTTTAAAATTATCATATACAGTTCCGTTAACGCACAATTGCACCATGCAGTAACCCAGAATGGTCGATGTCTGGGTTTTATCAGCCATAGAGATGGTACCCTGAGTAGGGACCACCTTTAGGGAGAGTTGTTGTGCCAGTTCTGGGTGGATAAAGCTCTCCATGCTTCCACTGTCAATTAAGCATTTAACCTGGCACCCGTTTACCTCGATGTCCACCATTGATCTGGATAGCGGGTGCGGCCTGGTCTGGTCCACTGTGACCGATGCCACTGTAGGGCCCTGATCGCTACAAGATGGCGTCCACGCTGTCTGCTCACAAGATGGCGGACCCCACGAGGTCGGGCAAGATGGCGTCCAAGATGGCCGCTCCCACGGCGCACACGCAGCGGTGGCGGGTTTTCCGGCGGTTGGTTTTCCGGCGGGGTTCCCTCTGCACACCTTCCCGAAGTGCCCCTTCTTACCGCACTTAAAGCAGGTGGTGCCTTTCGCCGGGCACAGGTTTCTGGTGTGCTTTGGCTGCCCGCAGAAGTAGCAGTTGGGTCCCTGATGCGTCGCGGCTGTCGTAGGGCTTCTGGGGGGAGAGCGGGGCCCAGCCGGTGTCGGGCTGTCGGGCGGGGAAGATGCCTTCCAAGATGGCGGCGCCCTCGGTGCACACGTGGCGGCGTGGACGGCTCGGGCTGAAGAGTAGGTGTCCGAGTTTCTCTGGGCCACATCCAGGGATCGCGCGGTGTCCGCAGCCTGTTTCAGGTCCAAACCCGTTTTTTCCAGCAGTCTTTGCGGATGTAAGTGGAGCTGAGGCCTGTGATGAAGGCATCGCGAACAAGCTCGTCAGTGTACACTGCGGCTTTTACATCTCGGCACTTGCAGTCTTTGCCAAGCATTTTCAGGGTGCTTAGGAACTCCTCCACCGATTCCCCAGGTCGCTGTGCGCGGGTAGCGAGCAGGTGCCGAGCATACACCTCATTCGTAGGCTGCTGGTAATGCGCCTTTAAGATGTCGCAGGCAGCCAGGTACGTCTCGGCGTCTTGGATGAGGGGGTAAACCCGGTGGCTTACCCAATTCCGCAGAATTCCGAGTCTCATCCTCGCAGCGTCCGTAGCGTTTTTGACGGCTGCGGAATTGTCCAGGAAGAATTCCATACACTCAAACCAGTGTCCGAAGCGTGCTGATGCGTCCGGAGCATGTTGATCCAAATCCAAACGTTCGGGTTTCAGGAGTTGATCCATAGTGTTGAAAAATAAGTTAATAAAATTGATGTGCCTCAATAATTCCGAGACTCGAAGTTAGCAGAACAAAAACAAGGCTTTTATTAAATTAGAAAGTAACACGTAAGAGAGAGAGATGTCTTCCTTCTGGAGACTGAGGCCAGACTGAAGCTAGCTTACAAACGGGGCCAGGTATGGGCGGAGCCCTACACACAGCACATTCCAGCACATTCCAGTATACAATACAGCACATTCCAGTACACAATACAATGAGGTCTGGGGGAAGGGAAATGACACTGAAACCGATCTCAGTCACAGGCAGTGGTGAATGGAATATTTCATCACACTGAGCACCACACACACACACAGCAGGATAGACTAAGGCTCCATACCCGGCCTGTGCTGAGTTAGCCTGATCTCACACCAGGTGTGGGACTGAGCCACGCACCCCCCCACCACACACAGCAGAAAAGGCCCAGTCTCTCTCGCCGCTATGTGCTGAGCTATCCTGGTCTCACCTAGTGTGGTACTGTGCCCCAAGCACACTGCCAGAGAGGAAAGGCCCAGGTTCCATCTGCTGCCTGTGCTGCATTTGCTGACCTCACCTGGTGTGGGTTGAGCCCCACACTCTCAGGGAATGGGACAGTGTAGGGGAATCTTTATGCTGTAACTAGCCTATGCTTTATCTGCACTAGAAGTGTGTGATGGAGTAGTTTAGAGGGAGCTATATGTTATATCAACCCAAGATGTATCTGCCCTGGGAGCGTTTGATGTGGCAGTGTAGAGAGAAATGTACTCTGTATCTAAACCGTGCTGTACCTGCCCTGGTGGTCTTTGATGTGACAATGTAGGGGGAGCTTTATTCTTTATCTAACCCGGGCTTTACCTGTCCTAGGAGTGTTTCATGCGGCAGTTTAGAGGGAACTTTATGCTGTATCTAACACGTGTTGTACCTGCTCTAAGAGTTTCTGAAGGGACCGTGTAGAGAGAGCTTTACTCTGTGCCTAATCCGTGATGAACCTGTCTTGGGAGTATTTCATGGGACAGTGTAGAGGTAGCTTCATTCCGTATCTAACCCGCGCTGTAACTGCATTTGAGTGTTTAATGGGACTGTCTAGAGGGAGCTTCACTCGGTATGTTACCTGTGCTGTACCTGCCCTGGGAGTGTTTGATGGGAAAATGTTGAGCCAGCTTTACATGGTATCTAACCCATAATTTAAACAGCTCCTCTGGCAGTTGCAGTAAGATGGTTGCCATTCCCCACGCCTCACATTCCTGAGCATTAATCTCAGAGAGAGTGTTTGTGTTGGTCAGTGTTGTAATTACAAAACTCCTTCTGGTAACTCTTGAAGCTTCTGCCTCTCGTGGGGTCTGAGTTACTCAGGCAGTTCCTTCATGGGTCAGTGCTGAGTGTTGATATTGAACCACGGAATGCGTCATGGTCAGTTCTATCTTGATTCCCGCTTCCATAACATCACCTTTCTCCGCACCTGCCTGATCTCATCTGCTGCTGAATCCCTCATCCTGCCTTTGTTATCTCTGGACACGATATTCTGAGCAGAAATAGATATAAGTAATGTAATATGAATAACATCAATGATTTTTATTTCTCTGTTAAATCCCCTGTGATCAGAGTGGGGCCTCATCCTCCACTAAACAAATTACATAGAATGCACTGAACAGAAACAGGCCATTCAGCCAAACTGATACAAGCCCACTTTTATGCTGCTCATGAACCTCCTCCCACACCTCTTTATCTCACTCTATCAGCATATAGTTCTATTCCTTTCTCCCTCATACTTTTGTCTCGCTTCCCCTTAAATGGATCAATGCTATTCACCTCAACTGCTCTTTGTGGTAGCGAGTTCTACATTCTTGCCACTTTCTGGGTGCAGAAGTTTCTCATGAACTCCTTATTGGGGTTTATTGGGGAGTATCTCATATTCATGGCCCCTACTTTTGGTCTCACAATTAGTTCATGACTTCAGTTTTTGTAAACAGTATTTAAAGAATTGTCAGCACAACTTGTCTCACCAGCACATTGTGTTTGCTTTTCCACTAACACTTTTATCCGAGTACAAGTAACGATTAGAATCTGGCACAAAAGCTGCAGAGTGTCGATTCTCCACATGATACAAGTCTCGACAGTTTCTATTATCGCAGAATCATAGAATCAAACAGCACAGATGGAGGTCATTTAGGACATCGAGCCTCTGCTGCCTCTTTGAAGGAACTCTTCAATTCATCCCTCTCCCCTGTTATTTTCCCATAGCTCTGTAAAACCCTCACTTTCAGTATTGATCCTGTTCCCTTTTGAAAGTGATTATTAAATCTGCTTCTATCACCTTTTCAGGCAGTGAATTCCAGATCATAACCACTGGCTGCAGCCAATAATTTCTACTCATCTGTTGCCCATAATCTTCAATCTGTATCTTCTGGTTACCAACCCTTCCGCATCTGGAAACATTTTCTCATTATTTACTCCATCCAAATCCTTGAGCAAATCCATTAAATTCCCCACTTAGCTATCTCTGCTCGAAGGGGAAACATTCAGTCTCTCCATATTACTGAACGTCTCATCTCTGGTACCATTCTGGTAAATCTCCTCTGCATCTTCTCCAAGACCTTAACGTCCTTCATAATGTGCAATGCCAAGAGTTGGACACAATATTGCAGCTCAGGCCTAAATGGTCATTTATTAAGGTTTAACATTACTTCTTCGCTTTTGTACTCTATGCCTCTATTTATAAAGCCATAGATCGTGTACGCATTTTTACCAGTCTTATCAATTTGTCCTTTACCTGAACTCCATTTAAAATTATACCATTTAGTTTATATTGCATCTCCTCATTTTTCATCACAAAATTTATCACTTCACATTTCTGTTTTAAATTGAATCTAGCATTGTTCTGCCTATTTCACCAGGCTGTCTATGTGATCCTGAAGTCTACTACTAATAATGGAGTCCATTATTAAGTAAGTAATAGTGGGACATTTAGAAATCATGATAAAGTCATCCAAAGTCAGCATGGTTTTATGAAAGGGAAAGCATGTTTGACAAATGTGTTAGTTCCGCACTCAAGAGGACGGCCTCAACCGAGATCTTGGGTTCATGTCACGCTACATGTAACCCCACCTGGTGCAGGGTCATCCAGACTCGAGTCGACATTGGCTTGTTCTCTCTACACAGATGCGACCTGACCTGCTGTGATTTCCAGCCAAAAAAAATGTTTTTTGCCTGTTTTTTTGTTTTTCATACAGACCCCAGCATCTGCAATATTTGACCCCTTGTGACCCCACCTCATTGTTCTTTGATGTAATGTTTCCCTGACTGACCTGTTTGGACACCATTCACACCTTTGACTGCTGTGATTATCTTTCTGCCGAGGTGCGATAAATGGCAGTTGGAAAGGTTACCTGTAATCATCTGACATGATTCTCTGACTATATAAGCTGTGTCTTTATGCATTTCTCCACTTCACCTGAAGAAGGAGCAGCGCTCCGAAAGCTTGTGATTTCAAATAAAACTGTTGGACTATAACCTGGTGTTGTGTGACTTCTTACAAATGTGTTAGTGTTCTTTGAGGATGTAATGAGCAGGGTGGATAAAGGGCAAACATTAGATGTAGTGTATTTGGATTTCCAGAAGGCAATTGATAAGGTGCCACATAAAAGGTTACTGCACAAGGTAAGAGTTCATTGGATTGGGGGGTAATATATTATGGGATGTATATGGGATTGGCTAACTAACAGGTAACAAACAGTCAGAATAAAAGTTGAATTTACAGTTTAGTAAACTGTAACTAATGTGGTGCCATAGTGCTCGGGCTGCAGATGTTTCCAATCTATATCAATGACTTGGATGAAGGGACCAAGTGTAATTCAGCTAAATTTGCAGATGATACAAAGATAGGTGGGACAGCATGTTGTAATGAGGACACAATGATTCAGCAAAGGGATATAGATAGGTTCAGTGAGTGGTGAAAAATTGGGAAGATGGGGTAAAATGTTGGAAAATTGAGGTTAGCCACATTGGTCGGAAAAATAAAAAAACAATTATTATATAAATGGATAAAGACTACAAAATGCTGCGTTACAGAGGGATCTGGGGGTTGTAGTACATAAATTACAAAATGTTAGCATGCAGGGGGAGCAAGTAATTAGGAAGGCAAATGGAATGTTGGAATGTTGGTCTTTATTGCAAGGGGGTTGAAATATAAATGTAAGGAAGCATTGCTAAAACTGTATTGGATGTTAGTGAGGCCACACCTGGTGTACTGCGTACAGTTTTGAGTTTCTTATTTAAGTAGGGATATACTTGCATTGGAGGCAGCTCAGGGAAGGTTCACTAGGTTGATTTCTGAGATTAAGGGGTTGTCTTATGAAGAAAGGTTGAGCAAGTTGGGCCTATACTCATTGGAGTTTAGGAGAAAGAGATGTGATCTTATTCAAACGTATAACATTCTGAGGGAGCCTAATAGATGCAGAGAGGAGTTTTTCCCTCGTAGGGGAATCTAGAACTAGGGGACAGAGTTTCAGAATAAGTTGTCGCCCATTTAAAACGGAAATGAGGAACAATTTCTTCTCTCATAGGGGCGGAAACCTTTCGAATTATCTACCCCAAGGAGCTGTGGAAGCTGGGTAATTGAATATTTTTATGTTGGAGGTAGACACATTTTTGAAAGATAATTGAATCAAGTGTTATGGGGATCGGGCAGGAAACTGGAGTTGAGGCCAAGAACAGATCAGCCATGATCTTATTGAATGGTGGAGCTGGCTCGAGGGGCGAAATGGCCTACTCTTGCTCCAATTGATTTTGTTCTTATATTCTTATATTTATGTTCCTCACTACTTACTACAGCGGCTGTATAAAGGCTCCAGAGACCAGGTAAGGCCTCAGTGCGAGAATCGGCACGAATCGCGGGCGGAGCGGCTGTATAAAGGCTCCAGAGCCCAAGTAAGGCCTCAGTGCGAGAATCGGCGGGAATCGCGGGTTGAGTGGCTGTATAAATGCTCCAGAGACCCAGGTAAGGCCTCAGTGCGAGAATCGGCACGAATCGCGGGCTGAGCGGCTGTATAAAGGCTCCAGAGCCCAGGTAAGGCCTCAGTGCGAGAATCGGCGGGAATCGCGGGTTGAGCGGCTGTATAAAGGCTCCAGAGATCCAGGTAAGGCGTACCAATCTCCAGTCTTGGAACTCGGAGGGAAGGAGAGAGGTAAAAGTAATCCAAGTGTGACGTCACCAGAAAGCGGGTAAGTATTTCGCCCTTTTTAAGCTTAAATCTCTTTGGTTTATAGTTTCTAAGGTGTGATATTCACCATCTAGAATCGGGGCAGAGGGTATTTAAGAATAATATTAATAAATTTAATTAATTACATAGAATGGGAGATCAGGTGATGGGTTGCTGCTGCAATATGTGGGAGCTGGTGGACACCATTGATGCTCACGGTGATCACATTTGCAGTAAGTGTTGGCTGCTCGAGGAATTCCGGCTCCGTGTTGAAGAGCTGGAGTCCGAGCTTCAAACACTGAGACACATCAGGGAGGGGGAGAGTTACCTGGACTCTGTGTATCACGAGGTATTCACACCAATTAGATGAATTAATTCAGATGTAGTCCGTGGCCAGGGTCAGGATGGTGTGACTAGAAGTGAGGCAGGTACGGTGATCCAGGAGTTAGTGTTGGAGGAGCCGCAGCCCTTGCACTTGTCCAACAGGTTCGAGGCTCTTACTTCCTGTGAGGATGGGAACAGGGACAGCGGGGAGGATGACCAACCTGGCCACAGCACCGTGGAGTGGGGGGCCATTCAAGTGGGGGGAGTTAAAATGAATTTGTAGTGGTAGGGGATAGTATCGTTAGGGGGATAGATAGAGTTATTTGCAGCCGAGAGCGAGAGTCCCGAAGGTTGTGTTGCCTGCCCGGTGCCAGGGTTAAGGACATCTCCGCTGGACTGGAGAGAAACTTGGAGTGGGAGGGGGAGGGTCCAGTTGTCGTGGTCCATGTTGGTACCAATGACATAGATAGGACAAGGAAAGAGGTTCTGCTGAGGGAGTTTGAGCAGCTAGGGGCCACATTAAAAAGAGCCACGAGCGAATTTGGCTAGTAGAAATAAAATTAGAGAGTTAAATGCGTGGCTCAAAGACTGGTATGGGAGAAATAGGTTTTGCTTCCTGGCACACTGGCACCAGTACTGGGGCAGGAGGGAGCTGTTCCGTTGGGACGGGCTTCACTTGGCCAGTGCTGGGACTAGAGTCCTGGCGGATCATATAACTAGGGCTGTAGAGAGGGCTTTAAACTAACTAATGGGGGGGGGAGGTTCCTAGAGAGCAAATAATAAAAATGACAACAGAAAAGGTCATAGACTTAGGTAGCAGTGGGGAAATTAAAAACCAGAGCGTGTCAGGAAGGGGCAGAAGGTATGGAGTAAAAGGTAAAGTAATAAAAAGGGCAAAAGCAGGAACTAAGAGTCACAAAACATCTTTGAAAGTTCTCTATCTGAATGCACGTAGCATTCATAACAAAACAGACGAGTTAATGGCACAAACAACTACATATGGGTATGATCTTGTGGCCATTACAGAAGCATGGCTGCAGGGTGACAATGCCTGGGAATTAAACATACCAGGTTATTTAACGATCAGGAAGGACAGGCAGGAAGGAAGGGGAGGTGGGGTGGCTATGTTAATAAAGGAAGGAATCACTGTAATCCAGAGAAATGATATTGGGTCAAAAGATCAGGATAATGAAACAGTTTGGGTGGAGGTAAATAATAATAAGGGGAAAAAAACACTAGTGGGCGTAGTCTATAGGCCTCCGAACAGTGGCAACTCTGTTGGACGGAGTATCAATCAGGAAACAGTTGAGGCTTGTAATAAGGGAACATGTATAATTATGGGGGATTTTAACTATCATATTAATTGGACAAATCAAATTGGGCAGGGCTGCCTTGAGGATGAGTTAATTGAGTGTATTAGGGATGGGTTTCTTGAGCAGTATGTAACTGAACCGACCAGGGGGCAAGCAACCTTAGATCTGGTCCTGAGTAACGAGACAGGATTTATTAAAAATGTCCTAGTAAAGGATCCCCTTGGAATGAGTGACCATAACATGGTTGAATTCCATATTCAATTAGAGGGTGAGAAGGTTGGATCTCAAACAAGCGTGCTAAGCTTGAATAAAGGAGATTATGAAGGTATGAGAGCGGAATTGAGTAGAGTGGATTGGGAAAATAGATTAAAGGGTAAGACGATACATGATCAGTGGTGTACATTTAAGGAGTTATTTTACAACTTCCAAAAAATATATATTCCACTGAGAAGAAAAGGATGTAAAAGAAAAGACAGCCATCCGTGGATAAGTAAAGACATTAAGGATAGTATTCGACTAAAAACAAGGGCATATAAGGTAGCCAAATCTAGTGGGAGGATAGAGGATTTGGAAAACTTTAAAAGAAAGCAAAAAATAACAAAAAGATTGATTAAGAAAAGGAAGATAGATTATGAAAGTAAATTAGCAAAAAATATAAAAACAGATAGTAAGAATTTTTATAGTTATATCAAAAGAAAAAGGGTGGCTAAAGTAAATGTTGGTCCCTTAGAGGATGAGACCGGGAAATTAATGGTGGGAAATATGGAGATGGCAAAAACACTAAATTAATATTTTATATCAGTCTTTACAGTAGAAGACATTAAGAATATCCCAACACTGGACAAACAGGGGTCTAAAGGGGGGGAGGAGCTAAACACGATCAAAATCACTAAGGAAGTGGTACTCGGTAAAATAATGGGACTCAAGGCGGACAAATCACCTGGACCTGATGGCTTACATCCCAGGGTCTTGAGGGAAGTGGCGGTAGGAATTGTGGATGCATTGGTAATAATTTTCCAAAACTCCCTGGACTCGGCAAAGGTCCCGGCAGACTGCAAAACTGCTAATGTAACACCCTTATTTAAAAAGGGCAGTAGACAGAAGGCTGGAAACTATAGACCGGTTAGCCTAACATCTGTGGTAGGTAAAATTTTGGAGTGCATTATTAAGGAGACAGTAACAGGACATTTGGATAATCATAATTTAATAGGACAAAGTCAGCATGGTTTTATGAAGGGGAAGTCATGTTTGACAAATTTGCTGGAGTTTTTTGAGGAAGTAACATATAGGGTGGATAAAGGGGAACCAGTGGTCGTAGTGTATTTAGGCTTCCAAAAGGCATTTGACAAGGTGCCACACAAAAGATTATTGCTTAAGATAAAAAATCACGGGATTGGGGGTAATATTCTGGCATGGATAGAGGATTGGCTAACTAACAGAAGGCAGAGAGTTGGGAAAAATGGTTCATTCTCAGATTGGCAATCAGTAACTAGTGGTGTTCCGCAGGGGTCAGTGCTGGGTCCCCAACTCTTTACAATCTATATTAACGATTTGGAGGAGGTGACCGAGAGTAACATATCAAAGTTTGCAGATGATGCTAAGATGGGAGGGAAAGTAGTGAGTGAGGAGGACATAAAATACCTGCAAGGGGACATAGACAGGCTAAGTAAGTGGGCAGAGATTTTGCAGATGGAATACAATACTGGAAAGTGTGAGGTTATGCACTTTGGCAGGAAAAATCGTAGAGCAAGTTATTATGTTAATGGCAAGAAACTGGAAAGTACTGAAGTACAAAGGGATCTGGGGGTCCTGGTGCACGAAACTCAAAAGGTTAGTATGCAGGTGCAGCAAGTGATTAAGAAGGCCAATGGAATGTTGGCTTTCATTGCTAGGGGGATAGAATATAAAAATAGGGAGGTATTGCTTCAGTTGTACAAGGTATTGGTGAGGCCGCACCTGGAATACGGTGTACAGTTTTGGTGTCCATACTTAAGAAAGGACATACTTGCTCTCGAGTCAGTACAAAGAAGGTTCACTCGGTTAATCCCGGGGATGAGGGGATGGACATATGAGGAGAGGTTGAGTAGATTGGGACTCTACTCATTGGAGTTCAGAAGAATGAGAGGCGATCTTATTGAAACATATAAGATTGTGAAGGGGTTGGATCGGGTGGATGCGGGCAAGATGTTCCCGATGATGGGTGAAAATAGAACTAGTGGGCATACTCTTAGAATAAGGGGCGGCTCTTTCAAAACTGAGATGAGGAGGAACTACTTCACTCAGAGGGTGGTAGGTCCATGAAATATGCTGCCCCATAAAGCTGTAGAAGCTACATCATTACATAAATTTAAAACAGAAATAGACAGTTTCCTGGAAGTAAAGGGAATTAAGGGTTACGGGGAGCGGGCAGGAATTTGGACATGACCGATCCGAACCTAGACTCATGGCCCTGTGGGTAGCGGAGCGGGCCCAGGGGCCATGTAGCCTGATCCTGCTGCTATTTCGTGTGTCTAATTCTGTTAGATTCAGGAGATGGTTCTGTGATAGTGGATTGGCGGTTAGGATCAGATCAGCCATGATCTTATTGAATGGCGGAGCAGGCTCGAGGGGCCGATTGGCCTACTCCTGCTCCTATTTCTTATGTTCTTATGTTCTTAGTTGCTTTTCGTCTCTAAACTTTGAAATTATACCTTTAGACTTAAGTCCAAGCGATTAATAATAACACTGGCCCTAACACCGAACCCTGGGAGTTACCAATTAATACTTCCGTTTTGTCTGAAAAAAAGCCGTTCACCTGTCCTCTCTGGAATCTTTTCCTTAGCCAAAGTCGTATCCACGCAGCCTCTGCCCCTGTAATCTCTTGGGTTTGATTTTCCCTATCAGTTCTATCAAACGCCATTTGAAAGTCCATATACGAAACATCAACTGCACTACGCTCATCAACCATCTCCGTTACTTCACCAAATCTCCTTTTTTTTTTAAACAGGTTGTAACATTTACTACCAGCCAGTCCTCTGGCACCACTCCCATAGCCAAGGAGCATTGAAAGATTCTGGTCAGAGTCTGCATTATTTCCACATTCCTTTCCTCAGCAACCCTCATACATTCCTTCTGGACGGTAAATGTTTTATTTTACTGTGTTCCAAAGAGTGTTGGATTGAAAGGGGTTAACTGAAGCTGTTTGTTCAGTGACTGTAATTAATGCCTGCCTCCACGGGTTAACTGAAGCTGTTTGTTCAGTGACTAATTAATGTCAGTCCCAACGGGTTTACTGAAACTGTTTGTTCAGTGGCTGTAATTAATGTCAGTCTTAATTGACCATAATTGTATCAGTGCAGGGTTTCCCTCATCTATTAATAAGGGCCTCCTTTCAATATGATATACAATAGCGTCACATCCAGCACTAACAGTGATCAGCGCACTGCTCCGAAGAGCAGGAGTCAGAATCTGAGAACAGTAGATTAGAATGTTACAACAATGGGTCGGAATCTGAGAACATTTGATTGGAATGTTGCAACAATGGGCAGGAGTTTCTCCTAGGCGTTTGACGAACTTTCTGAATATTATGATTATCTACCATTAGAATTTCGGATACAGCTGGCACTTCAGATTATTCAATGCATTTACTATCCCCTCCTTGCTGCTGTTGTTGTTCCTGGTAAGTCATTCTATCCAGCTATTAATTCTATAAACCATGCATTACAGCATTAATGGTCTTGTCATTTAGGTCCCCTTCTTTTTCTGGTTGTTCCTGGTAATATTCTGTATCCAGCTCTTCATTCTGCAAACCTTTGCTAATCTTCTATTACTTTACTCTTCCCTTGTTGCTTCTGCTGGTGTCCCGGTTAAGTCTCTATATCCAGCAATTAGACCTCTGAAACATGTTTTACTGTATTGTTCTTTTTGTCATTTAAATCTTCAGAAGAGGAAAGCCATTGTCTTCGGTCCTCATGACAAACTCCATTCTCTATTAACCAACTCAGTCCCCCTCCCCGGCCAATATCTCAGGCTGAACCATACTGTTCACAATCTCAGCGTTCTCTTCGACCCTAAGCTCAGTTCCGACCTCATATCTTCCGAATCATCTGGCCTGCCTATTATTGTCTCCATAATATCGCCCGTCTCCACCTCTGCCTCAGCCTTTACGCTGCAAAAACCCTCATCCAAGACTTTGTTAAATCCTGACTCGACTATTCAAAAACTCTCCTGGAAGTCCTACCAGTTGCAATCCTACATAAACTAGAGCTCATCCAAAACTCTGCTGCCCATATCCTAACACGCATCATGTCCCGTTCACCCATCACCCCTGTGATATTCTCCCGATCTGGCAGTGCCTCGATTTTAATATTCTCCCCCTTGTGTTCAAATCTAACCATAGCCTCCGCCCTCCAATTATTGCCATTCCCCTGTTCTTTCCCCACACTCTTTCGCCAGAGCCCTGTTAAAATGTCACCATCACCTAATTACCCAATTCCTTGTCGAACATTACTATTGAATCTGCTTCTACCACGTTCCCATGCAGTGTATTCCAGATCACAACAAGTGTAAAGAACATTCTCCTAATCTCTCTTCTGGATCTTTTGCCAATTACCTTCAATCTGTTTCTCTGGTTACCAACCATTCCGCCACTGGTGAATAGTTTCCACTTATGTACTCTATCAAATTCCATCATGATTTTTAACCTCTATATTAAGTCTCCCCTTATGGAAAAGGATAAAGATAGACCAGGTGTAAAAGTTTCCAATGGCGGAGAGGCCATTTTTACTAAGCTGAGATATGATTTAGCAAAAGTGAAGTGGAAACAGCTACTTGAAGATAATTTTGTGTCAGAGCAGTGGGAGGCATTCAAGGTGGCGATAGTGAGGATTCGGAGCAAATAGGTTCCCACAAAAAGGTTGGGACTCCCAAATCTAGAGCACCCAGGATGTCTAGGAGCCTACAGAATAGGATAAAGGAAAAAAAGGAAGATTTTTCAGATACCGAGAGTTCAATAGTAAAGAAAGCCTAGAGGAGTATATAACGTGCAGGGGTTACAAAGAATTACATAGGATATAAAGCACAGAAACAGATCATTCATCCCAACCAGTCATTGCCACTGTTTATGCTCCACTCCAGCCTCCTCCCGGCTTCCCTCATCTAACTATCAGCGTAACCCTCTATTCCTTTCTCCCGCATATACTTTGCTAAACGCCTCTTAAATATGTCTATGCTTTCGATTCAACCATTCCATATGGTTGCGAATTCCACATTCTCACAACTTTCTGGAAAATAAGTTGCTCCTGAATTCCCTATTTGATTTCTTGGTGACTACCTTATGTTGATGGCCTCTGGTCATGCTCTTCCCCACAAATGGACAGACTTTCTCTGTATTTAGCCTATCAAAATCTTTCATGATTTTAAAGACCTCTATTAGTTCACATCTCAACCGTCTCCTTTCAAGAGTAAAGAGACCCAGCCTGATCATCCTTTCCTGATAGATGTACACCCACGTTTCTGGTATCACCCTTGTAAATCTCCTATGCATCCTCCCCAATACCTCGATATCCTTTTCATAATATGGCGGCCAGAATTGAAAGTAGCACTGCAAGTTTGGTCTAATCCAGGTTCGATACATGTTTAGCATAACTTCACTACTTTTCAATTTTATCCCTCTGGAAATAAACCCTAGTACTTTGTTTGCTTTTTGTATGGCCTTGTTAACTTGTGTCGATATTTTTAGTGACTTGTGTATTTGTACCCGCATATCCCTTTGTTCCGCTAACCCATTTAGATTCTAATTTTCCAAGTAATATATGACCTCACTATTTTTCTCAACAAAACGTAATACCTTACATTTATCTGTGTTGCATTTGATTTGCCAATTATATGCCCATTCTGCAAATTTAATTAATGCCTTATTGTAATGTGTTGCAGTCCTCCTCAACATTGGCTATCACCCCTCCGCCCTTTGATGTCATCCACAAATTTAGCAATTGTGTTTTTGATTCCAAGGTCTAAATCGCTAATATAAATTGTGAACAACAGTTGTCCCAGCATTGATCCTTTTGGAACATCACTTCCTACCTTCTGCCACACTGAATAGATAGCATATACCCAAGCTTCCTGCTTTCTGTCTTGAAGGCAGCTATGTATCAATTCTGCTACTTGTCCCCTGACTCCGCATTCTCTGACCTTGTTCTTCAATCTATTATACCGTACCTTATCGAAGTCCTTTTGAAAATATAGATACATTTCCTCTACTGCATTAACCTTGTTTATTCTCTGTTACTGCTTCAGAAAATTCAGTTACTTGGACAAGCAGAGCTTTCCCTTTTGATATCCATGCTGACTCTTCCTTTCTATACTTTTCATTTCGAGATGATCTTCTGTTTTCTCCTTTAGTATGGATTCCATTTTTTTTCATACCACCGATGTTAAGCATGTCTGACCTAAAGTTCCCTGTACATGTTCTATATCCCTTCTTAAAAAGATAGTATGTTAGCTATACACGAGTCCTCTGACACTACACCTTTTTCGAGCTAATTGTTAATTATGCATAATAATGCCTCTGATATTTCTTCCCTAGATTCTTTTAAAATGCGCGGATGTAATCTATCTGGACCAGGGTTTTTATCCTCTTTGAGATTGATTTGTTTATTTATTATATCTCCACGTTTTATTTTGAATGCAGTTAGCTCATTACTAATCTCATCATCCGATGTCATCTCCAACTGTTCAGTCTCCCTCGTAAATAATGAAGCAAAGTTATTTTTAATACTGCTGCCATTTCACTATTGCTGCCTGTGGTATTATCCTCTCTATCTGTTAGTGACCCTATTTCCATCTCAACTTTCCTTTTGTATTCTTGTGCCTGTAATATATTTTTTATTTTTTTATGTTCCTTGGTAATTTAATTTCATAGTTCCTCTTTGCCTTCCTAATATTTTTGACTTCTTTCCTAATCCCTTCATATTATCCCTTATCATGCTCTCCTCTGCTGTCCATGTACTTAATGTCTGCCTCTTTCCATAACCTCAAATTTCCCCTTGTGGCTTTATTCATCGACTGTGTCTCACTGATGTTTTGCTTATTCATGTTTATTTGCAGAATATAGTTTTTCTGGACTCTCTTGAACACTGTATACAAATTTTCCCGTTGCTGTTCTACATCATTGGTTGCCAATATTTTCGGCAATTTTATTTTCCCAAGTGCTGTTCACAGCCTCTCAAAATCAGCTTTTCTCCAATTTATTACCCTATTCTTTGTCATACCTATGTCCTTCTTAATTAATATCTTAAAGGTATTATATTATGATTACTATTGCCCCGTAATTTTACTTCTCTTATCTGCGCTGGTTCATTCCCTGTCATTTTATGCAATAGTGAATCCTCCCTTGTTGGGTTTTTAAATATTTGGTTATAAAGGAGTCCTGTACACCTTGTATGAATTTCATTCCCTTATGCACTTTATCTACCTATTCTGTCAAATTAATATCTGGGTAGTAGAAATCCCCCATGATTATTATTCTATGTATTTTAATCATTTCCCTAATTTGCTTGCATATTTCTTCCTCCACCTCCCTTCCAATAATATGTGGTCTGTAGCCTACGCTTATTCGTGTGATTAATCCTATGTTATCTTTTACCTCTATTCACGTAAATTCTATATTTATCTTGCTGATAGCTGCCTCAATTTTTACTACCACCATTATGTTATCCAGAATAAGTACAGCTACTCCACGAGGAAGTTCGATGAGGGTAGTATATTTGCTGTTGTCCATATAGAAATTAGGACGGCATTTCAGAAGGTCCCAAATGAGAGGTTGCTCAAAAAAGTAAAAGCCCATGGGAGCCAATGGAAAGTGAAAAGTTGCAACGAAATATAGCAAGATGAAAAGTGTAATGGTCGACAGATGTTTCTGTGACGGGAAGGTTGTTTCCAGTGGCGTTCTGCACGGCTCAGGATCAAGTCCCTTGTTCTTTATGGTACGCATCAATGATTTATTCTTCAACATAGGGGGCATGATTAAGAAGTTTGCAGATGATACAAAAATTGTCCATTTTGGTGATAGTGAGGAAGGTAGCTGCAAGCTGCAGGAAGATATCAATGGACTGGTCAGGTGGCCAGAAAAGTGGTAGATGGAATTCAATCGTAGAAGTGGGGTAGTCTAACAAGGCAAGTGAATACACAATAAATGGTGGGATACTGAGAAATATAAAGAAACAGAGGGAGCCTGAAGTGCATGTCCGCACATTCAGGAAGGTTGCAGTACAGGTAGATAAGGTGGACAAGAAGGCATACAGTGTAGTTTCCTTTATTAGCCGTGGCATAAAATATAAGAGCAGAGAGGTTATTCTAGAACACTAGTACAAAACAAAAGTTGGGCCACAGCTAAAGTACTGCATACAGTTCTGCTCACCAAATTAAAGGATAAATGTGATAGCACTAGAGAGGGTACAAATGAATTTTATGAGGATGTTGCTAGGACAGGAGATTTTTAGCTATGAGGAAAGATTGGACAGGCTGGGTTGTTTTCATTGTAACAGAGGAGGCTGATGGGAGATTTAATTGAGGTGAATAAAATAATGAGGGGCCTAGATAGAGTGGATATGAAGGACCTATTTCCAGGAGCGGAGAATTCAATAACCTGGGGAAATAGGTATAAAGTAATTTGTAGAAGGATTCGAGGGGAGTTGTGAATTGCTATTTCCCAGTGGGTGGTGTGGGGTCCGGAACTCACTGCCTGAAAGGGTGGTAGAGGCAGAAACCCTCATCACATTAAGAAGTACTTTGATATGCACTTGAATTGCCACAAAATGCATGACTACCGACCAAGAGCTGGAAAGTAGGATTCGGCTGGATCGCTCTTTTTTGACCAACGCAGACACAGTAGGCCAAATGGCCTCCTTCTGTGCTGCAAATTTCTATGATTCTAGACTCCTATGTTTCCTATCCTTTGCTGCTCTAAAGAGAACAATCCCAGCTTCTCCAGCCTCTTCACGTAACTGAAGCCCCAGATCCCGGGTACAATTCTGGTAAATCACCTCACCACCTTCTCTAATCCTTGACATGCTTTCCAATGTGTGGCTCTCAGAATAGGACAGAATACTCCAGCTGGGGCCTAGCCAATGTCTTAGAAAAGTTAGCATTTCTTCCTGGATTCTGTTACTCTGTGTCTTTGTTTGTAAAGCCAAGGCCCTGTATGCTTTTTTAACAGCCATCACAACTTGTCCTGCCACCTTCAAAGATTTGTGTAAGTACACCCGAGGTCTCGCTGATCTTGCACGCAATTTAGAATTCTACCATTTAGTTTATACTGCCTCTCCTCATACTTCATACCTAAATGTATCACTTCACCATTCTCTTTGTTAAATTGTATCTGTCATGTGTCTGCCCAACTCACCAGACTGTCTGTGTTCTCCTGATGACTGTTATTACCCTTCTCTCTGTTTATTAACACTTCCGAGCTTCCTGTCATAGAAACATCGAAAATAGGAGCAGGAGTGGGACATTCGGCCATTCGAGGCTGTTCTGCCATTCAATATGATCATTGCTGATCCTCTATCTCAATACCATATTCCCGCTCCCTCTCCATGCCCATATATCCCTTTTGTGTCTAGAAATTTATCTATCTCCTTCTTAATTATATTCAGTGATTTGGCCTCCATAGCCTTCGTGGTAGAGAATTCCACAGGTTCACCACGCTAAGAGTGAAGAACGTTATCGTCATCTCAGTATTAAATGGCCTACCCGTATCCTGAGACTGCGAGCCCTCATTCTAGACCCCCCCCCAGGCCGGGGAAACATCCTCCCTGCATCCAGTCGGTCTAGCCCTGTTAGAATTTTATACGTTCCAATGAGATCCCCTCTTATTCTTCTAAACTCCAGCAATTACAGTCCCAGTCGACCAATCTCTTTTCATACGACAGTCCTGCCATCCCAGAAATCATTATGGCGCACCTTCGCTGCACTTCCTCTATGGCAAGTATATTCCTTCTTATGAAAGGAGACTAAAAGTGCAAACAGTACTCCAGGTGTGGTCACACAAAGGCACTGTATAAATGTAGTATGACATCCATTCTACTGTTCTCAAATCCACTTGCAATGAAGGCCAACACTACATTTGCCTTCCTAACTGTCAGCTGCACATGCATGTTTGCGACTGGTGCACAAGGATACCCAGGTCCCTTTGTACATCAACTTTTTCAAATCTATCACCATATAAATAATAGGCTGCCTTTCAGTTTTTCCAACCAAAGTGGATAACTATACATTTATCCACCTTATTGTGCATCTGTCATATATTTGCCCACTCACTCAACTAGTCTAAATCTCGTTGAAACCTCTTTGCCTCCTCCTCATAACTCACAATCCCACCTCGAATAAGGTAGAAGAATGAACAGATCAATTAGATGTAAACGGATACGATATAATTGTGATTATGGAGACATGGCTGTAGGGTGACCATGGCTGGGAGCTGAATATCTAAGGATATTCGATATTTAGGAAGGATAGGCAAAAAGGAAACGGAGGTGGGGTGGCCTTGTTCGTAAAGGATCAATTCAGAGCAATAGTTAGAAAGGATATTGGCGCAGGAAATAATGATGTAGCATCAGTCTGGGTGCAGCTAAGAAGCACCAAGCGGCAGAAAGCATTGGTGGGAGTTGTCAATATGCCTCAAAACAGTAGTGATAATGCAGGGGATGGAATCACACAGAAAATTAGAGATGCATGTAACAAGGGTACTGCGGTATTCATTGGTGACTTTAATCTACATATAGAGAGGTCAAACCAAATTTACAATAGTACTGTGGAGGAATGATTTCCTGGAGTGTTTACGAGATGTTCTTTTTAGTCTAGTACCTGGAGGAGCCAACTAGGGAACAGGCTATCATAGATTGGGTATTGGGCAATGAGAAGTGGCTGATAAATAATCTTGTTGTGCGGCGTCCTTTATGGACGAGTGACCATAACATTATATAATTCTTCATTAAGATGGAAAGTGAAGAAGTCCAATCCAAAACCAGGGTGCTAAATATAAACAAAGGAAACAACGATGGTATTAGGAGTCAGTTGGCTATGAGAGATTGGGGAGCTTCCTTCAAGGGCATGAGGGTGGATAGGCTATGGCTAACATTTAAGGAACGAATGCATGAATTCCATTCTGGCGCAAAAAAGACAAAAAGAAAAAGCGGCACAAACATAGATACAAAATAAATTAAAGATAGTATTAGATCAAAGAGGAGGCATATGATGCTGCCTTAAAAATTAGCAAGCCTGAGGAGTGGGAGCAGTTTAGAGTTCAGCAAAAACGTAACAGCAGATTGATTAAGAGGGGAATATAGAGTATGAGAGTAAACTTGCAAGGAACATAAAAGCTGACAGTAAAAACTGCTTAAAATATGTAAAAAGAAACAGATTAGTAAAAACAAATGTCGGTCCCTAACAGTCAGAAGCAGGAGAATTTGTAATGGGGAACTAGGAAATGGTGTGGGAATTAAACAAATACTTTGGTTCTGCCTTCCTGGAAGAGGACACAAAACACTTCCTAGAAAAGCTACGGAACAAAGGGTCTAGTGAGAAGTCCGAATTAAAGGAAGTTAGTATTAGTAAAACAATAGGGCTGGAGAAATTAAAGGGACTGAAAGCCGATAAATCCCCGAGGTTTGGTTATCTGCATCTTAGAGTATCAAAAGAGGTAGCCATGGAAATAGTGGATGCATTGGTTTTCATCTTCTAAAATTCTACAGAATATGGAACAGTTCCTGCAGACTGGAGGCTGGCAAATGTAAACCCACTATTTAAAAAAGGAGGGAGAGAGAAAAAAGGGAATTACTGACCTGTTAGCCTAACATCAGTAGCAGGGAAAATGCTAGTCTATTATAAATAATGTGATAACAGGACACTTAGAAAACATCAACGGGATTAGACAAAGTCAACATGGACTTATGAAAGGGAAATCGTGGTTGACAAACCTAGTGGAGATTTTTGAGCATGAAACTGGTGGAGTAGATAAGGGAGACCTACTGGATGTGGTGTATTTGGATTTTCAGAAGGCCTTTGATAAAATCCCATATTAGAGTTAAGTGTGAAAAATTAAAACACATTTGATTGGGGGTAATATACTGGCATGGAATTGAAATTGGTTAACAGACAGGAAACAGAGCGTAGGAATAAATGTTTTTATTTTGGGGTGGCAGGCGGTGACTTGTGTGGAACCGCAGTGATCAGAACTTGAGCCCCAGCTGTTCACAATATATATCAATGAGTTGGATGAGGGAACCAAATGTAATATTTCCAAGTTTGCTGACGACTTGAAACTAGGAGGGATTGCGAGTTGTGAGGAGGATGCAAAGCAGCTCCAAGGCGATTTAAACAAGTTGCGTGTGTGGGAAAACAAATGGCAAATGCAGTATAACGTGGATAAATGTGAGGTTATCCACTTCGGTAGGAGAGACAGAAAGGCAGAGTATTATTTAAAGGGTAATAGATTGGAAAATGTTGATGTACAG
The DNA here is from genome assembly GCF_052327205.1 of Somniosus microcephalus. Classification (NCBI taxonomy): domain Eukaryota; kingdom Metazoa; phylum Chordata; class Chondrichthyes; order Squaliformes; family Somniosidae; genus Somniosus; species Somniosus microcephalus. The sequence continues at coordinate 39,661,540 of NW_028225181.1, read as the reverse complement.
AGGAACCTGGGTTTCCTTGTAAAACCAGTCACTTAAAGCAAACATGCAGGTGCAGCAAGTAGTTAGGAAGGCATATGGTATGTTGGCCTTCATTGCAAGAGGATTTGAGTACAGGAGCAAGGATGTCTTAATACAGCTGTACAGGGCATTGGTGAGACCACACCTGGAGTACGGAGTGCAGTTTTGGTCTCCTTACCTAAGAAAGGATATACTTGCCATAGAGGGAGTGCAGCGAAAGTTCACCAGACTGATTCCTGGGGGGATGGCAGGACTGTCGTATGAGGAGAGATTGGGTCGACTAGGCCTTTATTCACCAGAGTTTAGAAGAATGAGAGGGGATCTCATTGAAACGTATGGAATTCTGACAGGGCTAGACAGACTGGATGCAGGGAGGATGTTTCCCCTGGCTGGGGGCTCCAGAATGAGGGGTCGCAGTCTCCGGATACGGGGTACGACATTTAGGACTGAGATGAGGAGAACTTTATTCACTCAGAGGGTGGTGAACCTGCAGAATTCTCGACCACAGAAGGCTCTGGAGGCCAAGTCACTGAATATACGTAAGAAGGAGATAGATGGATTTCTAGACACAAAAGGCATCAAGGAGTATGGGGAGAGAGCGGGAATTTGGAATTGAGATAGAGGATCAGCCATGATCATATTGAATGTTGGAGCCTGCTCGAAGGTCGAATGGCTTACTCCTGCTAATATTTTTCTATGTTACTTTGTGTCGTCAACAAACTTGGAAATATTGTATTTGGTTCCCGAATCCAAATCATTGATATATATTGTGAATAGCTATGATCCAAGCACTGATCTCTGCAGTACACCATTAGTCTTCACCTGCCACCCCAACAGCGACACATTTATTCCTACTCTCTCTTTGCTGTCTCTTAATCAATTTTCAATCCATGCCAATAAGTCACCCCCAATCCCATGTGCTTTAATTCTGCATACTAATCTCTTACGTGGATCTTTATCAAAGTCATTCTGAAAATCCAAATACACCACATCCACTGGTTCTCCCTGATCTATTCTACCACTAACATCTTCAAAAACCTCCAGTAGGTTTGGCAAACACGATTTCCCTTTCATAAATCCATGTTGAACTTCTCTAATCCCGTTGATATTTTCTAAGTGTCCTGTTATCACATCCTTTATAATAGGCACTAGCATTTTCCCTACTACTGCTGTTCGGCCAACCGGTCTGTAAATCGCTGGTTTCCATCTCCACACTTTTTTAAATGGTGGTGTTACATTTACCAACCTCCAGTCTCCAGGGACTATTCCATAATCTATTGAATATTGGAGTATGCAAACCAATGCATCCACTATTTCCATGGCTTCCTCTTTTAGTAGTCTGGTATACAGATTATCAGGCCCTGGTGATTTGTCAGCTTTCAGTCCTTTTAATTTCTCCCGCACTATTTTTTTACTAATAATAATTTCCTTTGAAAACTTTGAAATTAAGTGCTGTATCCCCAAGTGCACTGTGTTGATGTACATGTAAAGGACAATGTTCCCAATGCTGACCCCTGGAGAACACAACTGTATACTCCCCTCCAGTCTGAACAACAACCGTTTACCACTGCTGTCCACTTTCTGTCTCTCAGACAATTTCCGATCCATGTTGCCTCTGGCACTTTAATCCCATGGGCTTCTTCTTTGATATTCTGTGGTACTGTATCAAACACCCTTTGAAATGATAGGGGAAATGGAAACGTCATCATCGGCGACCACTCGAATTCGAGTATGGTATGTCCTTCATCAGTCATCTACTTGTGGGTCTACAGGTGGCTGTGGAGGCCAATCCGAGATCCACAGATTCTACTACAGTGTGGGCATGTAAGACTATTGGTAGTGACTGGAGTATGGCTCCTCTTAAGTTGTTGTCTCTCCTTACGGCGCTGGCGTTTATCCTCAGCGGCACGCTGGAGATTCTTTTCATGTAGTGCGGCACCATTGTGGATGCATTTCCTCCAATTGTCTCTGTCCAGTGCGATTTCCTCCCAGTTATTAATATCGATACAGAACTTTTTAAGGATTACTTTGATGTTATCTTTGTAACGCTTCTTTTGACCACCAAGAGACCTCTGCCCTTCCTTCAACTGGGAGTACAGAACCTGTTTTGGGAGACGTGAGTCTGACATGCGAATGACATGTCCAGTCCATCGGAGTTGATGCTGCATGATGAGCGCAGTGATGCTGTAGATATTGGCTTCTTCAAGCATACTCCAGTTGGTACGCTTGTCTTCCCAGCTGACCCTCAAGAGTTTGCGTAGAGAGCGTTGGTGGTATTGCTCTAAGGCTTTGTGATGTATACTGTACGTAGTCCAGGTTTCAGCTCCATATGAAAGGGTAGGAAGGATGAAGGCTTTGTATACAAGAATTTTAGTTTGGACTTGGAGGTCATGATTTTCAAAGACTCTCCTCCTCAGTTTAGGAAAGGCTGCACTTGCACAACTCAGGCGGTGATGGATTTCAGAATCAATGTCAGCTTTGCAGGAGAAATGGCTACCAAGATATGGAAAGGTGTTGATATTTTCAAGGGTGTTATTATCAATCTTTATAGAGGGAGGAGTTGCAAGCTGATTAGGTGATGGCTGGTGGAGCACCTGGGTTTTCTTTATATTCATGGTGAGGCCCAGAAGTTTCTAAGCTCTGGAAAAAGCATTCAAGGTGTTTTGTAGATCATGCTCAGAAAGAGCTGTGATGGCGTTATCATCTGCATACTGTAACTCCATAATGGGCTTCTTCTTTGATATTATGTGGTACTGTATCAAACACCCTTTGAAAGGATAGGGAAAATGGAAACGTATGTGCAGTAGCAATCATAGAATATTAGAATTGGTAAACAGAGTTGTGTTTACAATTTATTTAGTGGAGCTTGAACCCCCGCTCTGATCACAGGTCTCGCCTGCTTTCAGTCAGAGAATTAAGAAGTAATACATATTATTCTTTTTCATTGTTTCTATCAATTTGTTCTCAGGATATATGTGACGCTGTCAAAGCCTGTGTTACTTGCCCATCCCTGGTTACCCATGAGGAAATGATAGGCCTTCATCTTGAGCCGCTGCAGTCAGTGTGTTGAAGGTGCTCTCACAATAATGTTACAGAAGCAATTTCAGACATTTGACCAAGTGACAATGAAGGAACAGTGATATTTTTGAATGGTACATTAGCAAAGCGGTTATGTTGCTGAATTAGTACACCACATGCGTGGACGTATGTTCCAGACAATTCAAATCCCAGCAGCTGGGGAATTTAAATTCAATTAATTAAACAAATCTGGAATAAAAAAGCTATTATCTGTAATGCTGACCATGAAACTACTGGATTATCTGCTTCATTAATGTCATTCAGGGAAGTAATTCCGCCTTCCTTACACATGCTGGCCGAATTGTGACTCCTGACCCACATCAATGTCGTTGAATCATAACAGCCCTCTGAAATGGATTAGCAAGCCATTTAGTTGTATCAGGCGTTTCACCATCACCTTCTCCAGGGTAATTAGGGATGTGCAATGCATCTGGCCTTGCCAGCGACACCCACATCCCAAGAATTATTTTTTAACGTCCATTACTGCATGGTGTGGTGGTGGTGTTTCGTGCTACAGTTCGAGCCGAATTCTACCTGCTCCCGTGTGCCTCGTCACCTTGATGCCAATTGTAGGAATCCGACTGCTGCCCTGGGGGTGATAAGTGCTTACGGCAAAATATTAAACAAAAACAAACTAAAGTTTGGCATTTTCGGGATACAATTCCTTTACTGGACATGTGGCAATGAATCGTGGCTGACAACGAGAATGGGAATTTAAAAATAGATGCATTGCCGGACTGCGAGACAATGTCAGTCAGCTAGCACAGGCTTGATGTGTGAACGGGACTTGGTGTGAGTACGGAAACGGACAGAAGAATTTTGGCTGAAACAGAAATGCTTCTACTAATTTTATATATAATTCATATATCACTCCACCCCTAGAGCAGTCTATCTTAGAAGACAACAGATGACTCTGAATGGGTCAAAGCCGGGCCTTTGAGAGGCAAAACCGTAGTCCAATTCTTCAGCACGCTGTGACATTTGACATCCGCCGATGTCTACGGACAAGTGCCTACAAATTCGCCTTGGGCGGTGGCGCAAAATGAGCGGTATCGGATCGGGCGCCTGTTATACGCAGCGCCTGATATTCAGTCCAACTTCTGTCAATGACGGGTTTCACGGCCTTGGTATGCAGTTCTGAACACTACTTTTTTCAGCAAAGCTTTCTCCGTAAATCTGTAAAGCAACTTCGGTGTCAAAGAATTAGTCGCAGTAATCCAGCACCATCAACATCGCTGTGGCCCCAAAATCCATTGTCACCGGTTTCAAAAAAAAAAATCCAGTCCGGCTCTTTTTAGAAACCAAGGGGTTAATTATATAACATGCAATGATCAATCTAAACAAGAGGGCCGAGCCACAGAGAGTGGCCTCACCTAGAGCCAACCTTTGTTCCTTCACTTGTCCCATTAGCACCTCATCTTGCCTTGAATATCTCTTAATGTCTCTCAATGTCTCTTAATCTCTCCTGCATTCTATCCTATCACTGACATTCCCTTTTGTTCTTTCATCCAGTCCTCCTTTTCCCAGCCCCTAAACTCGCTTTTCATTTCCTGCTTTTTTCCAGTTCTGATGAAAGGTCTTCGACCTTAAACTTTAACTCTGTCTCTCTCTACAGAAAAGCTGCCTGGTCTGCTGAGTTTTTCCAGAATTTTCTGTTGTTATTTCGTATTTCCAGCATCCACAGTATTTTGCAATCGTATTAACTTTCACACAGTTTTTTTAAGAAGACAGAACCAGTCAAAGAGACCGGACATACCATGCAAGCTTTTTAAAGAAATTGGACCAGTCACAGGGGCCGCTTAAAGAGACAGGACCAGTCAGTCAGGCCGTTTAAAGAGACAGGACCAGTCACACAGGTTTTGGAAAGAGACATGATCAGACACAAAGGATATTCAGAGCGACAGGCCAAGTCACAACAACTTTTTAAAGAGACAGCACCTGTCACACAGGCTATTTAAAGAGACATGTCCAGTCACAGAGGCTTTTTTTAGGAGATAGGACTAGACACAGCGGCTTTTAAAAGAGACAGGACCTGTCACTCAAGCTTTTTAAAGAGGCAGGACCAGTAACACAGGCTATTTGAAGAGATATCACCAGTCACACATGTTGTTTCAAGCGGCAGGACCTGTCAAACAGGCTGTTTAAAGAGACAGGACCATTCAAACAGGCTATTTATCGAGATATGACCTGTCATAAATGCCTTTTAAAGAGACAGGACCTGTCACACAGGCTATGTAAAGAGGCAGGTTGAGGCACACAGGCTTTTTCAAGAGGCAGGACCAGTCACTCAGGCTTTTTAAAGAGGCAGGACCTGTCAGACAAACCTTTTAAGAGACAGGACCAGTCACACAAGCTACTTGAAGAGAGAGGACCAGCGATACAGTCTATTTAAAGAGACAGGACCAGTCACACCGGCTTTTTAAAGAGATAGAACAAGTCATTCCGGCTAATGAAAGAGACAGGTTCAATCACACGGGCCTTTATGGGATAGGACGAGTCAAAATAGCTTTTAAAAGAACAGGACATAAGAACAAAAGAACATAATAAATAGGAGCAGGAATAGGCCATTAAGCCCTTCGAGCCATTAAATGTGATCATGGCTGATCTTCTGCCTCAACTCCATTCACCGGCCCTATCGTCATATCCCTTGATGCACTTACTAGTCCGCAATCTATTGATATCTGTTTTGAATATACCCAATGACAGAGCCTCACAGCCCTCTGGGGTAGATAATTCCAAAGATTCACCACCCGCTGTGTGAAGAAATGTCTTCTCCTCTCAGTCCTGAATGGACTAGCCTTTATCCTGAGGCTGTGGTCTCTGGTTCTAGACTACACAGCCACGGGATACATTCACCCAGCATCCACCCTATCAAGCCCTGTAATCATTTTGTATGCTTCAATGAGATCCACTCTCATTCTTTTGATGTCAAGAGAATACAGGCCTAGTTTACCTAATCTCTTCTCATACGACAGTCCCGCCATCCCAGGAATCAATCTTGTGAACCTTCGTTGCACTCCCTCTATGGCAAGTACATCCTTCCGTAGGTAAGGAGACGAAAATTGTACATAGTACTCCAGGTGTGGCCTCATCAAGGCCCTATATATTTGGAGTAAGATGTCTTTACTCCTGTACTCAAATCATCTTGTAATGAAGCCAGCATACCATTTTCCTTCAAAATTGCTTGCATCACCTGCACAGTCACTACCAGTGACTCATATACACTTTGAGCATCTGCATTCCCCAATCTTTCAGCATTTAGGAAATATTCTGCCTTTCTGTTTTTTCAACCAGAGTGGGTAACTTCACATTTATCCACTTTATATTCTATCTCACCTTTTCTCGCCCACTCACTGAGCCTGTCGAGATCACCTTGAAAACACTTCACATCCTCATCACAACTGACACTGCCACCTAGCTTTGTATCATCAGCAAATTTGGAAATGTTACAATTAATCCCCTCATACAAATCATTGATTTAGATTGTGAATAGCTGGGGTCCAAGCAACAATCTTTGCGGTACCCCTCTAGTGACAGCCTGCCATCCTGAAAAAGACCTGTTTATCCCTTCTCTTTGTTTTCTGTCTGTCAACCAATTCTCAATCCATGCTAGTATATTTCCCACAATTCAGAGTGCCCTATCTTTCTTCACCATCTCTTGTGTGGGACCTTATCGAAGGCCTTCTGAAAATCCAAATACACCACATCTACAGGTTTCTTTTTGTCTACTCCACTAGTTACATCCTCAAATAGCTCCAATAGGTTTGTTAAACAGGATTTTTCTTTCGTAAAGCCATGTTGACTCTGCCCAAACTTACTATTAGTTTCTAAGTGGCCAGTTATTGCATCTGTTAAAATAGTTTCAGTCATTTTGCCAACTACTATTGTGAGGCTAACAGGCCTGTAGTTCACCTTTTCCCCTCTCCCTCCTTTCTTAAATAGCGGGGTTACATTTGCTATCCTCCAATCTGCAGAAACTGTTCCAAAATTCTACAGATTCTGGAAGATGACAACCAATGCGTCCACTATCCAAATAGCCAGATGTAGGTCAGCGGGTCCTTGGTGTTTATCGACTTTTAGTCCCATTAATTTTGCTAGTAATTTTTTTACTTATAATAATTTCTTTAAGTTCCTCATTCTCGCCACACCCTTGGTTTTCTCGTATTTCTGGGAGGTTTATTGTGTCTTCCACCGTGAAGAAAGAAACAAAGTTTTTATTTAATTTATCTCCATTTCCTCATTCCCCATTATAAATTATCCCGTCTCTCAATGCAAAGAACTTACATTTACCTTCACCTGCCTTTTCCTTTTCACATAACTTTAGAAGCTTTTACAATCCGTTTTTATATGCTTCGCTAGTTTGTTCTCATATTCCATTTTCACTTTCTTATCAATGTCTTGGTCCTCCTTTGCTGATTTCTAAAATGATCCCAATCCTCAAGCTGACCATTTTTTTGGCAACTTTATAAGCTTCCTCCTTTGACTTAATCCCAGCTTTAATTTATCTTGTAAGCCATGGTTCGATCACTTTTCCTTTTGGGTTTTTATGCCCTAGGGTAATAAATATTTGTTGCAAATGATGCATTATTTCCTTGAATGTTAGCCATTGTACGTCCACCATCATACCTCTTAATGCAGTCTCCCAATCTACCATGGCCAACTTGTCCCTCATACCCTTGTAGTATCCTGTTTAGATTGAAGAACTTCGTTTCAGATTGGATTACATCACTCTCAAACTTAATTTAAATTTCAATCATATTATGGTCACTTGCCGCTAAAGGCCCCTTTAAAAAAAGAATATTGATTAGCATTTCACTTGCATTACAAGAATTCGTCCTGCACACTATCAGGGACAATTTGCTTTGTCCAGTCAATAAGTAGATTAAAGTCTCCCATGATTACCGTATTGCCCTTGTTAAATCTACTTCTAATTTCTTCATTGATATAGTGCCCTACATTACGACTACTGTTTGGTGGCCTATACACAACTCCCACCAATGTTGCTATTTCTTAGCTCCACCCAAATTGATTCCAGTTCTAACGTCATGATCTGCCGAGCCAAGATCTTTTATCTCTACTGTACCGATCTCAGCCCTTATTGACAGAGCTCCGCCACCTCCTTTTCCCTTTGGTCTGTCCATCCTAAATGTTGAGTACCCTGGAACATTCAGTTCCCAGCTTTGGTTACGCTGAAACCATGTCTCTGTAATGGCAATTACATCATACCATTTACTAATAGTGCCATTAATTCATCCACCTTGTTGGGAATGCTACGTGTATTTAGGGAAGTGCCTTCAGCATTGCCTGGTTAATATTTTTCTACACTTTGTCCCTCAACAGTAAACTGTTGGCCTTTGTTTCTGCTCCCCACTAATTTAGCTGACTACTTTTCGAACGTGCACTTCCAGCTTTGTTTCTCTCCATTCTGGGCCCACACTTAGGTTCCCAGCTCCCTCACAAACTAGTTTAAATCCTTCCGTACAGCACAAACAAACTCCCCTGCGAGGGTACTGGTCCCGGTTCTGGCGAGGTGTAATCCGTTCAGCTTATACAGGTCCCATCTTCCCCAGAATCGGTTCCAATGCCTCAGGAATTTAAATCCTTCCCTCCTACACCATTTCTCCAGCCCCGCATTCACTTGGTCTATTCTCCAATTTCTTCTCTCGCTAGCACGTGGCACTGGGAATAATCCTGAGATTACTAGCTTTGAGGTTCAGCTTTTTAATTTATTCCTTAGCTCCCTATATTTTGCTGGCAGGACCTCATCCCTCTTTCTATCAATGTCATTGGTACCGATATGGACCACGGCCTCTGACTGTTCATTCTCCCACTTCAGAAAGTCCTGCAACCGCTCAGTGACATCCTTGAAACTGGCACCACGGAGGCAACATACCATCCTGGAGTCATGTCTGCTGCCACAGAAACGTCTATCTGTTCCCGTTACAATAGAATCCCCTATCACTATTGCTCACCCATTCTTTTTCCTCCCCGCCTGTGCAGATGAGCTACTCGCAGTACAACTCTTGCTGCATTCTGTTGAGAACCCATCTCCCCCAGCAGTATCCAAAACAGAAACTCTGTTGGGGAGGGAGATGGACCCAGGGGACTCCTGCACTACCTTCCTAGTTATTTTACTCTGTCTAGTGGTCATCCATTCCATTTCTGCTTGTACACCCTTTACCTGCGGTGTGACCACCTCATTAAATGTGCTATCCACATAGATCTCAGCCTCACGGATGCTCCACTGTGACGACAGTCGCAGCTCCAGATCCAAAATGCGGATTTCGAGTAGCTACAGCTGGAGACACTTCCTGTGCACGTCTTCCCCCTGGACACTGAAAATGTTCCTGACTTCCCACATAGCACAGGTGGAGGACACTATGCTGCCAAGCTGTTTTGCCATATTCTAACCTTAATTTACTCTGTTTAATTCCTCTAAATTAAAGAATATTAAACACATTAGGGACCTTACTTCACTTTGCACGCTACTTACTCTGAACTAGAGTTGTTACTTTTACTTTAAAGACTGGACTGTTGAAATGCGCACCAGGTCTTACTTACCAATCCACGCCTTCCCCGGTTATGACGTCACTGTAGCGGTTTTGCATTTCACAGAATCACAGAATCACAGAATCCCCACAGTGCAGATAGAGGCCATTTCGGCCCATCGAGCCTGCACCGACACATATCCCAGCCTATCCCCGTAACCCCACGTATTTAATCCCCTAACACTAAGGGTCAATTTATCATAGCCAAATCAACCTAACCCGCACATTTTTGGAGTGTGGGAGGAAACCGGAGCACCCGGAGGAAACCCACGCAGACACAGGGAGAATGTGTAAACTCCACACAGACAGTCGCCCGAGGCCGGATTTGAACCCGGGTCCCTGGCGCTGTGAGGCAGCAGTGCTAACCAGTTGTTGTTGTTGCTTGACTGCACCCGCTCTCAGACTCTTTCCTTGGTGTAAAGTAATAACCAATTCCTAAAGGGTGACAAGTTAGGAAAAGCAAAGGTGAAGCAAGGGAGCTCCTCCTTCCACTCCTATCCTATCTCCCTCACTCACCCAACTCCAGCACTCTGTTCAAAAAGTAGTATGTGCAAATCGCACTGTGAAGCCTGTTTTTATTGGCAGTGAAAAAGGGATCTGGCTGAGCCCTGCAACAGGATAAACCAGTTTAATCTATTTTCCCTAATTAACTGCCTTCAGCTGCTCTGAATGATAGGCCTTGTATATCACTGCATCTCCCTGCTTAAGGCTGGGAACTTTAGATTTGAAACAGTAACATTAAATGTGAAACAAACAAAAGTTAGATTTTTAGAAAATCGTTAAGACTCACTTGCTCAACCAACACCAGCAATGTATTCAAACCGCACTCAGACCTGCCACACAAGCTTTTTATAGAGACACGACCAGCCAAAATGGCTTTTGAAAGAGATATGACCAGTCACGCAGGCTATTTAACGAGATATGACCAGTCACACAGGCTTTTTAAAGGGACCAGACCAGACCCGCAGGCTATTTCAAGAGACAGGACAAGCCGCACAGGCAGTTTAAAGAGACAGAACCATTCAAACAGGTTTTCTAAAGAGATATGACCAGTCGCACAGGCTTTTTAAAGAGGCTGTACTAGTTGCACAGGCTGTTTCAAGCGAGAGGAGGAGTCACACAGGCTTTTTAAAGAGCAAGGACCAGTCACACAGGCTATGTAAAGAGCCAACACCAGTCACAGAGGCTTTTTAAAGAGGCAGGAACAGTCATGCAGGTTTTTGAAAGGGAGCGGACCAGTCACACATACTTTTTTAAGAGACAGGACCAGTCACACAAGCTAGATAAAGTGACAGAGCCAAAGAGAAATTTAAAAAAAAAAACTTAACCTGTCACACAGGCTTTGTAAAGAGATAGAACCAGTCACTCATGCTTTTTCAAGAGACAGGATAAGTCACACAGGCTGTTCAAAGAGTCACACAGGCACTTTATAGAGGCAAAACCAGTAACAGAAGCTGTTTAAAGAGTCACGACCAGGCTTTTTAAAGAAACAGGACCAGCCAAACAGGCTTTCATAGAATCAGTTGTCCATAGAATTGTTACATTATTGCAAATGGCCATTCCTCCGTTTGAGCCAGTGTTGGCACTCTGCAAGTGCACCTCTGCTAGTCCCACTCACCGTTGTTTCCCCATCTCCCTGCAATGTGTTCCCTTTCAGCTACTTCTCCAATTACCTATTGAAAGCCGTGATAATGTCTGCCTCCTCCACCCTTTCAGGCAGTTCATTCCATATCCTAACCACTTGCTGAGTAAAACAGATTTTCCTCATGTCGCCTTTGGTTCTCCTGTCAATCACCTTAAATCTGTGCCCTCTGGTTCTCAACCCATCTTCCAAAGAGAACGGTTTCCCTCGATAATAACAACAGAAAATGCTGGAAAAACTCAGCAGGCCAGGCAACATCCGTGGAGAGAAATTAGAGTCGACGTTTCCGGTCTAACCCTTTTTCTTTCAAACAGCATTTGCTGTTGTTATTTCGGATTTCCAGCATCTGCACTATTTTGCTATCGTACTACAGTTTCCCTCTATCTCATCTGTCCAGAACCACCATGACAGTGAACACCTCTATCAAATCTCCTCTCAATCGTCCCTGCACTAAGGAGAACAACATCAGCTTATCCAGTCTATCCACGTATCTGAAGTCTCTCATCTCTGGAATCATTCTCGTAAATCTTTTCTGCACCCTCTCCAAGACCTTCACATCCTTCCTAAAGTACTGTGCCCTAAATTGGACACAAGACTACAATTGAGACCGATCTAGTGTTTCATGGACGTTCATCATAATTTCCACGTTTTTGTACTCTATACTTGTATTCATGAAGCTCAGGATCACGGAAGCTATTTTAACTGCTTTCTTAAACTGCCCTGCCACATTCAACGATTTGTGCTTATATACCCCTAGGTCTCTCTGCTCATGAACCCCCTTTAGGATTGTACTCGTGAGTTGATATGTCCTCTCCTCATTCGCTCTGTCAAAATGAATCACTTCGCATTTTTTTGCATTACATTTCAGCTGCGACGGGTCCGCCCATTGCAACAGCCTCTTGATGTTTATCGCTATTCGCCTCACCATTCACTATAATTTTAAAAGAGACAGTACCAGTTAAACATGCTTCTCACAGAGGCAGGACCAGTCACATAGGATTTTTTAAAGAGAAAGGACCAGTCACGAAGATTTTTAAAGATACAGCAGCCATCACACAGATTTCTTAGAGACCGGAAAAGTCACACATGATACTTAATGAGACTAAACCAGTCACAACGGCTTTTAAAGAGACAGTACCAATGTGATGAAATATTTCCATTCATCACTGCCTGTGACTGAGATCGGTTTCAGTGTCATTTCCCTTCCCCCAGACCTCATTGTATTGTGTACTGGAATGTGCTGTATTGTATACTGGAATGTGCTATGTGTAGGGCTCCGCCCATACCTGGCCCCGTTTGTAAGCTAGCTTCAGTCTAGCCCCAGTCTCCAGAAGGACGACATCTCTCTCGCTTACGTGTTTCGTTCTAAGTTAATAAAAGCCTTGTTTTGTTCTGCTACCTTCGAGTCTCGGAATTATTGAGGCACATCAATTTTATTAACTTATTTTCAACACTATGGATCAACTCCTGAAACCCGAACGTTTGGATTTGGATCAACATGCTCCGGACGCATCAGCACGCTTCGGACACTGGTTTGAGTGTATGGAATTCTTCCTGGACAATTCCGCAGCCGTCAAAGACGCTACGGACACTGCAAGGATGAGACTCGGAATTCTGCGGAATTGGGTAAGCCACCGGGTTTACCCCCTCATCCAAGACGCCGAGACGTACCTGGCCGCCTGCGACATCTTAAAGGTGCATTACCAGCAGCCTACGAATGAGGTGTATGCTAGGCACCTGCTCGCCACCCGCGCACAGCGACCTGGGGAATCGGTGGATGAGTTCCTAAGCACCCTGAAAATGCTTGGCAAAGACTGCAAGTGCCGAGATGTAAAAGCCGCAGTGTACACTGACGAGCTTGTTCGCGATGCCTTCATCACAGGCCTCAGCTCCACTTACATCCGGCAAAGACTGCTGGAAAAAACGGGGTTGGACCTGAAACAGGCTGCGGACACCGCGCGATCCCTGGATGTGGCCCAGAGAAACTCGGATGCCTACTCTTCAGCCCGCGCCATCCACGCCACCACGTGTGCACCGAGGGCGCCGCCATCTTGGAAGGCATCTTCCCCGCCCGACAGCCCGACACCGGCTGGGCCCCGCTCTCCCCCCAGAAGCCCTACGACAGCCGCGACGCGTCAGGGACCCAACTGCTACTTCTGTGGGCAGCCAAAGCACACCAGAAACCTGTGCCCAGTGAAAGGCACCACCTGCTTTAAGTGTGGTAAGAAGGGGCACTTCGGGAAGGTGTGGAGAGGGAACCCCGCCGGAAAACCAACCGCCGGAAAACCCGCCACCGCCGCGTGTGCGCCGTGGGAGCGGCCATCTTGGACGCCATCTTGCCCGACTTCATGGTGTCCGCCATCTTGTGAGCAGACAGCGTGGACGCCATCTTGTATCGATCAGGGCCCTACAGTGGCATCGGTCACAGTGGACCAGACCAGGCTGCACCCGCTATCCAGATCAATGGTGGACATCGAGGTAAACGGGTGCCAGGTTAAATGCTTAATTGACAGTGGAAGCACGGAGAGCTTTATCCACCCAGAACTGGCACAACAACTCTCCCTAAAGGTGGTCCCTACTCAGGGTACCATCTCTATGGCTGACAAAACCCAGACATCGACCATTCTGGGTTACTGCACGGCACAATTGTGCGTTAACGGAACTGTATATGATAATTTTAAAGTATTAATCATGAAGAACCTATGTGCGAGCGTGATCTTGGGCCTGGATTTCCAGTGCAACCACCAAAGCATCACGCTCAAGTACGGTGGATCCCAGCCGCCCCTCACAGTGTGCGGTCTGGCTACCCTGAAGGTAAAGCCGCCTTCGCTATTCGCGAACCTTACCCCTAACTGCCGGCCAATAGTGACCAAAAGCAGGATGTACAGCTGGGAGGACAGGCGGTTTATCGCGACCGAGGTAGACAGGCTCCTGAAAGAGTGCATTATTGAATGCAGCAACAGCCCGTGGCGCGCCCAAGTGGTAGTGGCAAGGGGTAGCGAGAAGAAACGGATGGTGATCGACTATAGTCAAACGATCAACAGGTACACCCTACTAGACACCTACCCGCTACACCGCATATCAGAAATGGTGAACCAAATCGCCCAATACCGGGTGTTCTCCACCATCGACCTCAAGTCAGCGTACCCCCAGCTCCCTATCAGACCAGAGGACCACCCGTACACCGCCTTCGAGGCGAACGGACGCCTCTACCAATTCCTCAGAGTCCCCTTTGGGGTGACGAATGGGGTCTCGGTCTTCCAGAGGGAGATGGACGGCATGGTCGATGACCACCACTTGCAGGCAACCTTCCCCTACCTCGACAACATCACCATCTGTGGTCACAACCAGCAGGATCACGACTCGAACCTCGAGAGGTTCCTGAAAACCGCACAAAAACTCAACCTCACCTACAACGAGGACAAGTGCGTTTACAACACCACGCGCCTCTGCATACTAGGCAGCGTGGTGGAGAATGGGGAAATCGGACCAGACCCCGACCGATTGCGCCCCCTACGGGAGCTGCCCCTGCCCAACACTCCCAAAGCCCTGAAAAGGTGCCTGGGGTTATTTTCTTATTATTCCCAATGGGTCCCCAACTACTCCGACAAAGCCCGCCCCCTCTTGAAAGCATCCTCTTTCCCGCTCTCTGCTGAGGCCCACGCCACCTTCAAAAGCATTAAGCAGGATATTGAGCGGGCCACGCTACAGGCAGTGGACGAGAACACTCCATTTCAAGTGGAAAGTGATGCGTCTGACTTCGCCTTGGCGGCCACCCTCAACCAGGTGGGGTGGCCCGTAGCTTTCTTCTCGAGGACCCTCCAAGGGCCCGCGATCAGACACTCCTCCATGGAACAGGAGGCCCAAGCCATCGTGGAGGCAGTGCGCCACTGGCGCCACTACCTAGCCGGCAAACGCTTCACCCTACTTACTGACCAGCGGTCGGTAGCGTTTATGTTCAATAATAAACAGAGGGGGAAGATTAAAAATGATAAGATTCTTAGGTGGCGGTTCGAGCTCTCCACCTTCGAGTACGACATCATTTACCGGCCAGGGGCCCTTAACGAATCCCCTGACGCCCTCTCACGAGGGATGTGTGCCAGCGCCACCGGGGATCGGCTACAGACCCTCCACAACGACCTCTGCCACCCAGGGGTCACGCGGCTGTTCCACTTCATAAAGTCCCGTAACTTACCCTACTCGATTGAGGAAGTTCGGTCCCTGACCAGGAACTGCCGCACTTGCGCTGAGTGCAAGCCTCGGTTCTACCGCCCAGATAGAGCCCACTTAATCAAAGCTACACGGCCCTTTGAGCGGCTCAGCTTAGATTTCAAGAACCCCCTCCCGTCCGTCGATCGCAATGTTTACTTCCTGAACATTGTGGACGAATACTCCCGGTTCCCATTCGCCTTCCCCTGCCCAGACATGACCAGCGCCACGGTCATTAAATGCCTTAACAGCATGTTCTGCCTGTTCGGTATGCCGAGCTACATCCATACGGATAGGGGGGCGTCCTTCATGAGTGAAGAGCTACGCCAGTACATGCTGTCCAAGGGGATCGCCACGAGCCGTACCACCAGCTACAACCCCCGGGGTAACGGCCAAGTGGAGCGAGAGAACGGGAGAGTATGGAAAGCAGTCACTCTAGCTCTAAGGACCAAGGGCCTCCCTATCTCCCGCTGGCAAGAAGTCCTCTCGGATGTGCTCCATTCGATACGGTCGCTATTGTGTACGGCCACTAATACCACGCCTCATGAACGAATGTTTGTCTTTCCCCGAAAATCCACCTCAGGCGTATCCATGCCATCATGGCTCTCCACCCCAGGTCCGGTACTCGTGCGAAGGCATGTGAGGGGCCACAAGACGGACCCTCTCGTGGAGCCAGTACACCTACTCCACGCCAACCCCCAATACGCATATGTCCGGCACGCCGACGGAAGGGAGGACACCGTGTCCATAAAAGACGTCGCCCCAGCCGGCATCGACAACAACCATGGCAATAGCGGCAACGACGATCACAGCAACTCTTACCCACCCACTACTCTTTCATCACCCCCGGAAGAACACCGACCAACGGCACCCCCACCAACTACCCCTTCAACAACCCTGGCGGCACCCCCGGCAGAGATCCAGGAGGCTACCGGGGACACCCAGCCGACACCCGCGGCACCGCAACAGCCACGTCGGTCGCAGAGGGCTATCAAACCCCCGAACAGACTAAATCTATAGAAGGGGTGAATGTGATGAAATACTTCCATTCATCACTGCCTGTGACTGAGATCGGTTTCAGTGTCATTTCCCTTCCCCCAGACCTCATTGTATTGTGTACTGGAATGTGCTGTATTGTATACTGGAATGTGCTGTGTGTAGGGCTCCGCCCATACCTGGCCCCGTTTGTAAGCTAGCTTCAGTCTAGCCCCAGTCTCCAGAAGGACGACATCTCTCTCGCTTACGTGTTTCGTTCTAAGTTAATAAAAGCCTTGTTTTGTTCTGCTACCTTCGAGTCTCGGAATTATTGAGGCACATCAACCCTTCGCACAGGCTACATAAAGAGACAGGACCAGTCACACAGGTTTTTTAAAGAGCCAGGACCCGTCACACAAGCTTTTTCAAAGAGAGAGTACCAGTCATACAGGATTTTTAAAGAGACCGAACAAGTCACACATGCTGTTTAAAGAGACAGAACCAGTCACACGGGCTTTTTAAAGAGACAGGACCAGTCACACAGGCTTTTTAACGAGACTGGACGGGTCATGCATGGTTTTTAAAGAGACAGGTCCAGTCAAACATGCTTGTTTATAAAGACAGGACCAGTTACCCAGGCTTTTTAAAGAGACAGGACGAGTCAATCAAGCTTTTGTAAGAGACTGGACCAGTCAAACAGGCTTTTTAAAGAGACAGGATCGGTCAGACAGGGTTTTGAAAGAGACAGGACCTGTCACACATGCTTTTTATAAAGACAGGATCAGTCAAACAGGCTTTTTTTAAAGACAGGACTAGTCACACAGGCTTTTGAAAGAGGCAGGACCAGTCACACAGGCTTTTTATAAAGCCAGGACCAGTCAAACAGGCTTTTTAACGAGAAAAAATGCTTAAAACAAAACGGCCTCGAAAATCCTGTCGGGCGACGGCACAAAACAGAGGGCTACAGATATGAAATTGTAGGCCCTCTTATCTGTCCTTACAGATTATTAGCCCATTGATGTTCGGTCACAGGTTCTAATCGTGTCCTGAAGATGAACCCTTAGAACCTGCTGATTTTGCAGACATTTAAAATGTCTGCAAATGTTGAGAAATGCTTTTTTTTATTTACTGATTCATTTCCGGAATGTGGGCACCGCTGGCGAGGCAAGACATTCCCTAGTTGCCCGTGAGAAGGTATTGCCGATCTGCCTTTTGAACCGCTGCAGTCCTTGTCGTGAAGGCGCTCCCACAGTGCTGACGTTGGTACAACTGAGTGGCTTGCAAGGCCACTTCAGGGGCAGCAACAAGTGAACCACACAAGGGCAGCCCAGGGAAGGACGGCAGGTTTCCTTCACTAAAGGGCATTAGAGTACCATCCGGTAGTTAAAAGGTTTTATGATATTAGCATCTAATTCCAAATTGATTTTAATTAACTGAATATAAATTCATCAGCTCTCGTGGTGTGACGTGAACCCGGGTTTCACAGTTTATAAATCTATGTATCAGGATTGCTAGTCCAGTGGTATAACTACTATGCTAAATTACCCGGTGTCAACAGATTGCAATTCAAAACACTCTTGACTTGTGCCTTGTAGGTGCGGAAGATGCTTTGGGAAGTCAGGAGGTGAGTTACTCACTGCAGAATACCCAGGCTCTCTCCTGCTGTAGTAGCCACGGTATCTATATGGCTGGTCCAGTTGATTTTCTGAATAATGGCGACCCATAGGATTTTGATGTTCAAGGACTCGGTGATGGAAATGCCATTGACTGTAAAGTGTAAGATGTTAGACGCTCTCCTGATGGCGGTGCTCATCCTCTTCCGCTTGTGTGGTGAGAAATTACCATAATGACACCAGTGATGAGAGCTTTCTTTATGTGGACAGACTGGAGAAGCTGGGATTGTTCTCGTTAGATCAGAGAATGTTTAAAGGAAATTGCATGGAAATGTGCAAAATGATGAGAGTTTTCATACCTTAAGAAAAGAGAAATTGTTACCACTCGCTGACTAGAAATTACC
Source organism: Somniosus microcephalus (assembly GCF_052327205.1). Classification (NCBI taxonomy): domain Eukaryota; kingdom Metazoa; phylum Chordata; class Chondrichthyes; order Squaliformes; family Somniosidae; genus Somniosus; species Somniosus microcephalus. The sequence continues at coordinate 39,643,053 of NW_028225181.1, read as the reverse complement.
AAAAGCTTTGGACACACAGTGATTATTTATCATCTGGAATGAACTCTTTGAAAGGCTGATGAAAGCAGATTCATTAGGCTCAGATCGTAGCACACTCGAATATGAGTCAGAAGGTTGTGGGTTCAAGTCCTACTATCGCGACGTGAGTACAAAAATCTAGGCCGACACTCCAGTGCAGTACTGTCGAAAGAGCAGTACTGACGGAGCTTTGCACAGTCGGATGGGCAGTGCCTATGCAGCGCTGCACTATCAGGGGGCAGTGCTGAGGGAGCTCCGCACTGTCGGAGGGCCAGTACTGAGGTAGCTCTGCAATGTCAGAAGGGCAGTACTGAGTGCACACCATCAGAGTGGAAGTACTGGTGGAGTGCCGCACTATCCTAGTGGCAGTACTGAGGGAGTGCTGCACTGTCGGAGGGACAGTACTGAGGCAGCTCTGTAATGTCGGAGGTGTCATCTTTTGGAGGTGACGTTAAGCCGAGTCCCCGTCTGCACTGTCTCACGTGGATGTAAAAGACCCCATGCACTATTCAAAGAAGTGCAGCGGAGTTACCCCAGTATTCTGGCAAATATGTAGGTCAATCAACCTCAGTAAAACACCTGAGTTGGTAATTATTACATTGCAGTTTGTGGGAACTACTTGCTGTGCATAAACTGACTGCCGTGTTTCCTACAGTACAACACTGACTACACTTCATTGACTTTAAAGTGCTTTGGGACATCCCAAGGTCGTGAAAGCTGCTTTATAAAAGTTAGTATTTCTTTCTTTATTTCTTAATAAGTGAACTGGACGAACCTGGCAATGGAATCCAGGGAGTGAGGTGAGAGCTATGTAATCTAGGCGGCCCTGGGAATGAAATTCCTGGACTGAGATGGGAGCAGTGTAGTTTAGGCGAACCTGGGAATGGAATTCCTGGACTGAGGCGGGAGCAGTGTAATCTGTAATAACAGTAGAAAATGCTTGAAATACGGAGCAGGCCAGGCAGCATCGAGGAGAGAGAAACAGAGTCTATGTATCGATCGAGGATCCTTCATCAGAACAGGAAAAGGTTAGAGGAGGTCTGCGACAAGCTGGGAGGCAGGAGAGAATGACTGACAAAAGGGAGGAGAGCAAACAAAGTTGAAGAGCCGAACGGAATTCCGGTCGCAGCGAAGAGCAGAACTTCTTGAAGGTGGGCGTTCCCCACTGGGTAATCTAGGTGGGCCTGGGAAAGAATTCCTGGACTGAGGTGGGAGCAGTGTGTTCTAGGAGCACCTGTGAACCAAATACCTGGACTCCGGCAGGAGCAGTGAAATTTAGGCAACTCTGGGATTGAAATTCCTGCACTAAGGAGGGAGCAGTGCAAATTAGGTTGCGGTGGGACATAAATTCCTGGACTGAGGCAGGAACTGCGTAAGGTTGGCAGGCCTGGGAAAGAAATTCCTGAATTGAGGCGGGAGCAATGTAAACAAGGTGGGATGGGAATTAATTTCCTGGACTGAGGCAAGAGCGGTGTAATTTAGGTGAACATGGGAATGAAATTCCTGGACTGAGGCCGGAGCAGAGTAATCTAGTAGAATCTGGGAACAGAACTTCTGCACTGAAAATGGAGCAATGTAATCGAAAATAACAGCAGAACATGCTGGAAACACTCAGCAGGTCAGGCAGCATCGAGAAGAGAGAAAGAGAGTCAACGTTTCGGGTCGAGGCCCCTTCCTCAGAACTGGAAAATGTTAGAGAGGAGTGATTTTTGAGCATGGGAAGGGAGGAGGGGAGGAAAGAACATAGAGACGAACGGAAATCCCATCGGCGAGAAGAGCAGAACTTCTTCAGGGTGGGCATTCCCAGCAGTGTAAACTTGGTGGGGATGAGAAAGAAATTCTTGGATTGAGGTGGGAGTTATGAAATGTAGGTGGGCCGAGGAAAGCAATTCCAGGATTTAGACGGGAAATGTGTAATGTAGGAAGGCCTGGGGATGAAATTCCTGGACTGAGGTTGGAGCAATTTAATCTCGGCAGCCCTGTGAATGAAATTCCTGGAACAAAGCCAGAGCATTGTCATCTAGGCGGCCCAGGGAATGTAATTTGTTGATTTCACCAGGAGCTGTGTAATCTAGGCAGCCCTGTGAATGAACTTCCTGGAACAAAGCAGGAGCATTGTTATCTAGGCGGCCCAGAGAATGTAATTCCTGGACTGAGGCGGGGGCTGTGAAATCTAGGCGGGCCTGGGAATGGAAATCGTGGACTTTGGTGAGAGCAGTGAAATCTAGGGGAACCTGGGAATGGAATTCCTGGACTGAGATGGGAGCTGCATAATGTAGGCAACCATGGGAATGAAATTATTGGATGGAGACGGGAACAGTGTATTCTAGGCAGCACTGGAAACTTAGTTGCTGGCCTGAGGTGGGAGCTGCGCAATGTAAGCGGGCCAGGGAGAGAAATTCTTGGATTGAGGCGGGAGCAGTGAAATTTAGGTTGCTCTGGTATTGAAATTCCTAGAATAAAATGGAAGCATGGCATTCTAGGCGAAGCCCGGTAATGAAGTTCCTGTACGGTGGTGGGAGCAGTATATTCTAGTGGAACCTGGGAATGGAGATCATGGACTGAAGTGGGAGCATTGTAGTCTAGGGGGCCATGGCCATTAAATTCCTGGATTGAGGCGGGAGCAGTGTAAACTGGGCGGCCCTGGGAATGAAATTCCTGGACTGAGGCGGGAGCAGTGAAATTTAGGTTGCTCTGGTATTGAAATTCCTAGAATAAAATGGAAGCATGGCATTCTAGGCGAAGCCCGGTAATGAAGTTCCTGTACGGTGGTGGGAGCAGTATATTCTAGTGGAACCTGGGAATGGAGATCATGGACTGAAGCAGGAGCATTGTAGTCTAGGGGGCCATGGCCATTAAATTCCTGGACTGAAGCGGGAGCAGTGTAATCTAGGCGAACCTGGGAATTAATTTATTGGATTGAAGCAGGAGCAGTGCAATCTCGGCGAACTTCGGAATGGAATTATCAGACTGAGGCAGGAGCAGTGTACTCTAAGTGAACAAGGGAAAATATTTCCTGGACTAAATCGGGAGTAGTGTAATCTAGTCGAATCTGGAAATGGAATTCCTGGTCTCAGCCGGGAGTAGTTTAAACTAAAAGAAAATCAGAGAACGTCGGAAACACTCAGCAGGACCGCAGCATCGAGGAGAGAGAAACAGAATCAACATTTCGGGTCGGCGACCCTTCATCAGAACTGGAAACTTTTAGAGAAGAGTGATTTTTAAGTCTGGGCAGGGAGGAGGGGAGGAAAGACCAAAGGGAAGGTCTTTGACAGCCTGGAAGGCAGGAGAGAATGACTGATAAAAGGGATGATGGTGAACAAGGTTGCAGAGACAAAAGGAAATCCCATCGGCGAGACCAGCAGAACTTCTTCAAGGTGGGTATTCCCAGCAGAGTAATCTAGGCGGGCCTGGGAAATAAATTCCTGGATTGAGGTGGGAGCTGTCTAAAGTATGCGGACCTGGGAAAGAAATTCATGGAATGAGGCGGGAGCAGCAAAATCTAGGCAGCCCTGGGAATGAAATTCCTGGACTGAGGTGGGAGCAGAGGAATCTAGGCCTGCCTGAGAATGAAATTCCTGGACTGAGGCAGGAGCAGTGTATTCTAGGCAGCCCTTAGAATGAAATTCCTGGACTGAGGCTGGAGCAGTGTAATCTGGCTGGCCCTGGGAATGTAATTCCTGGACTGAGGCGGAAGCAGTGTAATCTAGGCTGTCCTGTGAAAGAAAATTCTGGATTGAGGCAGGAGCAGTGTATTCTAAGCAGCCCTGGGAATAAAATTCCTGGACTGAGGCGGAAGCAGTGTAATCTAGGCTGTTCTGCGAATTAAATTCCTGGATTGAGGCGGAAGCAGTCTAATCTAGGCAGCCCTGGGAATGAAATTCCAGGACTGAGGTGGGAGCACTGTAATCTAGGCCTGCCTGAGAATGAAATTCCTGGACTGAGGCAGGAGCAGTGTAATCTAGGCAGCCCTTAGAATGAAATTCCTGGACTGAGGCTGGAGCAGTGTAATCTGGCTGGCCCTGGGAATGTAATTCCTGGACTAAGGTGGGAGCAGTTTAATCGCCGTGCACCTGGGAGTGATATTCCTGAATTGAGGCCGGAGTAATGTCATGTTGGCGAATCCCATTCCTTCCATCACTGGGATCATCTCTAAGATCCTGCTGTTTAGGAACAATTATTTATCATGATTGTTTTACTCTGATGACCTGCGATGGCATAAATCAGAGAACAAGATTGGGCAATGCCTTTTTTAAACTGTTTTTCCATAATTTTATCTTTCACTTTCTCATCTTTTGTACTCAGTTTTAGTTCAATACAGGACGAGAAACTCCGCTTTCTCTGTTCTGTCCTCGGTATTTCAATGCTGGGTTAAATATTACCCATTTGCTCACTTTTAATTTAAAACTTACTACAACAAGCTGAGCTAGATTGTATTGCAGTAAAGATTTGTGGTGACAATGGTTCAATGAGTTTGGTTGTTGAGTGAAAGTAATTAAGATTATTTACACTGAGGCCAAATTATGTCTCTCTGCGATTTCCCTCTGCTTTAACTAATGAGCTGACTTCACTGTCTCAACTCACACAATCAGTGCATTGCCTCCAGCATAGATACCAGAAGCCACTCATAGAAGGGAAGTCATGGTTTGGAGTAGCATGATGCATAGTGAAGAGTGGCGGATATTTAGAATATTTGAGGCTATACAAAAGACATAACGCATGGGCTGTTGTATAAAAATACTGGAATATCATCACTGCTGTTAATATTTCTGGTAAGTCTCTACATCCAGCTAGTAAGTCTGTCCATCGTGCTAAAGTGAATTACTGTTCTTGTCATTTACTCCCACAACCCCCCGCCCTGGCAGCTGCTGGTATTCCTGGTAAGTCTCACGATCAAGCTATTGGCCCAGAAATTGGGTCGGGGGTTTCCTGCAGGTGCAAGCCCCCGATCTGCACTTACCTAGCGCGCTGGCCATTGAGCTCTGGGCTCCCGTGGAATTCCGATCTGGGGCCTGGTCCAGCTCGCGGCGTGCAGTGCTTGCATATCCCAGCTGCGCAGTTAGTTTGAAGCATCCCCTGGGATCACGTGGGCCATGGGCAGCCAATCGGAGCAGGGAATGCTCCATTCATAAGTCTTGACAGGAAGTGCTGTCAAGACTTATAAATACTACGGCCCCAAAAGAGCACTAAACCTTCAAATAAATTTAAAAAAACATCACATTTTTAAATAAAATAAAATTGCATGAAATCACTATTTTAAACAAAAATTTAAATTTTTGAAAAAAACAATTTTATATTCTAACGGTGCTAAAAATAAACTAAACTTGCTTTAAAGTATTTAAAAATAATATACCAGTGGAAAAAATGTTTTAATTCTAATTAGTTCACCACTTGCCTTACGCCTGCTTTTTACATTTCTAAATTCTGGAGATTTAACCTCACGGAAGAACCTGTAAATAAAACATAAGTTTGATAGCTCACGTGCAGCCTCCCCCACGCACGCATTCGACCTCTGAGCTTTCAGAGGAACGGAAGTGCCGATATATTAATTGTGTCAATCATGTTTAGCTGAATTGAACCGTTTCAAAGCAGTGGAAACTGCTGGGGGTGATGTCTCCTCTGGTGAGAGCAGCCAGACTCAAAGCCACGGCACCACGTGTGGCTCAGCTGCACAGGGTGGGGGGAGGAAGACGAGTGGAGGTGCCATAGTGATATGGGATTCATTGTTTAGGGGAACAGATAGGCATTTCTTTGGACGCAGTCATGGCTCCTGGATGGTATGCTGCCTCCCTGGTGCCAGGGTCACGGATATCACTGAACGGCTGCAGGACACTCTGAGGGGCGGGGTTGAACAGCGTGAGTTCGTTGTCTATATCGGCACCAAAGACATAGCCAGCAGCAGGAATGAGTTCCTGCAGGATGGTGAGCTAGAAAAGAGATTTAAAAGCACGACCTCTAAGGTAATATTCTCTGGATTATTCCCGGTGCCACGTGCTAGTGAGTACAGGAGTAGGAGGATAGAACAGATGAATGCCTGGCTGGAGTTAGGGTGCAGGAGGGAGGCCTTTAGATTCCTGAGGCGTTGGGACCTTATCTGGGGGAGGTGGGACCTGCACGATCCAGACAGGTTACACCTCAATGGAGCCGGGATCAATATTCTCACGGGGAGGTTTCCTAGTGATGTTGGGGAGGGATTAATCTAGCTTGGCAGAGGGATGGGCACCAGCATATAGGAGTAGAAAAGAGAAATAACGTGCATAAACGAGCGAGTGTTTTGGATAGTACTAGAGAACAAAGTAGTACTGGATGCGGAAGTAGTTCCATATTAGATTGGAACAGGCTAAGAAAGAATACACAAAATTTCAAAATAGTTTTAGAATGCAAGTACGGAACCACAAAACGTGTGGTGAATAAGGTTGTTTAGATACAAGCACACTCAACGGTGTTGCAATATGATGTTGTGGCAATAACGGATACGATGCTTAAAAACGGTGAGCACTGGGCACTTTATATTCAAGGGTACATGGTGTTCAGAAACGATAGGGAAGGAAACCAAGGAGGTGGGGTGGCAGTGCACTGTAGTTTTGGAAAGGGAGTACATTCTTGAGGGGACAATGACAAAATCCGTTTGGTTAGTGTTGAGGAGCACAAAGGCTACGATCGCGCTATAGGGGCTATTCTATAGGCCTTCAAATAGTGAGAGGAAGGTAGAGGAGCAAATCTGCAGGGAAATTGCAGCGATATTCAAGAGCTATAGAGCGGTGATATTGGGGTACTTTAATTACCCCAATATAAATTGGGATATTGCTAGGATAAAGGGGAAGGAGGGGTGAATTTCTGTAATGTAGTCAGGAGAATTTCATTGACAAGTATGTTATTGGCTCTTTTAGGAATGAGGCATTGCTGAATCTAATGCTGTGGAATGAGGTCGGCCATGTGTCTGTGGGAGAGCACTTGGGTACGAGTGAGCATCGTTTCATAAGATTTAAATTAGCAATGGTGAGGAGCAAGGAACAATCTATAATGGTACTTCTAAACTGGAATAGGGCTAACTTCAATGGGATGCATCGAGCCAGGTTAAAATGGAAACAAAGACTGACAGGAAAAACTGTAATGGAACAATCGGTGATCTTTAAGGAGGAGGTGTTCCAAGTACAGACTAGATACATTCCAACAAGAAGGAAGGTTACGGGAAACAAAGCAAGGGGTCCTTGGATGACGATAGCGATAGGGAAGATGATGAAACAAAAAACTGCGCTTATGATGAATGTCAGGTGAATTCTTCAAGGGATAACCACACTAAATACAATAATTTGAGAGTGTAAGTGAAGATGAAAATGAGATTGGCAAAGAGAGAGTATGAGAGTAGAATGGCAGGTAACATGAGGGTAGCCAGAAATCTCTATGGGCATGTAAACAATAAGCGGGTATTAAGATGTGGGGTGGGGCCTATTAGGGACAAAGAAGGTGATATATGCTTAGAGGCGCAAGGCAAGGCTAGAATTAATACTGAGTATCGGTATTTACTAAGGAGGTGGATGCTGGCAAAATATCAGTGGAAGTGGAAACGGTAGAAGCAATGGAAAGTGTGATAATTGCTAGACAGGATGTACTAAAAAGGCCGGGTATGCTTAGAGTGGATAAGTCGCCTCGTCCAGATGGCTTGCATCGCAGGTTTATCGGGCATTGAGGGAGGAAATAGCAGAAGGGCTTGCCATAATTTTCCAATCTTACCTCGATGTTGGGGAAGTGCTTGAGGATTGGAAAGTGGCAAATGTGACAACATTGTTCGAGATTGGGTGTAAGGTCAATCCTCGAAACTTCAGGCTGATCAGTTTAATATCAGTGGTGGGTTAAGTATTAGAAACAATAATTAAGGAAACATTTAACGGGCACTTGGATAGTTTTAATCTAATGAAGGAGAGCCAACACAGATTTGTAAAAGGCAGATCGTGTTTGACTAATCTAATTGAATTTTTGATGAAGTAACAGGGAGGATTGATGAAGGGAATGCAATGGATTTTATCTGCTTGGATTTTAGGGAGCCGTTTGATAAATTACCACATAGAAGTTTGATTAACAAAATTGAGGCGCATGGAATAAATGGGTCAGTGGCAGCTTGGATAAGGAATTGGCTTAAAGACAGGAAACAACGAGTTGTAGTAAATGGCTGTTTCTCAGACTCAAGGAGGGTAGACAGATTATGCTGAATTTTTATAAAGCGCTCGTTAGGCCACAACAGGTCTATTGCGTCCAGTTCTGGTCAACTCACTTTAGGAAGGATGTGAAGGCACTTCAGAGGGTACAGATGAGATTTACCAGAATACTCCCGGGTATGGGGGACATTAGCTACAAGGACAGGTTGGAGAAGCTTGTTGTCTTTTCATTAGAGGAAAGGAGGTTGAAGGGTGATTTGATAGATGTGTACAAGATTATGACTGGTTTGGATAGGCTAGAAGATGAAAGGCTGTTCCCACCAGTTGATGGTACAGCGACTGGGGAACACAGATTTAAGATATTGGCCAAGAGATACAGGGGGATGTGAGGACAAACGTTTTTACACAGCGAGTGGCGATGACCTGGAGCTCGCTGCCAATGGAAGTGGTGCCAGCAGAGACACTCAGGCCTAGAAATTCAGTAGGCTTTGCGCCCAGTTTTCACCCAAAGAGGGCTTTTGCGCCACTTGCTGAGCTTTCGCCGATGTTCAGCACTGCGGTAATGGCGGCGTTAGCCAGTAGCGCTGCGCCACCACCGATGACGTCATCGGTGTGCACAGTGCCCCGCTACCGCCCCGCTACCGGCCCGACCGCCATATTTAGTTGCGGCCGCCACTTCCGCAGCGGCCGCAAACAGCGATCAGAAAACGGGGCCGTACTGTAGCGTTAGTGGGGCGAGTTAAGGCGGATGTGCGGCCGGCCGCTTTTTCGGCGGCCACCTACCCGCACCTCCTTCCCCGGCCTCCTCCACCCGCCCCCCCCCGCGGCATTGCCGGCTGTTTTCCGGGAGCCCGACACTTCTCCGTGGTGCCGGGCTCATTTGCCGGCACTAGCGAGCGGCGATCTCGCTGTTGCAGGCACCTCCCCCTTAAGAGAGGGAGGAAGGCCTGCAGTACCGCAGCCTGCCGCTCCGCAGCGGGTGGCGCAGCGGCACCAAGCGCGCCGATATTCAGTTTCAGCGCCCCAAGCGGGGGCGGCCACACCCTTGAATAGCGGCCGGCTTCGACGTAGGGCGCTGAAACTGAATTTCCGGCGGGCGCAAGTGGCTCCGCGCGCAGCGGTAACTTCTGGGCGCAAGCGAGCTGGCGGGCCCAAACTGAATTTCTAGGCCAATGAGTCTATGACTCTATGCATTACTGTCCTTGTCATTTACTCCCCGCCCCAGTTCCTGTCGGTCTACCTGGTAAGTCTCTGTACCCAGCTATTAATTCTATAAACGATGTTTCACTGAATTACTGATCTTGTCATTTACTCCCCCAGTAACCCCACCCCCACCGTCCGCATTGGTGTTCCTGGTAAGTCTCTGTATTAATTCTGTAAATTACGCTTAACTGTATGTCTCTCCTCGTCATTCCCCAGCCCATCCACGCTGCTGTTGGCTATTGATACTGGAAGTAAAACGGTGTTACCAAGATTCAAATTTGCTATATTCCACTCAGGCAATAATATTGTAGAAGACTCTTTATTTAACGAATTTCAGTCCGCTATCTCCACTCAACATTTGTAACAGATCACAAGAATGCTGTCTTCGTATAGGAGATATTTCACCACATGGTGGAAGGTCATCGACCTGAAACATTCAATCCGTTTCTCCCTACAAAGATGCTGTCTGACCCGCTGAGCATTTCCAGCATTTTCTGTTTTTATTTCAGATTTCCAGCAACCACAGTATTTTGCTTAAGTATTCACTTAATGGTCAGTTTGTTTACTTTCACAGAGTCACAGGAACAAATCCTGGCAGATCACATCCACATCTTCAAATGTCTGAAATATCCGCTAAGCATTCAGTTCCAGTCAGTTTCCCACCATCTCCAGTTCTGCATTAGTGACACTGCTTCTGATGGTTGGAATAGGATTACAAACATAATTTACATTCTCGCAAAATGTTCATTCAGCCAATTTCAATATATTTATTTCAGATTTTTAGCATCCATCGTATTTAGCTTTTGTTTTCACCTATCGCTTGGTGTAGGTAGTTACACAGAGTCACAGGAACAAATCCTAATAGATCTCATACACATGCTATCTATTTCGAATCTTTGTTTTGAATTTACAATTGGATCCCATGCCCGTCTGTCACGGTTCAGTGGATCTGTCAGTAAGACCCAGAGTGATTATCTATTGCCTCCTGCTGTAATTCAGGATAAACAATCCGAGCTGCTTGTAACAGTAGCACGAAGGATAAGGAAATCCTTTCATATCTTCTCGTCTAATATTCTCTGCACAAGTTCGAAACCAACAGGTGAAAATGTACAAGTATGAATCTCTTTAATTTCTGTTCAGATAATGTACAAAGGCATTCAGTGGGACTTTGCTTTTGGGGTTAAATCACAGAAATCACAGAAACCCCACAGTGCAGATAGAGACCATTTGGCCCATCGAGCCTGCACCGACACATATCCCACCCAATCCCTGTAACCCCTACACATCCCACCCTAAATCCCTGTAACCCCACGTATTTAATCCCCCTAACACTAAGGGTCAATTTATCATAGCCAATTAACCTAACCTGCACATCTTTGGACTGTGGGAGGAAACCGGAGCACCCGGAGAAAACCCACGCAAACACAGGGAGAATGTGCAAACTCCACACAGACAGTCGCCCGAGGCCGGATTCGAACCCGGGTCTCTGGCGCTGTGAGGCAACAGTGCTAACCACTATGCCATCGTGCTGCCCAGGTTGCACTTTCTGTATTTTGCTGTTGTATTCATTTTCAGTTGGAAACATAATGGATATTCTAATCAGGAGCCGGAATCCAAGTGGGATTTCACCTTCGCTAACACAGGGGCACAGAAGCGATTGATTCGATCTAATAAATGCACTTAATGAGACATTATCTTGTCAATTACTACTAATTATTTTAATTCAAAGATCTTTCTTTGCAATGTTATTTTGAAAATCTTCAATTCAATCATCTGAAATATATGTATTTCAACAAAAATGTAGAAAGCTCAATCTTTAAGACATTTCTTACAGCCCAATTATCTTTATAACTGCAGTCATTTTATTTATTATCTTAGCATCCGTACATTTTAAATAAAGTTGCGTGTAGTTATTGCATGTCAAGTTTGCACTTTCTGTATTTTGCTGTTGTATTCATTTTCAGTTGGAAACATAATGGATATTCTAATCAGGAGCCGGAATCCAAGCGGGATTTCACCTTCGCTAACACAGGGGCACAGAAGCGAATTGCACCAATCCAAATGCTGACTGATCCCGGGACAGGAAGGCTTCCTGAGAGGTGCTCGTCCTTTGTGTCCCTGGTACCTCGGGCTGTGCTTTTGCTTGCTGGGCTAAATGTTGATCGATCATTTAATCTCTCCTTGATCAAGCATCGGTTACTTTCCTGATGTATTTATTCCTATTTTATTTATTGTTTCCACAGTGTATTCCCAATTATTCTTACAATACACCCTGTATTCAGCTCCACAGGTAACATAATTAGAATATATCATTGATTGTCGGTAATGAGTTGCAGGTTTCACCACGAATTACAATAACCTGCATTTTTTGCTCCCAGCCTAATGTATAATGACCCTGTTTGTTTTCCTTCCTCACAGTTAACTTAATAACGATTGTGATCCTTTCTCGGGAAAAGTGCGGTCTCTCCAAATGTGTTACTCGCTACCTGGTGGCCATGGCAGCGGCAGATCTACTGGTCATTATCCTCGACCTGATTTTGAGGCAGATTCCGATTGTTTATAGGGAACAGTTTAGCTTTGTGGCGTCCATCCCCGTGTGTAATATCCATGGCGTCCTGCTTTATGCAGCCACAGACTGTTCTGTCTGGTTCACCGTCACTTTCACCTTTGATCGGTTCGTGGCCATTTGTTGCCAGAAGATGAAAGCGACATATTGCACCGAGAAAACAGCGGGTGTGGTTCTGGGAACAATGACTGTGCTCAGCTGTTTAAAGAACATCACCTGGCATTTTATGTTAGCACCTAATTATGGGCTTATGAACTACCCTTGGTTTTGTATGGTAAAAGACGCTGTTTGGTATTCACGGGTCTGGGTTGCAATCGAGTTCCTTCATCATATTCTATCTCCGGGGGTCCCATTTGTTGTGATTCTGCTGCTCAATGCTGTCACCGTCAGACACATTTTAGTGGCCAGCAGAGCCCGCAGGAGACTCCGGGGTCCCGGCTGTGCGGAGAGTCCCAGAGACCCAGAGATGGAGAGCCGCAGGAAATCCATCATTTTACTGCTTGTTATCTCTGGCAATTTCATCCTGTTATGGGCAGTGATTATGTTTTATTCTATATGGTACCGGATGTGGGAATTGGGGTATCGATCTCTACATCTACCTATTTATGTACAAGAAATGGGATTCATGCTCCAGTTGCTGAGTTGCTGCACAAACACTGGGATTTACGCCGTGACCCAGGCTAAGTTCAGAGAGCAGTTGAAGAATGTGGGGAAATATCCCTTTACACTGATTGTAAAATTCATTAAAAGATGAGAAGATGCGGAGATTTTGCAGCCTGAGAGATCCCTAGGGCCTGATATTGTGGCGAGCCGCTCTCGCTCGTCTGTGGGGTCAGTGACCTGGGACATTAACATGCTTACTCACACACTGTCTGCACTGGGCTCCCTGTGAGGGGCTGGGCCATCTGTCAGACCCCTCTGGAAAGCACCAGTGCCCTTGAAAAAGATGGCCGACGCTAAGGCCCCGCCTGAAGTAGTGCAACCCCCGCCCGCAATGGGACGGCAGACGCCTTGCCCTAGTCAAAGATGGCGGCGCCGATCAATGAGCAAAGGAGCGGGACACTCTCCATAAGCGCTCCCCCCGCACAAAGATGGCGCCTGTTGGGGCCTATCCCCGGCTGGTCAGTTGATGCCATTGAGGTTTCCGCTTCCCAAAAGCGATACCAAGTGTGTGGCGACGGGAAGTAAGCATCCGGAGGGCAGGAGCAGCTGGAGGTCTAGTTACCATGGGAGTGAGCGGCAAGGGGAAGCGGCCCGGCATGGCCCTGCCCGGCCTGCAGGACACGAGCAGCCCAGCACAAGGCCCCGGGTCGGCCCGCCGCCTGCTCACTGCCTGTGGCCGTGCTACACGTGTAGACTAGGCATCGTCTCCATGCTATCCTAGGCAGGTACAGAACGGGTTAGATACAGAATAAAGCTCCCTCTAGACTGTCACATCAAACACTCAGAGTAGGTCCAGCACAGGTATGATACAGAGAAAAGCTATCTCTGCACACTCCCATCTAACACTCCCAGGAAATGTCCCTCTACACTGTCCCCTAAACCAACCCAAGACAGCTGCAATAGGGTTACATATAGAGAAAAGCTCCCTCTGCACACTAATATCTAACACTCCCAGGAAATATACAGTACGGGATAGATACAGATTCAAGCTCCCTATACTGATTCCCATCAACACTCCAAGGGCAGGTACATCATGGACTATATACAGAGTAATGTTCCCGCTACACGCTCTCTTCCAACACTTGCAGGAGATGTACAACACGTGTTAGATACAGAGTAAAGCTCCCTCTACACTGTACCATAACCAGTCCCAAGACAGGGGCAACAGTGTTAGATACAGAGCAAAGCTCCCTCTACGGTGTTCCATCAACACTCCCAGGGCAGGTACACCATGGTCTAGATACAGAGAAAATCTCCCTCTACACTGTCCCATTAAAAAGTCCCAAGACAGGTGCAGCAGGGTTAGATACAGAGCAAAGTTCCCTCTACAGTATTCCATCAACACTCCAAGGGCAGCTACATTTGGGGTATATACAGAGTAAAGCTCCGTCTGCAGACACCCTTCTAACAGACCCAGGAAATATACAGCACAGGTTAGATATAGAGTAAATCCCGCTCTACATGGTTCCACCAAACACTCCCAGGGCAGGAACAACACGGGTTACATACAGAGTAAAGCTCCCTCTATACAGTTCTATCAAACACAGGTTGATACAGAGTAAAAACCCCTCTACACTGTCCTGCCAAACACTCCCAGGGCAGGTGCAGAACGGGTTAGATACAGAGTAAAGCTCCCTCTGCACGGTTCCATCAAACACGACCAGGGCAGGTACAGCACGGATTAGATACAGAGTAAATCTCCCTCTACATTGTCCCATCAAACACTCACAGGGTAGGTACAACAAAGGTTAGATATGTTATGGTGGCGGCCATGTTGGCTGAGGCATCTACACTGAATATCAGGTGTCACAGATTTAATAATCATTTAATAATTATGCACATTTCAGCCACTGCTTCCGAAAAATCTTGTGAGTTTACCCTGAGATTTGAAATGAGTAACAGTACCGAGCTCACTGTACAGAGTGATCAGATTTTAACCGCATCCAACGGATCAGTCCCAACACCCTCTTTTAATTACTTCTCCTCACTCCTTCTACGTGACAGTTGGTCTGTTTCATAGTTACATCAAGAGGTGTCCTGGATTATGTTTCAGTCAACGCTGATTTAAATTCTGTTCTTGTACCTACAGATCCCTCACTCCCGTTTACTTCAATGACCCTGCCTAATTGCCCAGTTCCAGGTTCTGGTCTTTCTCAGGCAGGTTCTTATCATATCTACATTGGCTGCCTGTCCGGCAACACCTCAATTAAAAAAAATCTTCTTGTTTGAACACCCCTCCATTCCCTCGACCCCTCCGTATCTCTGTAATTTCTTCCAGCTCCGCCGAGATGATGCATCAATCTGATTCTGTCATCTTTTGGAACCCCTCACCGATTTTAAACAATCCACCACTGGCGGCCGCCCCGCCATCCACCGCGGGTTGCCTAGGCCCTAATCTCGGCCATTCCCTCCCTAAACCCCTTTTATTCTCCCTCCTCCTGTGAAATGTTCTCTAAAACCTGTCCTAATATCTCCTTATTTGTCTTAGTATCAAAGGTTCTTTGATTTACGCTCCTTGGAAGTGCCTTGGGAAGTTTTACTATGTTAAAGGCGCTGATTAAATGAAATTTGTTGTTGTTAGGCCTCCGTTCTAATGAGTGGAATGATTCTCTCCCTGCTTATCTTGTCACTTAAACATTGCTGTTTGTGGGAGCTTGCTGTGCGCAAATTAGCTGCTGCGTTTCCTACAGTGACGACTCTTCAAAAGTACTTCATTGGCTGTAAAGCACATTGGTTGTCCTGAGGCGCTATATAAAAGCTTTCCTTCTTTCTTACTATCTTTCTATGTCTCCGTTTAAGCTCATCGAACAGGTCGTTACAACATTAGAATTGCCGAATGATGCTCACTGTGTGAGGATATCACCTTTAAAGGATCTTACTTCCCTACTGAACAATCAAAGGATAAAATCTGAGTACTGCAATATAAAGAAACCCCATCACCAGTGTATTACATTAGCATACTGCGGGGCAATATGATTAACCCTTTCCTTACAAAACAAACTTTTAGAATCCCATTTACAGATTTTTAAAAACACATTAAAACACATTTTAAAACACTTCTAAAGAACACAAACCTCCACACACCGCCACAATACCAACCCACCAACACCACATAGCTCCTAGGCCCTGTCCCTTGGGAACAAATTAATTAAATACACCGCCCATCCCACCCCAACCCATCATAACATCCAACCTCTCCCCTCACGGCAACCAACCCTCACACCACCACACACCCTCACCCCACCCCACCCCTCACAATATGCCACCTCATACTCTCACCCAATCCCAAACCAGCACGTCACCCCAAAATTTCCCCTCACCCCATCCAATCCCCTCACCCAACCCCACCCCAGCACCTCACCCCATCCCACCTACGCTCCCATTCCACTCCATCCCACCCCAACCCCTCACAGCATCCCACTCCCTCAACCAAAAACAGCCCCCATCCACTCAACACATCCCACTCCAGCCCCTAACCCCAACAAAAACCACCCCGTCAGCCAACCCCCACCACCCCACCCCAACCCAAACTTCATTACACCAAGACCCTCACCCTTTCCCACCCCACCCCTCACCCCATCCCTCAACCCAAACCTCCCCCTCAATGCACACTGCCCCCTCACCTCAGCAGCTCATCTCCTCGCATCCTTTCACCCAACCCCATCCCACCCACTCACCACATGCCACCACCTCACCCAACCCCAACCCACCCCTCACCCCAAACCACCACCTCACTACACCCCGCCCCCTCACCGCTTCCTGCCCCAGACCCTCACCCCATCGCACCCCACCCCTCACCCACACCAAACCACCACTTAATCCCAACTCACCACACACCCTCACTCCATCCGAACGACACTCTCAACCCTTCCCACCCCAGACCAACACCACATCACATCCCACCCCCTCACCCACACCAAACCACCACTTAATCCCATCCCGCATCACCCCCTCACCACTTACCACCCACCACCTCAGCCCATCCCCACCTCTCCCACCCATCCTACTCACACACCATCTGCCACCCCCTCACATAACACCACCCAAAATATTAGCCCATCCCTCATGCCTCTATAGCAATGGCTGCCCCAGCAACAGGAGCAGTGGCTTTCCTACATAGATACATAGAAGATTGGAGAAGGGGTAGGCCATTCGGCCCCTTGAGCCTGCTCCGCCAATTAATGATATCATGGCTGATCACCCAAATTCCGTACCCTCTCCCTGCTTTCTCCCCATATTCCTTGATCACTTTACCATTAAGAAATATATCTAACTCCTTCTTGAACATATTTAATGAATTGGCCTCAACTGCCTTCTGTGTTAGAGAATTTTACAGGTTCACCGCTCTCTGGGTGATGAAATTCCTCCTCATCTCAGTCCTAAATGGCTCACCACTTATCCTTAGACTTTGACCCCTGGTTCTGGACTCCCCCGCCATCGGGAACATCCTTCCTGTATCTAGTCTGTCTAGTCCTGTTAGAATTTTATAAGTTTCAATGAGATCCCCTCTCATTCTTCTAAACTCTAGCGAATTTAAGCCTAATCGACCCAATCTCTCCTCATACATCATTCCTGCCATCCCAGGTATCAGTCTGGTGTATCTTCGCTGCACTCTCTCCATGGCAAGAACATCCTTCCTCAGACAAGTTGACCAAAACTGCACACAATACTCAAGGTGGGGTCTCACCAAGGCCCAATACAACTCCAGCAAGACATCCTTGCTCCTGTGCTCGAATCCTCTCATTATGAAGGCCAAAATAACATTTGCCTACTTAACCACCTACTGCACCTGCATGCTTACCTTCAGTGACTGGTGCACAAAGTCACCACTCATCACAGAGACTGTCTGGAACACTTCACTCTCAAGATAGTCTTCTGTGGTTTTACAAAGACCCTGATACAGAAGGTTGGCCACTGATTAACAGGATAGCAGATCTAATGGCTTCCACTTGATCCTGAAAGCCACAAGAGTGTGTCTCATTTAATGTGATCCAAGTGTCTATGTCCTGGGATGCTCCAGTTGGGAGGGAGCCAGTGTGTCAGTAGGCATGCTTTACAGTTCTCATGTCTCGTTGCACTTCCCCTTTTCACAATCTATTGCCATTCAGATAATAATCTGTCTTCCTGTTTTTGCCACCAAAGTGGATAATCTCGCATTTATCCACATTATACTACATTTTCCATGCATCTGCCCAATCACCCAAACTGTCCAATTCATTCTGGAATTTCTCTGCATCGTCCTCACAGCACACATGCCCACCCAGCTTTGTGTCATCTGCAAACTTGGAAATATTACATCTAGTTCCCCCGTCTAGATCATTTATATATATTGGGACTAGCTGACATGGTGCACATCCAGATATGTAATTTGAATATTAATCACAATGCAACCAGACAACCAACAAATATTAAGTTCTGTAGTTCTTTATTTCACAGTATTAAAATGAATTGCAGAAAAACGGGTATCCTTATTTCCAAATTCAATCATTTCCATTAATAAACGTTGTCCTCTTAAGACAGCACACCCCCTATGTAAGCAGTGCAGAAAAACACATATACAATTTAAAACAAAAAGCAGGAAAAGCTACACTTTAACAGAAGTATTCATTTAACATTCTTCTTCCACGGGAGATCCAGTCAAACTGACATGTAAAAGTTTACTAATATGTTGATGTAAAAATGTTAATTTACGAATTTCAATTCTAATGTTTTTCTCTCAAAAAATTTACACCATATCAATCCCTGCTCTTATATTTACCAGTTTAAGCAAAATATTTTGTGTCTTTCTCAATAAATAATTAATGGTTTCTTCTAAAGCAGTTTCCTGCATTTTTCCACGTCATTACAGAGCTCATGTTTCTATTAACATTCCACTAAATGTTTAAGAGGAAATCTATATTTACCTTATTCCTGGGACATTTTCGGACGATAGAACGACAGACAAAATAATTTGTTCACAATAGCAAAATACAGCTGATGCTGGAAACTGAAATTAACACAGAAAATGCTGGAAATATTCAGCAGGTCAGACTGCATCTGTGGAGAGAGATACAGAATTAACCTTTTACATCTGTGACCTTTCGCCAGAGCTAGAACAAGTTAAAGAAGTAACAGATGTTAACCAGGTGTAGAGGCAGAATTTAAACACTCCTGTCTTCCACCATATCACAGACCGTCCCTTGTATTCTTTCGTCGCCTCCCGCCTTTCCCTGCCTCTGCACCTGGTAAAAATCTGTTGCATCTGCAGCATTTTCCAGTCCTGCCGAAAGGTCACAGACCTGAAACGTTAACTCCGTTACTCTCTCCAAAGATGCAGCCTGACCTGCTGAACATTTCCAGCATTTTCTGTTTTTATATAATGTAAATTAAAATGGTTTGTTTTTTTCCCCTTTTTTGTATCTCTTCCTAAACGTCTTAATTATATTTTTAAAAATCAATAAAAAATAACATGTAACTCCTACAAATCCTCCACTGGCCTCTCCCTACTCAACAGCACGGCTGCATGTTTGCAAGATTGTGTGAAGCTACTCACTTCAGTCGATCATTCAAAATCAAATCTTGAGAAATTACAATTTTAAAACGTTTAAGCAATTCAGAGCCTCTGTAAAAGCATTTGGACTTCAACAAGAGGGTGACATTTGTTTAGATGAGCGGAAAATTGATTGTTGCTTCTGTTTCTTCCAAAATCATATTCGAAAATTAAAGGGTTAAAAGTGTTTGTAAATTTCATTTTTTGAGAAAAATTCATTAAATGTCTTTAAATTCTTTCTAGTCCCATTGCAGCTTTGGCAGAAGAAGTTGTTCCAAGTTTCTCTTTCCCTCTTCAATGCTGTCATTAAACATGCAAGTAAATTAAAAAAGTGGTTAAACTTTATAAGAAGGCGGTGAGGTTATCGTTCCCTAGCCTTGGAAATGAGTTAGGATCAGTTTTAGAGAAGTTGTTTCCTCTTTTTCTGCTGCCATTCCCTCCATCTCTCACAGACTCTAAGGTTCAAGCGGGGGCACAAACTTTTACCCTCTCTCATAACATGATTTAAATAACCCTAATAAAGTCTTTCAAAAAGGGGACAACATCTGGCAAAATTTAGCTGGAACTTCCCGCGGGACATTTATTATTACTTTCCACTATGATTTATTGATTTAAAAAATATTCCAAGTTAAACAAAGAAAATTTCACCAGAGGCCTAAAAATTGTTTCCTTCAGCCTACTTCCAGCTGCACCTCCACCTGTGTTGTTCCAAAGTGCGGCCACCGCTCAGTCCCCAGGAACACACAACACATGCTTGGACCCTCACCCCTCTCTCTCTCGCTGTGTGTCTCGCTCTCTCTCTATCCCTCTCTCCCTGTTTCTCGCTCTATCGCCCTCTGTCCCTATCTCTCTCTCCATCTCCCTCTGCCCCTGCCTCTCTCTCTCTATCGCCCTATGACCCGCTCTTACTCCCTATCACCCTCTGTCACTGTCTTTCTATCACCATCTGACTCTCAGTCTCTCGCTCTCTCTCCCTCCGTCCCTGTTTCTCTCTCTTAATCTCCCTCTGACACAGAGTATCCCTCTGAGCCCGTCTATCACTCTCTCTTCCTCTGACTCTCTCTCTCGCTCTCTCTCCCTCTGACCCTGTCTCTCTCTCTCTCTCCCTCTGACTCTGTCTTTCTCACTCTCTCCCTCTGACTCTCTCTGTCTCTGTCGCTCTCACTGTCTCTCTATTTTTCTCTTTCTCCCTGTCTCTCTCTCTTTATCTAACTGTCTCTTTCTCTCTCTATCTATCTCATTCTGACCCTATCACTCTGTATCTTTCCCATTAACCCTGTCTCTCTCACACTCTCCTTCTGAACCTGTATCTTGCTCTCACTCTTCCTCTGATTCTGTGTCTCTCTTTCTGTGTCTGTGTCTGACTCTTTCGCTCTCTCTCTGTCCCAGTCTCTGTCTCTCCCTGTCCCGATCTCTGCTTCTCTCTCTGTCCATGTCTCTCCCTCTCTCTCTCACTGTCAGTCTCTCTCTCTCTCCCTCTGTCTCCTTTTCACACTCTCTCACTCTCTCTCTCTCTCTCTCCGTCTCATTTTTACACACACTCTCTCTCTCGCCCTCTGTCTCCTTGTTTCACTCACTCTCTCTCTCTCTCCCTCTGCCTCCTTGTTTCTTTCTCTGCAAAGAACATCGGCGCAAAAGGTGAAGCAGGGAATCATTTTCGGTCCAGGAACGAGATTTCCTCCCATTTTTTTGAATATTTGAAATCCAGTCAATGTTGAAAAATGAGCAGAATTATGTCCCTCTTATGTAAATGCTGCTTAACAATGCTTTCCTATTTGTGCTCCTGTGATAATGAAGGTGCTCATATCAGACTCCAGTTCCACTAAACTGTTCACAATTAACTGAAAGCCCTTAGTGCCCCAACTGAGTGTAATCCTGAGCGATAACTGCCTCCAGGTTCTAGAAGAGATTATTATATGAGGCCCTGTAGGTGGATGTAAAAGCATTTTCTTACCGCTATTGTAAGAAGTGCAGATAATCTCTCTCCCCAGTCTTACACTCTCCCCAGTGTCACTCTCTCCCGGTCTCTCTCTCCCTCCACCCCTCCCCCCACATCCCTCTAACTTCATAGAATCATAAAGGAGATTAACGAGGATGTTGCCTGGCCTAGGCATCTTTAGCTATGAGGAAAGATTGGATAGGCTGGGGTTGTTTTCTTTGAATCATGCAATCGTAGAAATGTACAGCACTTTATATCTATGACCCCTGGATATTGATCCTTGTGCTATGGGAAATATGGCCTTCCTATCCACTCTATCAATGGCCCTCATAATAATATACACCTCAATTTGGTTCCCCTCATCCTCCTCTGTTTCAAAGAAAACAACCCCAGCCTATCCAATCTATCCTCATAGCTAAAGATGCCTAGGCCAGGCAACATCCTCGTTAATCTCCTGTGCACCCCCTTTCTCCCCCAGTCTCTCTCGCTCTTTGACAGCAGTTAAGATTCAATCATATTGCTGTGGGTCTGGAATCACATATAGGCCATAGGGAGTAAGGACAACAGATATCGTTGCCTGAAGGACATTAGTGAACCAAATGGGTTTTATGACAATTCGGTAATTTCATGGACACAATTATTGATTCCAACTTTTTAATCCAGATTTATATAACTAACTTAAATTAGATCCCCCTGCTGCTGCTGAGGGGCTTGAACTGCTCTTTTATGGCCGTATGGCCTACTCCTGCTTCTAATTCTTATACTCTTATTAACTCACTTCGTCCAGATCTCTTTCACCTCCACACATTTTCAGATCATGGAGCTCAACAATCAGCCGCTCCAGCGCCAGCCCATTAGGCCTCTCTTATATCAATAGGGGACAATCAGCCGCGCCCTGCATTGTGGGTATGGGCAGCTGCCAGTGGAGCTCCCATCAGAAAGTTAGTTTTTCTGCTGGGGTTGAGATTAGGAAAATAGTATCAGGAGGAGGCCATTCAGCCCCTCGAGACTGCTCCATCATTCAATTAAATCATGGCTGATTTGTAGCTTAACACTCTCTAACCGCCTTGGTTCTGTACATCTTAACACCTTTGCCTAATCAAAAACTATCAAACTCTGCCTTGAAATTTTCCATTGACGCCCAGCATCAACAGCTGTTTAGGGGAGAGAGTTCCAGATTTCCACTAACCTTTGTGTGAAGATGGGTTTCCTGACTTGGCGGTGGGGAAAAGAGCTTTTGACTCTTTTAACTGCCAAATAGAATGACAGATTCATCAATCGGAATCAAGTTTACAAATGTGCCACTTCACGATCAATAAACTCCAAATTATAAGGAAACTTATTAAATTAAAACTTGATTTTGTTCTGTGTCTACAATGTGCTCCAGTCCCTCCGGTGCCCACCTGTTGTGGAAGAAAAGCGCTTTTGGACCAGCAGATGGCGCAGTGGAAATACATAAAATAAACCTAAACCCGAGAGCACAGGGCACGCTGGGACTTTGAGACAGCCATTAAACCGTCAGAAACACCCACAGCAGAGGCAGGCGATGAGAGAATCAACACGCAGGAATAAACTACTTGACCTTGTCCTCAGCAAGGTAACTGCCACAGATGTGACTATTGAAGACAGTATTGGTCGGATTGAGTACTGCACAGTCCTTGTGGAGAGCAAATACTGCCTGCACACTGGGGATACCCACCTTTTGTGTGGCACTACTACCGTGTTCAAAGGGATAGGTTCACAACAGATCTAGCAGCTCAAAATTGGGCATCAATTCGGCGCTGAGTGCCATCAGCAGGAGCAGAATTGTATTCCACCGAAATCTGTAAATTATTGGCCCTTAGTCCTCCATCTTCATCAAGGCAGAAAACCAACACTGTTCAAGGACGAGAGTAGAAGATCCAACCTGACCAATTATCGTCCTATCAGCCTACACTCAATCTTCAGCAAAGTGAGTCATCAACAATACTCTCCAGCAGCACTTATTAACCTATAGGCGGTGGAAGTGATGTTAGAGCTGTAGAGTGCTCTGGTTCGAATACACCTGGAGAAGTGCATTCAGATCTGGTCACCGCACCTCAGGAAGGATATATTGCCCTTGGAGGGGAAGCAGCGCAGATTCACCAGAATGCTATGGTGCTTAAAGGGTTAAAGTTATTCAAAAACTCAAGCAAATTTAACAGATATGACCTCCTTTTCCGGAAACCGTGCTGAGTTTCTCTAATGGGCACTTCTCTTCCCCAGTGAACCGTAAACAGCTTCTCTTAGGATCCCTTCAAGCATCTTCCCTGTTACCAAGGTCACAGTGATGGGCCTGTCTCACTAGCTCTGATTTCTCCACGTTTTGGATAGTATGAACTACGTGAGCTACCTTCCAATCTCAGGGAACAATCCCTGACTCTATTGAACTGTTGAAGTGACGGATGAATGGCTCACAGTGCATCCGTCCCATGTCTTTAACAACCCTGGGTGGATATCATCCCAACCTGGAGTGTCATCTATTTTCAGAGTTCCTATTGTACCCACGATGACAATCCCATTCTATTTTAATAGTTATGATGTGATTGTCGACAGCACATCCCACAGCTGGAATCTGACCATCATCCACAGGATCGTAAACTGACGCAAAATCGTCATTTAACAACACTGCCATAGCCTGGGAATCTGATTCAATCTGTCCTGAACTGTCTTTCAGTGGCCCTAACCCATCTATAATGGTTTTCTAAATCTTGTTGCAGCTGGAAAAGGTTTTGCTATTATTACCACAATTGTTCAGCATATTCTTTGCCAAAGATCTTTTAGCATCTCTAATGGCTGCTCTTGTCTCCCTCTATTGTGGTTGATGTTTGTCCCTATACTCCTGAAAATTGAATCCATTTGATCTGAACTGGGTTCAATGTAAGCCAGTTCTGGGATGCTGGCATCATTCCACCCTAGACATAGACTGGCAGGTAAAACCCCAGAAGGCTCCTTAGTGAGGAATCCTCTGGTTCCTCGATATACATTTGCCAGGATACCGAATCACAGATTTCTTACAGTCTATACCTGGAGGCCCCACTCACTGAGCCTCCAACCTTCAACAGGTTCAGTGGTGGAGTTTTGCAGTGGGAGTGATCCCAGAGTAAATGTCGGAATCACACACCCGCAGATATCCATGTCATTTATTTTTGTAATCCTGGTGTCTAACATGCACACATGAATATAACAGGGAATCCCTGGAAACATGCTGTAGGTCCTTCTTTATCTGGAGGGGAAAACTATGTTGTATAATTGTGCAAGACTACACTAAAGTTGCTTTGTGTTGGTGGAGTTCGGCCCCAGTCACGGTTTCCATCCAGTACCTTTGCCAAGTGGTAATTCTGAGCTATGAGCCAATACTGAAGGTGCTGCCTGATGGTAGGTTTCGGCCCAGGTCACTTTCACCCTCCAGTACCTTGCCAAGTGGTAAGTCTAAGCTGTGAGCCGAAACAGCGAGCTGCCAGCATTTCGACCGTGGGGAGCAGCACTGCCGCCGTCTCTGCCTGATTCTGTCTGGCAAAGCTGAGCCAATGGCAGCACAGCAACAATAACTTGCATTTACATAGCACCTTTAACGTAGCATAACGTCCCAAGTGCTTCAGAAGAGCATAATCAGTTAAGAATTGAAACTGAGCCAAAGAAGGAGACATTAGAAACGGTGGCCAAAGGCTTGGTGAAAGGTTTTAGGTCCTTGGAACAGAAGGCACCGCCACCAATGGTGGAGCGAAGGCAGTGGTGGTTGCACAAGAGGCCAGAGTTGGAGGAGCTCAGAGTTCATAGAATCCGAGAATTATACAGCACAGATAGAGGCCATTCGGCCCATGGTGCCTGTACCGGCGCTCTGAAAGAGCTTTTTAATTTAGTGCCAATCCCCTGCTCTTTGCCTAGATGCTTAGCCCTGCTATTTTTTTGTTATTCAAGTATTTACCCAATTCCCATTGGAAAGGTACTACTGAGTGTGCTTCCACCACCCTTCCAGGTAGTGCATTCCAGGTCATAACAACATGCTGCTTAATTTTTACCCCTCTTGTCACCTCCGGTTCTTTCACTAATTATGTGTCCTCTGGTTACCGAATTTAATAACACTGGAAATACTTTCTCTATATTAGGATGATTGTAGGGCTGCAGGATGTCACAGAGATAGGGAGGGATTAGGCCGTGGAGGGTTTTGAACATCAGGATGAGAATTTTGAAGGCTGAAGCCACCAGCCGTCTCTCCCAGTACAGAATGTGACTCACTACTAACAGGAAGGATTTTACTTTAACTCCTAAAGTTGCAGAAAGGCGAGACATTGCCCGTCTAAATATCACAAACAGATACATAATGAGGGGAAATCAATCTTTGTACATTTAAGTAAGAGCGACATGGAAAGAGGGAAATGAAAGATCTTTAAGCACCTGGTTCACTTGCCACTGAAGTGTCTGAAACGCATAATAGGAAATCCAGGAAAGCCCAGTACTGACAAATGTTGAATTATTTCCTTGACAAAAGAGATCTCGATATAAATTTTAAAAGGTAAATAGTTTTACAGGGGTTCACACTGACTCATCTGACTGGCCGAATCAAGCACTGTGATTGGTTCCTGAATGCGATGCTCCCTTGGCCCTCCGGCCTCAGCTCTCTTCCTGTTGGTTTCCCAGACAATCGATCACCACTTGCCAACATTACGCCAACATCAGGTTCAGTGGCTCAGAGAAAGAAATAAAATACAGCCTTGAATAGTTGGGAAATTCAACTAGACAAACATGATTCAATTTATAAACTAAACTATTTCAAATCAATTCTTTCATTAATGTCTGCCTTTTGTGTCAAGTGGGATACAAGTGATGTTTGGGCTGTGCAGGAGTCTTTGTGCTCGGTTACACTGCGTGCCCCAGGCTCTCTGCTCCAAGTGCGCATCTTTCAGTTCACGGTCTCATTCACACATCCAATTGACTGGATTAATGTCGCCCTTTTAAAACCCATCACAGAAATATCAGCATTCGGGGATTAATTGTGATAAACCTTTTAAGAAACACTGGTTCAGCTTCAGCTGGAATATTGTGTTCAATTCTGGGCACCACATTTTAGGAAGGATGTCAAGGCGAGGGTGCAGAGTAGGCTTCCTAGAATGGTACCAGGAATGAGGGACTTCAGTTCTGTGGAGAGTCTGGAGAAGCTGGAGTTGCTCTCATTAGAGCAGAGAAGATTAAAAAGAAATTTGATTGCGGTGTTAAAAATCATGAATCGTTTTGACAGAGTGATACGCAGAGGATACGTTGTTTCCAGTGGCAGAAGGGGCAGTGACCAGAGGAAACAGATTTAAGTTGATTGGCAACAGAGGCAGGAGAAACATTTTCTTTACAGAGCGACTTGTTGTGATCTGGAATGCATTGCCTGAAAGGGCACTGAATGCAGATTCAATAGTAAATTTGAAAATGGAATCGGATTATCATTGAAGGGTAATTCCCCAGAAATTCGGGTTGGGGGCTTCCGCGGGTGCAAGCCTCCGACCTGCACTTACATAACGCGCCGGCTGTTGAGCTGTTGGCCCGCGTGGGATTCCGATCCTGGGCCTGCTCCGACTGCCGGCGCGCAGTGCTTGCGTATCCCAGGGGCGCAGTTGTTCGATGCGTCCCCTGGGATCACGTGGGCCATGGAGAGTCAATGGTAGCAGGGAATGCCCATTCATAAAATTGACAGGAAGAGCTATCAAAAACATAAATACTATAAGCCTCAAAACATCACTAAAACTTCAAATAATTTTTTTTTTAAATCACATTTTTAAAATAACTATAAATTGTATAAAATAACAATTTTAAACAATAATTTAATTTTTTTTAAATGAGTTACATTTTCTAACGGGGCTAAAAATAAACTTACATTTTCTTTAAATTATTAAAACATAATTAACCTGTTTTAATTTTAATTGATTCAGCACTTACCTGATAAAAGAAGGACTTGCATCTGCTTTTTATATGTGTAAATCCTGGAGACTTACCCTCCCGGAAAAACATTGAAAAAAATGTAAGTTCAATGCACACGCGCTGCCTCTCCGGTGCACGCGTTCCACCTCTGAACCCCTTCTTTCAAGGGAACGGAAGTTTCGGTTTCCTGTGCATGCACAGTGCATGCCCGAAACCAACACTTCCATTGGGCCTACATCTGAGTTCCCCGTGCGTACTCACCCGTGGAGACACGAACTTCTGGGTCATTGATTTACAGGTCTATGCGGAAAGAGCAGGTGAGTGGAATTGATATGACAGCCCTTTCAAAGAGCCGACAAAGGCAAGAAGGTGCTGTAACATTCTATGAATCTACGATGTAATGTTTGTCAGATGTTGCTGACACACTAACAACAATAGATTGTTCACATCAGAAGCACAGATAAGATCTTTTAAAGTGCACAGGAGTACATGTAGGAACATCTGCAAGCTAGAGTGTGGAGCTAGAGGGAGTTGGGAGAGTGTTTGCATAACGAGGACACGCGACACACTGAGTTCCCTGACCAGATGTCAATGTCCCAGACCCTGACTGCTGCTCACCCACTTACACTGGGACAGCAAAAGGACTGCGATGGTCTTTGTTTTTAAATTAAATGTCACGAATCAACATGCATGTGTATGCCAAAGGACAGGAGTAGTCTGTACACTGGACGGAGATATTGATTGCCCATTGCCCATTAATGACACATTAATCCACTTTAGACCTAAAAAAGATAGATTAGAGTATTTTCTAAATAGTGAGCATCTAGCAAATGTGGAGGAGCCACGAGATTCAGGGATCCATGAACAAAAATCTTTCCCATAACAGACTCACATTCCACCCATATCAGAAACAAATCCCACCTGTAGCAGAGACAAATCCCACCCATGTATTTTTGAATATGAATGGAAACTGAGTGTTAACGAGAGAATATTAACAGAATAAATCCACTCCATCTGGCAGCAACTTTCACTGATACCAAGCTTTTCATACCCAGATTTTTAAACTTGAATTCAAAGTCTGAAACTTCCGGGGGTGTGATTTGAACTCTCTTTCGCCGGATCAATATCCCAGTGACATATCCACTGTGCGACCGTACACTCAGTGATCTCAATCTTTCTGTAGCACCTGATTGCTCAGTGTTATTGTTTAAATAAGGGCTGACCTAATTCCCATCTCATTCCCAACCAGCTCATTTTCAAGGCCTGGACCCGATAGTTTCATCAATCTCCATTCTCCCTATTTTGCCGAATCTGTGACTCCCCGTGAGTTAATTCCAGCATACAAAGTAGTTACTCGATGCCAAACTGGACTCATTGTCACTTCTGTGTCTGCGTGATCTTTGCTTCCACTGTGGTTAACAGATTTGAATGTTGTACGCTGCGTTTTGCAGGCAAGACAAAGTCAGCCGTCAAAAGGTGGGTGTGACCGTGTTGTTTGTCAGAGGCTGCTCAGAGACAGAACAATGAAACATCCAAATCACAAGCACGGATAAGATCTGCTGAAGCTCACAGCTGCTCATTTTACAACTACTGCAAACTAGAGTGAGGAGAGACAGAGAGAGAATTTTTAGGGTCATAAAAACATAGAAACATAGGAACAGGAGGAGGCAATTCAGGCCCTCGAGCCTTCTCCCGCATTCAATCAGATCATTGTTGATCTGTACCATAACTCCATCTGCCCACCTTGGTTACTTTACTTTAATACCCGTACCCAACAAAAATCTATCAATCTCAATGTTCTAACTTTTAATTGACTGCCAGACTCAAAGGCTTTATGGGGGAGAGACTCTTCCAGATTTCCACTACCCTTTGAGTGAAGAAGTGCTTCCTGACATCACCAATGAATGGCCTAGCTGTAATTTAAAGATTATGCCCCTTGTTCTGGACTCACCCCACCAGTGGGAATAGTTTCTCTCTATCTAATCTATCAAGACATTTAATCATCTGAAACACTACAATTAGTTCATTTCTTCATCTTCTATATTCAAGTGAATGCAAGCCAAGTGTAGGCAACCTGTCCTCCTAATTTAACCCTTTTAGCCACGGTATCATTCTGGTGAATCTGCGCTGCACTCGCTCCAAAGCCACAATATGAATCCTGAGGTGCGGGGGCAGAATTGAACAAAGTTATCCAGATTATACGATACTGGGAGGGTGTTTGTGTAACCAGGGCATGGGAGACTGCGAGGCCCCTGACCAGATGTCAATGTCCCAGACACTGACTGCTGCTCACCCACTAATACTGGGACAGTAAAGGGACTGCGATAGTCTCTGTATTTAAATTGGAATTCAAGCATCAACAAGGGTGGAATTTTAATGGAGGCAAATGGAAAGGCATCCATCTTTGTTTACTCCACACATCAGACGATTCTTTATTCGTTTATGGGATGGGGGCATTGCTGGCAATGTCAATATTTATTGCCAATCCTGAGTTGCCCATGAGAAGGTGGTGGTGAGCCCCCTTCTTGAAACACTGCAGTCCATGTGGAGAAGGTACACCCACAGTGCTGTTAGGGAATGAGTTCCAGGATTTTCACCAAGCGACGATGAAGGAACAGCAATATACGTCCAAATCAGAATGGTGTGTGACTTGGAGGGGAATTGATAGGTGGTGGTGTTCCCATGTGCCTGCTGCCCTTGTTCTTCTAGGTGGTAGAGGTCGCGGGTTTGGGAGGTGCTGCCGAAGATGCATTGGTGATTTGCCGCAGTGTGTGTTGTAGATGGTATGCATCTACGGGATGGAGGAGGAGAGAGTGATCGTTGAAGTTGGTTGATGTTGGGCCAATCAATCGGGCTCCTTTGTCTTGGATGGTGTCGAGTTTCTTGTTTGTTGTTGGAGCCGAACTCATCCAGGCAAGTGGAGTGTATTCCATCACAATTCTTACTTGTGCCTTGCAGATGGTGGAAAGGCTTTGCAGAGTCAGAAGGTGAGAAATGCGCCACAGAATACAGAATACAGAGCTCCTGACCTGCTCTTATTGCCAAAGAATTTATGTGACTGATCCAGTTAAGTTTCTAGTCAATGGTAGCCCCCACGATGTTGATGGTGGGGGATTCGGCGATGGTAATGCCATTGAATGTCAAGGGGCGGTGGTTAGACTCTCGCTTGTTGGAGATAGTCATTGCCTGGCACTTGTGTGGTGTGAATGTAAGCTGCCACGTATCAGCGCAAGCCTCAACGCCGTCCTGGTTTTGTTGCATGCGGGCATGGAATTATTCATTATCAGAGGAGTTTTGAATGGTGGTGAACACCGTGCAGTCATCAGCGAACGTCCCCATTTCGGACCTTATGTTGGAGGGAAGGTCATTGATGAAGCAGGTGAAGATGGATGGGCCAGGAGACTGCCCTGTGGAACTCCTGAAGCGATGTCCTGGGGCTATGATGATTGTCCTTCAACCACCACAGCCATCTTCCTTTGTGCTCGGTATGACTCTAGCCAGTGGAGCGTTTCCCCCCCGCTGATTCCCATTGACTTCAGTTTGTATAGGGCGCCTTGTTGCCACACTCAGTCAAATGCTGCCTTGATTCCAATGGCAGTCACTCTCACCTCACCTCTGGAATGCCACACCTTGGTCCGTGTTTGGTCCTAGGCTGTGATGAATTCGGGAGCCGAGTGGTCTTGGCCAAACACAAGCTAGGCATCCGTGAGCAGGTTATTGGTGAGTAAGTGCCACTTAATAGCCCTATCGATCACACCTTGTATCACTTTCCTGATTATTGAGAGTAGACTGATGGGGCTATAGTTGGCTGGGATGGATTTGTCCTGCTTTTTGTGGACAGGACATACCTGGGCAATTTTTCACATTGTCAGATAGATGCCAGAGTTGTAGCTGTACTGGAACAGCTTGGATAGAGGCGCGAATAGTTCTGGAGCAGAAGTCTTCAGCACGCTATCTGGGATGTTTTAGGGGCCCATAGCCCTTGCTGGATCCAGTGCACTCAGCTTTTTCTTGATAACACGTGGAGTAAATCGATTTGGCTGAAGACTGTCTTCTGCGATAGTGGGGACCTCAGGAGTAGGCCGATATGAAACATCCACTCGGCACTTCTGGCTGACGATGGATGCAAACTGTTCAACTATGTCTTTTGCACTCATATCCTGGGCTCCACCATCATTGATGGGGATATTCATGGAGCCTCTTCCTCCCGTTAGTTGTTTAATGGTCCACCATCATTCATGACTGGATGTGGCATGACTGCAGAGGTTAGATCTGATCGCTTAGTTTTTTCTCCAACATGGTATATTCGCTGTTAAGCATGCATGTTGCAGCTTCCCCAGGTTGGCACCTCAAGTAGAGGTACGCCTGTTGCTGCTCCTGTGTTGTCCTTCTGCACGTCTTATTGAAGCAGGGTAGTTCCCTTGTGTTGATGGGAGTGGCAGAGTGAGAGACGTGCCGCGCCATGAGGTTACAGATTGTGGTGGAATAATATTTTCCTGCTGCTAATGGCCCACAGCGACTCATGGATGCCCACTATTGAGCTGCTGAAAATGTTCTGAATCTATCTCATTTAGCTTGGTGGGCGTTCCACACCACACGATGGAGGGTGTCCTCAGTGTGTAGACGGGACTTCATCTCCACAAGGATTGTACGGTGGTCACTGCTACCAACACTTTCATGGACAGGTGCACCTGTGACAGGGAGATTGGTGAAGATGAGGTCAAGTAGGTTTTTCCCTCATGATTGTTCTCTCACCACCTCTGCAGTCCCAATTTCGCCGCTCTGTCCTTCAGGACTCGGCAAGCTCGGACAGTAGTGGTGCTACCAAGCCACTCTGGGTGATGGATATTGAAGTCCCCCACCCAGATTAAATTCTGTGCCCTTGCTTCTCTCAGTGCTTTTTCCAAGTGATGTTCAACATGGAGGATCACTGATTCATCAGCTGAGGCGGGGGGGGGGGGGTTGTGGGGCGTAGGTTGCAAACAGCAGGAGGTTTCCTTGCACATGCTTGACCTGAAGACATGAGACTTCATGGTGACCGGAGGCAAAGTTGAGGAATCCCAGGGCCACTCACTCCCAACTGTATACCTCTGTTCCGCCACCTCTGGTCGGTCAGTCCTGGTGGGATAGGAAAGACCCAGGGATGGTGATGGAGGAATCTTGGATATTGGGTGAAAGGTAGGCTTCTGTAAGAATGAATATGTTGCGCTGTTGCTTGACTAGTCTGTGGATGGCTCTGCCAATTTTGGCACAATTCCCCTGATATTCTTGAGGAGGACTTTGCAGGATCGTTTGGGCTGGATATGCTGTTGTTGTTTCCGAAAGACAATGAAAACCTGTAAAAATGGTAGTTTGTTTTCATTTAATACATTTTGGTAGGAGGCATGAGGAGAGGCAATATGAGCTAAGTGTTAAAATTTTGAAGGGTTGTAGGAAGAGAGAGACCTAGGGCTGTATGTACACAAACATTGGAAGGACAAGGTGAGGAGGCTGAAATAAAGCGTATAGGATCCTAGGCTTTATTAACAGAGGCACAGAGTACAAAAGCAAGGAAGTTATTGCTAAACATGTATAAAACACAGTTTAGGCCTTAGCTCGAGTATGTTGTTGAATTCTGGGCAACAACTCATAGGCAGGTTGTCAAGGCCTTACAGAGGGTGTGGTGGAGATTTAGTAGAGTGCTACCAGGAATGACGGACTGCAGTTCAGTGGAGAGACTGGAGAAGCCGGGGGTTTTCTCCTTAGAGCAGAGAGGATTAAGAAAATATTGACTTGAGGTGTTCAAAATCATGAAGCAGTTTGAAAGAGTAAGTAAGGAAATGTTGGTTCCAGTGGCAGAAGCGTCAGTGACCAGAGGACATAGATTTAAGGTGATTGGCAAAAGAATCAGCGTCGACATGAGGACTTGTTTTTTACAGAGCAAGTTGTTGTGATCTGGAATGCACTGCCTGAAAGGACGCTGCAAGCAGATTCGATAGCAACTTCCAAAAGGGAATTGGATACATTATGCCGGGATATGATTTACGGATCTAGATGGAAATGGCAGGGGATGGGATTAATTGGACGGCTCTTTCAAACAGCCGGCACAGGCACGATGGGTCGACTGGCCTGCGTCTGTTCTGTATCGTTCTAGGATTCTATGATATCATGTTTGTCAGATGATGCTGAGAGACTGTGAATAATACCTTGCTTATATCAGAAGCACGGATAAGATTTTTAAAAGGGCACAGGTGTACATTTAGCAACATATGCAAACTCGAGTGAGGAGAGAGAGCGAGCTGGGAGAATGTTTTTGTAACCAAGCCTCCCGACACTGTGAGTCCCCTGACCAGATATCAATGCCCCAGACCCTGACTGCTGCTCACCCACTAATACTGGGGCAGTAAATGGATAGCGATGCTCTCTGTACATAAATTAAGTAAAAAGAATCGCAAAGAATGTTTATGTCGAAGGATTAGTGTAAGCTCTACACTGGACAGAGTTATTGATAGACCATTGGCAATTAATAATACATTACTGATATGGGATGCATTTACACTGCGAATATTCCCTTTCTAACCACCAGTGCACATGAACGAGTGAATTCACCCACATCAGACCTGAGAAAGATAGCTCAGATTATGTTATAAATGTTGCGAAACTAGGAACTATGGAGTAGCCAAGAGATTCAGGGATCCATGTACACAAATCCCTCCCATATCAGAAACTCATCCAACCCATATCAGAGACAACTCCCACCCAATTCAGATTCAAATCTCACTTATATCAGATAGACATCCCACCCCCTGAGTGTTAGCGAGAGAATATTTACAGGATAAATCTACTCCATGTGTCAGCCACTTTCACTGATAACAGGATTTTGATAACCAGATTTTTAAAATTAAATTCAAATTCGCAAATTCCGAGATGGGATTTAAACTGTCGTTCATGGATCAATTGCCCAGTGGCATAAACACTGTGTTACCGTACCCTCAGTGATCTCAATCGTTTTTAGCACCTGATTGCTCAGTGTTACAGTGTGCCTTAAAAGGGTTGAAACTGACTTTCCATCTTAATCTCAACCAACTCATGTTCCAGGCCTGGTCCCCGGTAGATTTATCAAACTCCATTCTCCCCAGGTTGCCGAATCTGTGAATCCCCGTGAGTTAATTCCATCATACAAGGAAGTTACTCGCGGCCACCCTGGACCCATTGTCACTTCTGAGTCTGCGTGATGTTTGTTTCCACTGTGGTTCACTGATTTGATGGTTGTCCGCTGTGTTCGGCGGGTAAGACAATATCAGCCCTCAAAACGGTGGAGATTGTTGTTTGTCAGAGGCTGCTTAGAGACTGAGAACAATGAACTGTTCAGATCAGCAGTACGGATAAGATCTGTTGAAGCTCACAGCTGCTCATTTCACTGCTATTGCAAGGTAGAGTGAGGAGAGACAGAGAGAGAATTTTTAAGTTCATAGAAACATGGAAACATAGGAACAGGATGAGGCAATTCAGCCCCTCAAGCCTGCTCCAGCATTCAATCTGATCACGGCTGATCTGTACATTAATTACATCTACCCGACATGGTTAATTAACTTTAATGTCCTTACCACCAAAAAACCTATCAATCTCAGTTTTCAAACTTTTAATTTACCCCCCAGCCTCAGCAGCTTTATGGAAGAGAGACATCCAGGTTTCCACTACACTTTGTGTGAAGAACTGCTTCCTGACATCACTGCTGAACTGCATAATTCTAATTTTAAGATTATGCCCCTTATTCTGGACTCCCCCCACCAGCGGAAACAGTTTATCTCTATCTACCCTATCCACTACTTTAATCGTCTTAAAATCTACAATTAGTGCACTCCTTAATCTTCTATATTCAAGGGAATACAAGCTTAGTCCATGTAACCTGTCCTCATAATTTAAACCTGTTAACCCCAGTATCATTCTGGTGAATCTGTGCTCCACCCACTCCAAGTCCAGTAGATCCTTCCTGAGGTGTGGGGCCCAGAACTGAACTCAGTTACTCCAGATGAGGTCTTACTGGGAGAGTGTTTGATTAAACAGGACATGGGATATGGCGAGGCCCCTGACCGGATGTCAATGTCCCAGTCACTTACTGCTGCTCACCCATTAACACTGGGACAGTAAAGCCACTGCAATGGTTTCTGTTTTTAAATTAAATATCAAGCATCACCAAGGCTGGAACTTTAAAGGGAACTGATTGTTAGCTAGAGAATAATTACAGGTTGAATCCCTCCCGTGTCAGTATTGTGTCTGTATGAAGCGATGCTGATTGGCTATTTGTGTGCAATGGAATCGAGCAGAAGCAGAATGGTGCCACGGATGAGGGATTTCAGATATGTGAAGAGACTGGAGGAGCTGGGATTTGTCTGCTTAGAGCAGAGAGGATTACGTTAGATTTTATACAGGTGTTCAAAATCATGACTGGTTTTAATAGAGTGCATAAGGAGAAATTGTTCCAGTGGCTGAATGGTCGGGAACAAGATGACACAGATTAAATGGCCCAGAAATTCGGGTCAGGGGCTTCCCGCGGGTGCAAGCCCCCGACCTGCACTTACCTAGTGCGCCAGCAGTTGAGCTGTGGGCTCCCGTGGAATTCCGATCCTGGGCCTGCTCCAACTGCCGGTGCACTGTGCTTGCATATCCCAGGGGCGCAGTTAGTTCGATGCGTCCCCTGGGATCACGTGGGCCATGGGTAGCCAATCGGAGCAGGGAAAAGCCCATTCATAAATCTAGACAGGAAGTGCTGTCAAGGCTTCTAAATACTACGGCCCCAAAACAGCACTAAACCTTCAAAAATGGTTTTTTAAAAACATCACATTTTTAAAATAAACTATAAATTACATGAAATAACTTTTTTAACCAATAATTTAAATGTTTGAAAGGAATAATTTTATATTCTAACGGGGCTAACAATAAACTTACCTTGCTTTAATGTATTTAAAAATAATAAACCTGTGGAAAAAATGTTTTAATTTTAATTAATTCACCACTTACCTTGTAAAAAGCAGGCCTTACGCCTGCTTTTTACATTTCTAAATCCTGGAGGCTTAACCTCGCGTGAAAAGCTGTAAAAAAAAACAAAGTTTGATGCGCACGCTCAGCCTCCCCTGCGCACGTGTTCGACCTCTGAACCCCTGCTTTCAGAGGAACGGAAGTGCCGGTTTCCTGCGCATGTGCAGTGCATGCAGGGAACCGGCACTTCCATCCAGTGCACTCCTGGCAGGTCTCTCACATTCCACCCTATGTAAACATGAGTTCATCTAAAACTCTGCTGCCCATGTCCAAACCCGCACCACGTCCCGTTCACCCATCTGCCCTGTGCTCGCTGATCTACATTGGCTCCAGGTTAAGCAGCGCCTCGATTTCAAAATTATCAACCTTGATTTCAAAAAATCCATGGCCTCGCCCCTTCCTAGCTTTATAATCTCCTTCAGCCCCTAAAAACCCCGAGATATTTGTGCCCCTCTAATTCTGGACTCTTGATCATCCCTGATTATAATCGCTCAACCTTTGGAGGCCGTGCCTTCTGTTGCCTAGGCACCAAGCTCTGGAATTCCCTGTCTTCACCTCTCCGCCCTGCTACCTCTCTTTCCTCCTTTAAGACTCTCCTTAAGACATACCTCTTTGACCAAGCTATTGGTCACCTGCCCTAATCGTTCCTTATGTGGCTCGCCTTGGGACGTTTTTCTCTGTGAAAGGCGCTTTATAAATGCAAGTTCTTGTTATTATTAAGGATTTGCAATAGATCTTTAAAATTTGCATTATTAATTGATATTATTTATTATAGACCTGTAATAGATCTTTAATATTTGCATTATTGATTGATATTATTTATTAAGGATTTGTAATAGATCTTTAATATTTGCATTATTGATCGATATTATTTAGAAAGGATTTGCAAGAGATCATTAATATTTGCATTATTGATTGATTTTATTGCTTCTCCTCCTTTCTTCGCTCTGTTTTCTCCGCAAGATAATTGAGGTTTTTTATATGTATTAAGGTGTCCTGAAATCATTGCTCTATATTTGCATAAATATCGTAAATATTAGTTATATTTACACACTTCTTTATAATATTTAGCGAGCTCTATTTGTTTTATTTAATTTAATACTTATATTTATATATTTGTACATTTAAATTATCTTTTACATTTGTGTGTTTGTTTATATTTCCCATTGTCATTTATTTATAATCTTTATATTCAGTTCTTATATTTATCATAATATTTATATTTCATATTCACGAGCTCGGTC
The DNA here is from genome assembly GCF_052327205.1 of Somniosus microcephalus. Taxonomy (NCBI): domain Eukaryota; kingdom Metazoa; phylum Chordata; class Chondrichthyes; order Squaliformes; family Somniosidae; genus Somniosus; species Somniosus microcephalus. The sequence goes on along the minus strand of NW_028225181.1, from coordinate 39,605,792 downwards.
CCAGTTGGAGAATTGTATCCAATTCTGGGTATCACATTTTAGGTAGGAGATGAATGCTTTGGACAGGGTACAGAAGAGATTTACTAGAATGGTTCTAGGGATGACGGATTACAGTTACCTGGATAGGCTGGAGAAACTGTGGTTGTTCCCCTTAGAGTAGAGATGGCGAAGTAGCTATTTGAAGGAGGTGTTCAAAATCATGATAGTTTTAGATAAAGAAAATAAAGATAAACTGTTTCCACTGGCTGAAGGGTCAATAAGGAGAGGGCACAGATTTAAGGTGATTGTGAAAATAACCAGAGGCGATACGAGAGGAAGCTTTTTTACACAACGAGTGGTTAGGATTTGGAATGCACTGCCTGATAGGGTGGTGGAAACAGATTCAGTAGTAGCCTTCGAAAGGGAATTGGATAAGTAATTGAAGGAGAAAAATTGCTCGGCTATGGGGAAAGAGAGGGGGAGTGGGACGGATTGGATTGAACTTTGAAAGTGCCGGCACAGACACGGTGGGCCCAATGGCCTCCTTCAGTGCTGTACTATTCTATGATGCTATTATGTTCAAATTTCAATCAGAATATTGATCATACAATTTGTCTAATGTTATTAAAATAACATTGATATTCAGCTCCCAATTTATTCATAGGTTCAGTGTTAATATATTCAATATTCATATATAACTGTTTAGATGTTTATCTATCAAGAACCAACAATAGAAAGTTATTTTAAATGTAATTTCACCCCAGGACTGAGATACCCCATGATATCACCTACTGATCATCGAGTGTCCTTCACCGTCTGCACCCAGTGTTCAGCTGGGTAAAGTGATACCCCATGATATCTCTCACTGACCATTCTGTGTCACTCACCATCAGCACTCAATGTTCACCTGGGGACTGAGATACCCCATGATTTCTCTCACTTACCATCGTGGGTCCCTCACCATCTGCACTCTGTTCACCTGGGGACTGAGATACCCCATGATACCTCTCACTGACCATAGAGAGTCACTCACCATCTGCACTCAGTGATCACATAGGGACTGAGATAAACCATGATATGTCTCAATGAACATAGAGTGTCCCCCACCATCTCAATCAACTCAACTCAACTTTACTTTATTGTCATTGTTAGTGCACAAGTGCAGTACAACGAAATGCAGGCTTGCGGCTCCCGAGAGTATACATTTAGATTAAGACATTTAAACATTCAACATACATTTGGCTTGTAATAGATTAACATAAACATAACCCTAATAAAGTGCATTGGCAGATGTGCAGGCTTTAGAGTTTATTTGGGGAGTTCAGTAGGATGACAGCCCTGGGAAAGAAGCTGTTCCTAAATCTGGTTGTACGGGTGCGAATGCATCTGTAGCGTTTCCCAGATGGCAGGAGGGCGAACAGACTGTGGCTGGGGTGGATAGGGTCTTTGATGATGGACCGTGACCTCCGTAAACAGCGTTTCTGGTATATGTGCTCTATGGTCGGTAACCGGGTGCTGGTAATGCATTGGGCAGTTTTGACTACCCGCTGCAGGGCTTTCCGGTCATAGTAGCTACAGCTGCCATACCATACTGTGATACAGTTGGTCAGGATGCTCTCTATTGTGCAGCGGTAAAAGTTAGAGAGGATCAGGGGTGACAGGTTACATCTCTTCAGCCTCCTTAGGAAATATAGGCGCTGCTGGGCCTTCTTCACCAGAGAGGAGGTATTGAGGGACCAGGAGAGGTCTTCCATGATGTGGACTCCGAGGAAGTTAAAGCTGTCCAACCTTTCTGTTAAGTCTGTGTGTTCTAGTTGTATTTAAGATTAATTACTGACACAGACTACAAGAATAACGTTTCAACAGGTCTTTACTAGTTGGAGGTCAGGGCTATACTAACAGCAATATCACTACACAGTACTTATATACCGGTGGTCACCACCGGTATTACGTATACAGCAGCCAGAGAAAGTAGTACATCTCTTAAGGTGGAACAGGCTTATGTTCTCTTAAGGTGGAACAGGTTACATACACCACAATCCCCCCTTTTTAGCTTAACAGTCATATCCCCATTTAACATAACATAATAACATATATACATATATAACTTCAGGTATAAACAGTTCAAAGGTTCAGTCTCTCAGGAGGCCTTCTGATTCGGGTTGGATAACGCCTTTCAGTGGTCTCTGATTCTTGTTGCTGAGGTGAATCCTCTAGTTGGTTTCCTATGTATTGGACGTCATCATCAGGTACATTCCCTGCCGAGGTCGATGCTTCAAGTTCATTAACGTCTTCCACAGTTGTCTCTGTCGCAACCATGGGATCGACCCTTGCTCTCGATTCTACCAGTTGATCCGCATGATGCCTTATCACATTGTTACCAATATCTACTGTGTACATCAGAGGTCCTTGTCTGGCCCGAATTGTTCCGGACTGCCATTTTTCGTTTCCATAGTCCCTTGCCAACACTGGTTGTCCTACGTCGAAACTTCGAGCGGTCTTGTTATGAATATGCCGGAACTGTTTGTTTTCCACTTCCCTCCGCACATTTGGTTTTAACAAGTCCAACCTGGACCGCAACCTCCTGTTATAAAACATCATGGCAGGACTTTGGTTAGTCACTGCATGAGCGGCGTTTCGATATGCCATTAGGAAATTGTCCACCTTGTGTTGTAGCGGAATCTGATCAACGTTCATGGCCTTTATTGCCTTTTTGAATGTTTGGACAAATCTCTCGGCCAACCCGTTTGTCGCCGGATGATATGGGGCAGAGGTATAATGTTTCACCCCATTCTTCTTTAAGAATTTTTGGAATTCTTCCGACACGAACTGTGGTCCGTTGTCTGAACATATCTGTTCTGGCAATCCGTTCCTTGCGAATATTGTTCTTAACACCGCAATTGTCTTTTCTGAAGTAGTGGTATTCATCTTGATCACTTCTGGCCATTTGGAATGTGCGTCCACCGCAATTAGGAGTCCATGAATGTACCAGCAAAGTCAATATGTACGCGTTGCCATGGGGCTGAAGGCCATTCCCATGGGTGTAGTGGTGCGATCGGTGGTGCATTTTGCACTTTTTGGCACCCAGCGCAGCTTTTCGTCAACTCCTCTATCTGTTGGTCAATACCCGGCCACCATACATAAGCCCTAGCAAGACTTTTCATCTTAACTCCCCCCAGATGACCTTCATGCAGTTCCTTTAGAATTCTTTCCCTTAACTTGGGAGGAATAATCACTCTTGTCCTGTACATCAAAGTACCATGGCAGACAGACAGCTGGTCTCGCCTTGCCGAGAATGCCGGTAACAGAGGATCACCATGTGTTGGCCATCCCTTCACTGTCACCTCGTAGACTCGGGACAGTGTCGGGTCGGTCCTGGTTTCTCTTTCAATACTTGCATTGGTGACTGGTAAACACTCGATGATGGTCGAATGAAATAACTCAACAGGGTCAACTTTCATCGTCTCTTCTTCTTCAGGTAGTGGCAGGTGTGACAGCCCATCAGCATTGCCATGCTGCTTTGTACCTTTGAATTCTATTTGATATTGATGTGCCCCTAGGAAAAGGGACCATCTCTGGAGTCTCTGCGCTGTCATCACCGAAACACCCTTCTTAGGGTTAAAAATGGATACCAACGGCTGATGGTCTGTCAGAAGTGTGAATTTTTGGCCCTGCAGGTAATGATTAAACTTCTTCACTCCCCATACAAGGCTGAGAGCCTCCCTATCGATCTGCGCATAGTTGCGCTCAGCGGAGGTCAATGATCTTGATGCAAACGCGACTGGCCTTTCCGTGCCATTTGGCAACTTGTGTGAGAGTACTGCCCCAATACCATATGGAGAAGCTTCACAAGCCAACCGAATAGGCAGTGTCGGGTTGAAGTGAGCCAACACTTCCTCTGAGGTGATCAATTCTTTGCTTTTGCGAAATGCCTTCTTACAGTTTTCGCTCCATTCCCATGGTACCCCCTTCTGTAAAAGAGCGTTCAGCGGGTGCAGTACCATGGATAGATTCGGTAGAAACTTATGGTAATAGTTAATCAATCCTAGAAACGACCTCAACTGAGAGACATTATCCGGAGCGGCAGCCTTTACAGCTGCCTCTATCTTGTCAGGAGACTTATGAAGCCCCTCCCGGTCAATGACATGACCACATTACGAGATCCGCTTCTGAAAGAACTCACATTTCTGCTGATTAACTCGAAGTCCATACTCTTTCAGTCTGTTGAGCACCAGTTCCAAGTTTGCGAGGTGTTCTTCATCACCATCTCCTGTAATCAGAATATTGTCCAGGTAACATTGTGTGCCTGGAATTCCCTGTAATACCTGCTCCATGGCCCTCTGCCAAATTGCTGGAGCCGATGCCACTCCAAAAACCAGCCTATTATACCGGTACAAACCTCTATGCGTGTTGATCGTGAGGTACTGGCATGACTCTTCTTCAACCTCCATCTGCAAGTACGCCTGCACCAGGTCTATCTTGGTGAAGTGTTTCCCGCCAGACAACGAAGCAAAAATATCCTCAATCCACGGAAGCGGATACTGCACCGTGTGAAGCACCGGATTAACGTTGATCTTGAAGTCTCCACAGATGCGAACCTTCCCTGGTTCTCCTGGCTTTTTGCTCGAAGGACGTTTCATAACGGAAACAATGGGCGTAGCCCACGCACTCCAATCTACCTTAGACAGTACACCTGAACGTTCTAGTGCTTCCAGTTCCGCTTCTACAGCAGGTCGTATTGCATAGGGTACCGGTCTGGCTTTGAAAAATTTTGGGTGTGCATGTTCATCAATCTTGATGTTTGCCGTAATTCCTCTCAGTGTTCCCAGTCCCTGCTGGAACACCTCTTTAGCATCATCCAATATTCTGGACAATCGTTTAGGTTTGACATCTGTTTCCCCGGAATCTACCGTTAGTGCCTTTAAGGAGTGCCAGTCCATATTCATTTTCCTAATCCACTCCCGTCCCTGTAGTGGTGGACCTCCTTCAGGTAGCACATATAAGTCCATTACTTGGCTTTCTTTGCCCTTGTGGACCACTTTTACTTCTATCTTTCCGATGGGGTACACTCTTTGCCCCGTGTATGTTTTCAATATAATCTCCGTATCCCGTAGGGGAATATGTTGGAATAACCTTTTGTAATCTTTCTTATTCATGACCGTCAATGCCGATCCAGTGTCCAATTCCATCTTTACTTGGACTCCTGCTATCTGAAGAGTGACCCAAATTGTCTGGAGATCTGCATCCTTACCAATGTTGTGTACTCTTAAGCTACCCAGTTCATTACTGCTGGCGTCTGAATCTGACTTCTGTTCGTTCGAACTGTTCTTTGTCACCTTGTGTACCTTTATGTATTTTCCTTGCGGTGACTTTTTGTTGCTGGTCTTCTTTCCTGACCGGCATACTTTAGCTATGTGGCCAAGCCTGCCACACGTTCTGCATTCTTGGTTTTTAAACCAACACTGGTTCTGATCGTGCGTTGTCTTTCCACAACGATAACATTTTACAGTACTCAAAACCAATTGATTTGTACTGAGTTCCGGTGACCGTAGCTGCATTACTGCCGTGCCTTCGCTGCGGCTTCGTGTGATGCTGCCATAGTGACCGCTTTCTCAAGCGTCAGCTCATTCTCCTCGAGCAGTCACTTTTGTGTATCCTCTTTTAATAATCCACACACAAATTTATCTCTTAGCGCATCTTTTAGTCCCGTTCCAAACTGACAGTACTTTGCTAGCTTACGCAATTCCATTAAATATTCAGCATTGCTTTCATCTTTCAGCTGCTTTCTGCTGTAAAATTTAAATCGTTCCGCTAGCATCAGCGGCATGGGGTTTAGATGATTTCTCAGGACAGTAACAATCTCCTCTAACGTCTTCTCTGCCGGTTCATCTGGTGATAAAAGGTGTTTCAATTGCCCGTATGTCTTCGCACCCATTAAGTTTAATAAAGTTAGTGCTTTCTCATCATCTGGGATTTTATTTGCTTTACAATAATTTTGTATGCGTTCTACATACGTGGCCCAATCTTCGATGTCGCTATCAAAGGTATTAATGTTCCCATGTTTAGGCATCGTTGCAATTTTTTTTAGTGATTTCCCTTTTTCCAAGATGGCGGCTTCCCGCTCTTGTCTTCGTCCTCCACCAACAAAATGGCGGTTTCCTGCGCTTGGCTGTCTTTCCCGCGCTCGCCTTCTTCACCCGCTGGCTGCAATGGCGTTTGGCGTGCCGCTGCTGCTCCCCTTTCCCAGCGGTTCGTAACTCCCCCGATGCTGTCTCCGCTTCACCGCAGCTCCCTCGGGCATTCGCGCTTCCCCGATGTCACGCCTCGCAGCCCTTCTTGCAGCCCGGTTATTAGCACCGGCTGCGTTCGCCTTCACCGCGGCTCTCGTGCCTTCAGTCGCCCCAGACGCTGTGCCTTTTTGGCCCGAATGCGGCCCGGCCCTTATCACCAGCCGCGATCGATGTCCCCGCGCTGCGCCTTTCGGCCCGAATGCGGCCCGGCCCTTATCTCCGGTCGCGATCGATCTCACCGCCCTTATTCCTCCGTCCTCCCTCCCCGTCTGTACAGCCAACGCGGCCGACTTTCTGCTCGCGTCGCTGACCGGCTTACCCACCACCGAGGTAGATGGAAGATAGCTGACTGCCGCTGATGGAGGCTTCGAGTTCAGGATATCTTCTGCACTCTGGGTTCTCGATGCCTGCCGTGCAACGTGTCTTCCAGCGGGGTGATGAGGGTGGATGCCTCTCTTCGACGCCCGTTCTGTGGATGAAGCCGCCGTGCATATAAACTGCCGCAGGGTAAGAATCGGACTGGTCGCCACTGTTAAGTCTGTGTGTTCTAGTTGTATTTAAGATTAATTACTGACACAGACTACAAGAATAACGTTTCAACAGGTCTTTACTAGTTGGAGGTCAGGGCTATACTAACAGCAATATCACTACACAGTACTTATATACTGGTGGTCACCACCGGTATTACGTATACAGCAGCCAGAGAAAGTAGGACATCTCTTAAGGTGGAACAGGCTTAAGTTCTCTTAAGGTGGAACAGTTTACATACACCACACTTTCCACCACAGCCCCATTGATGTGGATGGGGGTGTGACTTCCGCCTTTAGACTTCCTGAAGTCCACAATGATTTCTTTGGTTTTCTTGATGTTAAGGGCCAGGTTGTTATTGGCGCACCACTTCACAAGATGCTGGACCTCCTCCCTGTAGGCTGACTCATCGTTGTTGGTGATCTGGCCTACTACCGTGGTATCTTCCACAAACTTGATGATGGTGTTGGAACCATGAACAGCCACACAGTCGTGGGTGAGGAGGGAGTAGAGGAGGGGGCTCAGCACACATCCTTGAGGGGCCCCCATGTTCAGGGTCAGCGGGGGGGAGGTGTGGTTACCTAATTTGACAGACTGGGGTCTGTTTGTTAGGAAGTCCAGGGTCCAGTTGCAGAGGGAAGTGTTCAGGACAAGAGTGTGAAGTTTCGTGGCCAGCTTGTTGGGGACGATAGTGTTGAATCTGCACTCCGTGTTCAACTGGGGACTGTAATATCCCAAGATAACTCTCACTGGCCATCGAGAGTCCCTCAACATTTGCTCTCAGTTTTCACCTGGTGACTGAGGTACCCCATGATATCACCTACTGAGCACTGAGTGACCATCACCATCTGCAATCTGCGTTCACCTGGGGATTGAGATACTCCATGGTATCTCTCAGTGACCATCGAGTGCCCCTCACCATCTGCACTCAGTGTTCACTTGTGACTGAGATACCCTATGATATCTCTCGCCGACCATCGAGTGTCCCTCACCATCTACACTGTGTTCACCTGGGGACTGAGATACTCCATGACATCTCTCACTGACCATCGAGAGTCCCTCACCATCTGAACTCAATGTTCACCTGGGGCTGAGATACCGCATGATGTCTCTCACTGACCATCAAGGGGCCCTCACCCTCTGCATTCTGTGTTCACCAGCTCAGTCTGCAGGTGGAGGTGGTGGGTCCCAAATGTTGGTGGTGTCTGCGGGAACTGCATCCTGAAACTTAGCCGGGTACATGGCGTTCAGCAGCTGGGATATAACAGTTAATGTATAACAGAGAGATCAGTCTGTGAGGAGGGAGGGAGAGGGAGGGTGAGAGCGAGCCAGACATCCCGAGTCTCTCTGTTAATAGAAGTAAGACGAGGCCCAAAATGTAGGGGCAAAGAACAAAGCCTGATTTTCACAACTGCTAAATAGCAGCATTAAATTTGCAGCATTTCTATTGGATGTAGTGAATCTGAGGTTATTTTTTGCTTTCTGTTACCTGAAAGCTATGTTTTCATCCAGAAAAGAGAGGACTGTCTGCGAGCGGGGTAGTCTGAGCTTAGAGAGAGATGGAAATCTTGTTTAGAGAAGGAGGAATGTTTCCAGTTTTCATTTGAGGGAATTCCTACCAGGGTTGAGTGAGACTCAGGTTATTGGTGCTTCGGGAGGTACAAGCAGCTGTGTAACCTTAACTGTACTTTATATAAACATGAAACCTCACATTATGTCACTCAGTCACAGACTCCGCACACACTGTGTGAACATCACACAGTCCTGGAGGACACCTGGAGGAGCACGGATTGCATTGAGACTCAGTGCTCTCGAAGTGTGATAAGGATCTTGTTCAAGGCTGGTAGAGATTTAAAAGGTAACGTGAGGGGAAATTACAGATAAACAAGTCGTTGAGTGAGGTGTAAATATACAAAACAGATCAAGGTGTGAGCGTAGGATTGTTGACTGGAGAGAGAGAGGGATCATCAGTCAGAGCAATTGGGCATGGAGTTCATACAGGGGTAGGGCAACAACCAAACTCTGCACAGAGAAACAGGGAGAATAAAGGGAGCTGCCAGGGATAGTGGGAAATATATATGGGGATAGAGTATAAAGGGAGTTACCCAAGATATTGAAAAATAGAAAAATAGGTGCAGGATTAGGCCATTCGGCCCTTCGAGCCTACTCCGCCATTCAATATGATCATGGCTGATCCTCGATCTCAATAACTTATTCCCGCTCTCTCCCCAGACAATGTAATGCCTCTTCTGTCCAGAAATCTATCTATCTCCTTCTTACTGGTAGAGGGGAATATAGAACGGGGGCAGAGAGTAAAGGGAGATACCCGGGTTAGAGGGGAATATAGAACGGGGACAGAGAGTAAAGGGAGATACCCGGGATAGAGGGGAATATAGAACGGGGACAGAGAGTAAAGGGAGATACCCGGGATAGAGGGGAATATAGAACGGGGACAGAGAGTAAAGGGAGATACCCAGGATAGAGGGGAATATAGAACGGGGACAGAGAATAAGGGAGATATCCGGGATAGAGAGGAATGTAGAACGGGGACAGAGAATAAAGGGAGATACCCGGGAGAGAGAGGAATATAGAACGGGGACAGAGAGTAAAGGGAGATACCCAGGATAGAGGGGAATATAGAACGGGGACAGAGCGTAAAGGGAGATACCCGGGATAGAGGGGAATATAGAACGGGGACGGAGAGTAAAGGGAGATACCCGGGATAGAGGAGAATATAGAACGGGGACAGAGAGTAAAGGGAGATACCCAGGATAGAGGGGAATATAGAACGGGGAGAGAGAGTAAAGGGAGATACCCGGGAGAGAGGGGAATATCGAACGGGACAGAGAGAAAAGGTCGATACCCGGGATAGAGGGGAATACAGAACGGGGACAGAGAGTAAAGGGAGATACCCGGGACAGAGGGGAATATAGAAAGGGGACAGAGAGTAAAGGGAGATAGCCTGGATAGAGGGGAATATAGAACGGGGACAGAGAGTAAAGGGAGACACCCAGGATAGAGGGGAATATAGAATGGGGACAGAGAGTAAAGGGAGATACCCGGGAGAGAGGGGAATATACAACGGGGACAGAGAGTAAAGGGAGATACCTGGGATAGAGGGGAATATAGAACGGGGACAGAGAGTAAAGGGAGACACCCAGGATAGAGGGGAATATAGAACGGGGACAGAGAGGAAAGGGAGATACCCTGGATAGATGGGAATATAGAACGGGGACAGAGAGTAAAGGGAGATACCCGGGATTGAGGGGAATATAGAACGGGGTAGGAGATTAAAGGGAGACACTGGGATAGAGTGGAATATAGAACGGGAACAGAGAGTAAAGGGAGATACCTGGGATGGAGGGGAATATAGAACGGGGACAGAGAGTAAAGGGAGATATCCGGGATAGAGGGGAATATCGAACGGGACAGAGAGTAAAGGGAGATACCCGGGATAGAGGGGAATATAGAACGGTGACAGAGAGTAAAGGGAGATACCCGAGATAGAGGGGAATATAGGACGGGGACAGATAGTACAGGGAGACACCAGGGATAGAGCGGAATATAGAACGGGGACAGAGAGTAAAGGGAGATACCCGGGATAGAGGGGAATATAGAACGGGGGCAGAGAGTAAAGGGAGATACCCGGGATACAGTGAAATATAGAACGGGGACAGTGAGTAAAGGGAGATACCCGGGATATAGGGGAATATAGAACGGGGACAGAGAGTAAAGGGAGATACCAGGGATAGAGGGGAATATAGAACGGTGACAGAGAGTAAAGGGAGATACCCGGGATACAGGGGAATATAGAACGGGGACAGAGAGTAAAGGGAGATACCCGGGATAGAGGGAAATATAGAACGGGAACAATGAGTAAAGGGAGATACCCGGGAGAAAGGGGAATATAGAACGGGTGGCATAGTGGTTAGCACTGTTGCCTCACAGCGCCAGGGACCCGGGTTCGAATCCGGCCTCGGGCGACTGTCTGTGTGGAGTTTGCACATTCTCCCCGTGTTTGCGTGGGTTTCCTCCGGGTGCTCCGGTTTCCTCCCACAGTCCAAAGATGTGCGAGTTAGGTTGATTGGCTATGATAAATTGACCCTTAGTGTTAGGGGGATTAAATACGTGGGGTTACGGGGATAGGGTGGGATATGTGTTGGTGTAGGGGTTACGGGGATTGGGTGGGATATGTGTCGGTGCAGGCTTGATGGGCCGAAATGGCCTCTATCTGCACTGTGGGGTTTCTGTGATTCTGTGATACCCGGGATAGAGGGGAATATAGAACGGGGACAGAGAGGAAAGGGAGAAACCGGGGATAGAGGGGAATATAGAACGGGGACAGTGAGTAAAGGGAGATACCAGGGATAAAGGGGAATATTGAACGGGGACAGAGAGTAAAGGGAGATACCCGGGATAGAGGGGAATATAGAACGGGGACAGAGAGTAAAGGGAGATACCCGGGATAGAGGGGAATATAGGATGGGGACAGAGAGTAAAGGGAGATACCTGGGATAAAGGGGAATATAGAATGGGGACAGAGAGTAAAGGGAGATACCCGGGATAGAGGGGAATATAGAACCGGGACAGAGAGTAAAGAGAGATACCCGGGATAGAGGGGAATATTGAACCGGGACAGAGATTAAAGAGAGATACCCGGGATAGAGGGGAATATAGAACGGGGACAGAGAGTAAAGTGAGATACCCGGGATAGAGGGGAATATAGAATGGGGAGAGAGAGTAAAGGGAGATACCCGGGATAGAGGGGAATATAGAATGGGGAGAGAGAGTAAAGGGAGATACCCGGGATAGAAGGGAATATAGAACGGGGACAGAGAGTAAAGGGAGATACCCGGGATAAAGGGGAATATAGAACGGGAACAGAGAGTAAAGGGAGATACCCGGGATAGAGGGGAACATAGAACGGGGACAGAGAGTAAAGGGAGATACCCGGGATAAATTGGAATATAGAACGGGGACAGAGAGTAAAGGGAGATACCCGGGATAGAGGGGAATATAGAACGGGGACAGAGAGTAAAGGGAGATACCTGGGATAGAGGGGAATATAGTACGGGAACAGAGAGTAAAGGGAGATATCCGGGATAGAGGGGAATATAGAACGGGGACTGTGAGTAAAGGGAGATTCCCGGGATAGAGGGGAATATAGTACGGGGACAGAGAGTAAGGGGAGATGCCCGGGATAGAGGGGAATATAGAACGGGGACAGAGAGTAAAGGGAGATACCCGGGATAGAGAGAAGTATAGAACGTGGACAGAGAGTAAAGGGAGATACCCGGGATAGAGGGGAATATAGAACGGAGACAGAGAGTAAAGGGAGATACCCGGGATAGAGGGGAATATAGAACGGGGACAGAGAGTAAAGAGAGATACCCGGGATAGAGGGGAATATAGAACGGGGGCAGAGAGTAATGGGAGATACCCGGGATAGAGGGGAATATAGAACGGGGACAGAGAGTAAAGGGAGATACCCGGGATAGAGGGGAATATAGAACGGGGACAGAGAGTAAAGGGAGATACCCGGGATAGAGGGGAATATAGAACGGGGACAGAGAGTAAAGGGAGATACCCGGGACAGAGGGGAATATAGAACGGGGACAGAGAGTGACGGGAGATACCGGGGATAGAGGGGAATACAGAATGGGGACAGAGAGTAAAGGGAGATACCCGGGATAGAGGGGAATGTAGACCGGGGACAGAGAGTAAAGGGAGATACCCGGGATAGAGAGAAGTATAGAACGTGGACAGAGAGTAAAGGGAGATACCCGGGATAGAGGGGAATATAGAACGGACACAGAGAGTAAAGGGAGATACCCGGGATAGAGGGGAATATAGAACGGGGACAGAGAGTAAAGAGAGATACCCGGGATAGAGGGGAATATAGAACGGGGACAGAGAGTAATGGGAGATACACGGGATAAAGGGGAATATAGAACGGGGACAGAGAGTAAAGGGAGATACCCGGAATACAGAGAAGTCCAGAACGTGGACAGAGAGTAAAGGGAGATTCCCGGGATAGAGGGGAATACAGAACGGGGACAGTGAGTAAAGGGAGATACCCGGGATAGAGCTGAATATAGAACGGGAACAGAGAGTAAAGGGAGATACCCGGGACAGAGGGGAATATAGAACGGGGACAGTGAGTAAAGGGAGATACCCGGGATAGAGGGGAATATAGTACGGGGACAGAGAGTAAGGGGAGATGCCCGGGATAGAGGGGAATATAGAACGGGGACAGAGAGTAAAGTGAGATATCCGGGATAGAGGGGAATATAGAACGGGGACAGAGAGTTAAGAGAGATACCCGGGATAGAGGGGAATATAGAATGGGGACAGAGAGTAATGGGAGATACCCGGGATAGAGGGGAATATAGAACGGGGACAGAGAGTAAAGCGAGATACCCGGGATAGAGGGGAATATAGAACGGGGACAGAGAGTAAAGGGAGATACCCGGGATAGAGGGGAATATAGAACGGGGACAGAGAGTAAAGGGAGATACCGGGGATAGAGGGGAATACAGAACGGGGACAGAGAGAGAAGGGAGATACCCGGGATAGAGGGGAATATAGAACGGGGACAGAGAGTAAAGGGAGATACCCGAGATAGAGGGGAATATAGGACGGGGACAGAGAGTACAGGGAGACACCAGGGATAGAGCGGAATATAGAACGGGGACAGAGAGTAAAGGGAGATACCCGGGATAGAGGGGAATATAGAACGGGGGCAGAGAGTAAAGGGAGATACCCGGGATACAGTGATATATAGAACGGGGACAGTGAGTAAAGGGAGATACCCGGGATATAGGGGAATATAGAACGGGGACAGAGAGTAAAGGGAGATACCAGGGATAGAGGGGAATATAGAACGGTGACAGAGAGTAAAGGGAGATACCCGGGATAGAGTGGAATATAGAACGGGAACAGAGAGTAAAGGGAGATACCCGTGATAGAGGGAAATATAGAACGGGAACAATGAGTAAAGGGAGATACCCGGGAGAAAGGGGAATATAGAACGGGGACAGAGAGTAAAGGGAGATACCCGGGATAGAGGGGAATATAGAACGGGGACAGAGAGTAAAGGGAGATACCAGGGATAGAGGGGAAAGAAGAACAGGGACAGAGATTAAAGGGAGATACCCAGGATAGAGGGGAATATAGAACGGGGACAGAGAGTAAAGGGAGATACCCGGGATAGAGGGGAATATAGAACGGGGACAGAGAGTAAAGGGAGATACCCGGGATAGTGTGGAATGTAGAACGGTGACAGAGAGTAAAGGGAGATACCTGGGATAGAGAGGAATACCGAACGGGGACAGAGAGTAAAGGGAGATACCTGGGACAGAGGGGAATACCGACCGGGTACAGAGAGTAAAGAGAGATACCCGGGATAGAGGGGAATATAGAACGGGGACAGAGAGTAAAGGGAGATACCCGGGATAGAGGGGAATGTAGAACGGAGACAGAGAGTAAAGGGAGATACCCGGGATAGAGCGGAATACAGAACGGGGACAGAGAGTAAAGGGAGATACCCAGGATAGAGGGAAATATAGAATGGGGACAGAGAGTAAAGGGACATAACCGGGTTAGAGGGGAATATAGAACGGGGAGAGGGAGTAAAGGGAGATACCCGGGATAGAGGGGAATATAGAACGGGGACAGAGAGTAAAGGGAGATACCCGGGATAGAGGGGAATATAGAACGGGGACAGCGAGTAAAGGGAGATACCGGGGATAGAGGGGAATACAGAATGGGGACAGAGAGTGAAGGGAGATACCCGGGATAGAGGGGAATATTGAACGGGGACAGAGAGTAAAGGGAGATACCCGAGATAGAGGGGAATATAGGACGGGGACAGAGAGTACAGGGAGACACCAGGGATAGAGGGGAATATAGAACGGGGAGAGAGAGTAAAGGGAGATACCCGGGATATAGGGGAATATAGAACGGGGACAGAGAGTAAAGGGAGATACCCGGGATAGAGGGGAATATAGAACGGTGACAGAGAGTAAAGGGAGATACCCGGGATAGAGGGGAATATAGAACGGGGACAGAGAGTAAAGGGAGATACCCGGGATAGAGGGAAATATAGAACGGGAACAATGAGTAAAGGGAGATACCCGGGATATAGGGGAATATAGAACGGGGACAGAGAGTAAAGGGAGATACCCGGGATAGAGGGGAATACAGAACGGGGACAGAGAGTAAAGGGAGACACCAGGGATAGAGGGGAAAAAAGAACAGGGACAGAGAGTAAAGGGAGATACCCGGGATAGAGGGGAATATAGAACGGGGACAAAGAGTAAAGGGAGATACCCGGGATAGAGGGGAATGTAGAACGGGGACAGAGAGTAAAGGGAGATACCCGGGATAGAGTGGAATGTAGAACGGTGACAGAGAGTAAAGGGAGATACCTGGGACAGAGGGGAATACCGAACGGGGACAGAGAGTAAAGGGAGATACCTGGGATAGAGGGGAATACCGACCGGGTACAGAGAGTAAAGAGAGATACCCGGGATAGAGGGGAATATAGAACGGGGACAGAGAGTAAAGGGAGATACCCGGGATAGAGGGGAATGTAGAACGGAGACAGAGAGTAAAGGGAGATACCCGGGATAGAGGGGAATACAGAACGGGGACAGAGAGTAAAGGGAGATACCCAGGGTAGAGGGAAATATAGAATGGGGACAGAGAGTAAAGGGACATAACTGGGTTAGAGGGGAATACAGAATGGGGAGAGGGAGTAAAGGGAGATACCCGGGATAGAGGGGAATATAGAACGGGGACAGAGATTAAAGGGAGATACCCGGATAGAGGGGAATATAGAACGGGGACAGAGAGTAAAGGGAGATACCCGGGATAGAGGGGAATATAGAACGGGGACAGAGAGTAAAGGGAGAGACCGGGGATAGAGGGGAATATAGAACGGGGACAGAGAGCAAAGGGAGATACCCGGGATAGAGGGGAATATAGAACGGGGACAGAGAGTAAAGGGAGATACTCGGGATTGAGGGGAATATAGAACGGGGACAGAGTAAAGGGAGATACCCGGGATAGAGGGGAATATAGAACGGGGACAGAGAGTAAAGGGAGATACCCGGGATAGAGTGGAATATAGACAGGGAACTGAGAGTAAAGGGGGATACCCGGGATAGAGGGGAATATAGAACGGGGACAGAGAGTAAAGTGAGATGCCCGGGATAGAGGGGAATATAGAACGGGGACAGAGAGTTAAGGGAGATACCTGGGATAGAGGGGAATATAGAACAGGGACAGAGAGTAAAGTGAGATAGCCGGGATAGAGGGGAATATAGAACGGGGACAGAGAGTAAAGGGAGATACCTGGGACAGAGGGGAATATAGAACGTGGACAGAGAGTAAAGTGAGATACCCGGGGTAGAGGGGAATATAGAATGGGGACAGAGAGTAAAGGGAGATACCCGGGATAGAGGGGAATATAGAACGGGGACAGAGAGTAAAGGGAGATACCCGGGATAGAGGGGAATATAGAACGGGGACAGAGAGTAAAGGGAGATACCCGGGATAGAATGGAATATAGAACGGGGACAGAGAGTAAAGGGAGATACCCGGGATAGAGGGGAATATAGAACGGGGACAGTGAGTAAAGGGGGATACCCGGGATAGAGGGGAATATAGAACGGGGACAGAGAGCAAAGGGAGATACACGGGTTGAGTGGAATATAGAACGGGGACAGAGAGTAAAGGGAGATGCCTGGGATAGAGGGGAATATAGAACGGGGACAGAGAGTAAAGGGAGTTACCCGGGATAGAAGGGAATATAGAACGGGGACACAGAGTAAAGGGAGATACCCGGGATAGAGGGGAATATAGAACGGAGACAGAGAGTAAAGGGAGATACCCGGGATAGAAGGGAATTTCGAACGGGGACAGAGAGTAAAGGGAGATACCCGGGATAGAGGGGAATATAGAACGGGTACAGAGAGTAAAGGGAGATACCCGGGATAGAGGGGAATATAGAATGGGGACAGAGAGTAAAGGGAGATACCCGGGATCGAGGGGAATATAGAACGGGGACAGAGAGTAAAGGGAGATACCCGGTATAGCGGGGAATAGAGAACGGGGACAGAGAGTAAAGGGAGATACCCGGGACAGAGGGGAATATAGAACGGGGACAGAGAGTAAAGGGAGATACACGGGATAGAGGGAATATAGAACGGGGACAGAGAGTAAAGGGAGATACCCGGGATAGAGGGGAATATAGAACGGGGACAGAGAGTAAAGGGAGATACCCGGGATAGAGGGGAATATAGAACGGGGACAGTGAGTAAAGTGAGATAACCGGGATAGAGGGGAATATAGAACGGGGACAGAGAGTAAAGGGAGATACCCGGGATAGAGGGGAATATAGAACGGGGGCAGAGAGTAAAGGGAGATAGCTGGGATAGAGGGGAATATAGAACGGGGACAGAGCATAAAGGGAGATACCCGGGATAGAGGGGAATATAGAACGGGGCAGAGAGTAAAGGGAGATACCCGGGATAGAGGGGAATATAGAACGGTGACAGAGAGTAAAGGGAGATACCCGGGATACAGGGGAATATAGAACGGGGACAGAGAGTAAAGGGAGATACCCGGGATAGAGGGGAATATAGAACGGGGACAAAGAGTAAAGGGAGATACCCGGGATAGAGGGGAATATAGAACGGGGACAGAGAGTAAAACGAGAAAACCGGGATAGAGGGGAATATAGAACGGGGACAGAGAGTAAAGGGAGATACCCGGGATAGAGGGGAATATGGAATGGGGACAGAGAGTAAAGGGAGATAGCCGGGATAGAGGGGAATATAGAACGGGGACAGAGAGTAAAGGGAGATACCAGGGATAGAGGGGAATATAGAACGGGGGCAGAGAGAAAAGGGAGATACCAGGGATAGAGGGGAATATAGAACGGGGACAGAGAGTAAAGGGAGATACCAGGGATAGAGGGGAATATAGAACGGGGACAGACAGTAAAGGGAGCTACCCGGGATAGAGGGGAATATAGAACGGGGACAGTGAGTAAAGGGAGATACCCGTGATAGAGGGGAACATAGAACCGGGACAGAGAGTAAAGGGAAATACCCGGGATAAAGGGCAATATAGAACGGGGACAGAGAGTAAAGGGAGATACCCGGGATAGAGGGGAACATAGAATGGGGACAGAGAATAAAGGGAGATAACCGGGATAGAGGGGAATATAGAACAGGGACAGAGAGTAAAGTGAGATAGCCGGGATAGAGGGGAATATAGAACGGGGACAGAGAGTAAAGGGAGATACCTGGGACAGAGGGGAATATAGAACGTGGACAGAGAGTAAAGTGAGATACCCGGGGTAGAGGGGAATATAGAATGGGGACAGAGAGTAAAGGGAGATACCCGGGATAGAGGGGAATATAGAACGGGGACAGAGAGTAAAGGGAGATACCCGGGATAGAGGGGAATATAGAACGGGGACAGAGAGTAAAGGGAGATACCCGGGATAGAATGGAATATAGAACGGGGTCAGAGAGTAAAGGGAGATACCCGGGATAGAGGGGAATATAGAACGGGGACAGTGAGTAAAGGGGGATACCCGGGATAGAGGGGAATATAGAACGGGGACAGAGAGTAAAGTGAGATACACGGGTTGAGTGGAATATAGAACGGGGACAGAGAGTAAAGGGAGATGCCTGGGATAGAGGGGAATATAGAACGGGGACAGAGAGTAAAGGGAGTTACCCGGGATAGAAGGGAATATAGAACGGGGACACAGAGTAAAGGGAGATACCCGGGATAGAGGGGAATATAGAACGGAGACAGAGAGTAAAGGGAGATACCCGGGATAGAAGGGAATTTCGAACGGGACAGAGAGTAAAGGGAGATACCCGGGATAGAGGGGAATATAGAACGGGTACAGAGAGTAAAGGGAGATACCCGGGATAGAGGGGAATATAGAATGGGGACAGAGAGTAAAGGGAGATACCCGGGATCGAGGGGAATATAGAACGGGGACAGAGAGTAAAGGGAGATACCCGGTATAGCGGGGAATAGAGAACGGGGACAGAGAGTAAAGGGAGATACCCGGGACAGAGGGGAATATAGAACGGGGACAGAGAGTAAAGGGAGATACACGGGATAGAGGGAATATAGAACGGGGACAGAGAGTAAAGGGAGATACCCGGGATAGAGGGGAATATAGAACGGGGACAGAGAGTAAAGGGAGATACCCGGGATAGAGGGGAATATAGAACGGGGACAGTGAGTAAAGTGAGATAACCGGGATAGAGGGGAATATAGAACGGGGACAGAGAGTAAAGGGAGATACCCGGGATAGAGGGGAATATAGAACGGGGGCAGAGAGTAAAGGGAGATAGCTGGGATAGAGGGGAATATAGAACGGGGACAGAGCGTAAAGGGAGATACCCGGGATAGAGGGGAATATAGAACGGGGACAGAGAGTAAAGGGAGATACCCGGGATAGAGGGGTATATAGAACGGTGACAGAGAGTAAAGGGAGATACCCGGGATACAGGGGAATATAGAACGGGGACAGAGAGTAAAGGGAGATACCCGGGATAGAGGGGAATATAGAACGGGGACAAAGAGTAAAGGGAGATACCCGGGATAGAGGGGAATATAGAACGGGGACAGAGAGTAAAGCGAGAAAACCGGGATAGAGGGGAATATAGAACGGGGACAGAGAGTAAAGGGAGATACCTGGGATCGAGGGGAATATGGAATGGGGACAGAGAGTAAAGGGAGATAGCCAGGATAGAGGGGAATATAGAACGGGGCCAGAGAGTAAAGGGAGATACCAGGGATAGAGGGGAATATAGAACGGGGGCAGAGAGAAAAGGGAGATACCAGGGATAGAGGGGAATATAGAACGGGGACAGAGAGTAAAGGGAGATACCAGGGATAGAGGGGAATATAGAACGGGGACAGACAGTAAAGGGAGCTACCCGGGATAGAGGGGAATATAGAACGGGGACAGTGAGTAAAGGGAGATACCCGTGATAGAGGGGAACATAGAACCGGGACAGAGAGTAAAGGGAAATACCCGGGATAAAGGGCAATATAGAACGGGGACAGAGAGTAAAGGGAGATACCCGGGATAGAGGGGAACATAGAATGGGGACAGAGAATAAAGGGAGATACCCGGGATAGAGGGGAACATAGAACGGGGACAGAGAATAAAGGGAGATTCCTGGGATAGAGGGGAATATAGAACGGGGACAGAGAGTAAAGTGTGATACACGGGGTAGAGGGGAATATAGAACGGGGACAGAGTGTAAAAGGAGATACCCGGGATAGAGGGGAATATAGAACGGGGACAGAGAGTAAAGGGATAAACCCGGGATAGAGGGGAACATAGAACGGGGACAGAGAATAAAGGGAGATACCTGGGATAGAGGGGAATATAGAACGGGGACAGAGAGTAAAGGGTGATACCCTGGATAGAGGGGAATATAGAACGTGGACAGAGAGTAAAGGGAGGTACCCGGGATAGAGGGGAATATAGAACGGGGACAGAGAGTAAAGGGAGATACCCGGGAAAGAGGGGAATACAGAACGGGGACAGAGAGTAAAGGGAGATACCCAGGATAGAGGGAAATATAGAACGGTGACAGAGAGTAAAGGGAGATACCCGGGATAGAGGGGAATATAGAATGGGGACAGAGAGTAAAGGGAGATACCCGGGATAGAGGGAATATAGAACGGGGACAGAGAGTAAAGCGAGATACCCGGGATAGAGGGGAATATAGAACGAGGGCAGAGAGTAAAGGGAGATACCCAGGATAGAGGGGAATATAGAATGGGGACAGAGAGTAAAGGGAGATACCCGGGATAGAGGGAATATAGAACGGGGACAGAGAGTAAAGGGAGATACCCGGGATAGAGGGGAATATAGAACGGGGACAGAGAGTAAAGCGAGATACCCGGGATAGAGGGGAATATAGAACGAGGACAGAGAGTAAAGGGATATACCCGGGATAGAGGGGAATACAGAACGGGGACAGAGAGTAAAAGGAGATACCTGGGATAGAGGGAAATATAGAACGGGGACAGAGAGTAAAGGGAGATACCCGGGATAGAGGGGAATATAGAATGGGGAAAGAGAGTAAAGGGAGATACCCGGGATAGAGGGAAATATAGAACGGGGACAGAGATTAAAGGGAGATACCCGGGATAGAGGGGAATATAGAACGGGGACAGAGAGTAAAGGGAGATACCCGGGATAGAGGGGAATATAGAACGGGGACAGAGAGTAAAGGGAGATACCTGGGATAGAGGGGAATATAGAACGGGGACAGAGAGTAAAGGGAGACACCTGGGATAGAGGGGAATATAGAACGGGGACAGAGAGTAAAGGGAGATACCAGGGATAGAGGGGAGTATAGAACGGGGACAGAGAGTAAAGGGAGATACCCGGGATGGAGGGGAATATAGAACGGGGACAGAGAGTAAAGGGAGATACCCGGGATAGAGGGGAATATAGAACGGGGACAGAGAGTATAGCGAGATACCCGGAATAGAGGGGAAAATAGAACGAGGACAGAGAGGAAAGGGATATACCCGGGATAGAGGGGAATACAAAACGGGGACAGAGAGTAAATGGAGATAGCCGGGATAGAGGGAAATATAGAACGGGGACAGAGAGTAAAGGGAGATTCCCGGGATAGAGGGGAATATAGAACGGGGACAGAGTGTAAAAGGAGATACCCGGGATAGAGGGGATTATAGAACGGGGACAGAGAGTAAAGGGATAAACCCGGGATAGAGGGGAACATAGAACGGGGACAGAGAATAAAGGGAGATACCTGGGATAGAGGGGAATATAGAACGGGGACAGAGAGTAAAGGGAGATACCCAGGATAGAGGGAAATATAGAACGGTGACAGAGAGTAAAGGGAGATACCCGGGATAGAGGGGAATATAGAATGGGGACAGAGAGTAAAGGGAGATACCCGGGATAGAGGGAATATAGAACGGGGACAGAGAGTAAAGCGAGATACCCGGGATAGAGGGGAATATAGAACGAGGACAGAGAGTAAAGGGAGATACCTGGGATAGAGGGAAATATAGAACGGGGACAGAGAGTAAAGTGAGATACCCGGGATACAGGGGAATATAGAACGGGGACAGAGAGTAAAGGGAGATACCCGGGATAGAGGGGAATATAGAACGGGGACAGAGAGTAAAGGGAGATACCCGGGATAGAGGGAATATAGAACGGAGACAGAGAGTAAAGGGAGATACCCGGGATAGAGGGGAATATAGAACGGGGACAGAGAGTCAAGCGAGATACCCGGGATAGAGGGGAATATAGAACGAGGACAGAGAGTAAAGGGATATACCCGGGATAGAGGGGAATACAGAACGGGGACAGAGAGTAAAAGGAGATACCTGGGATAGAGGGAAATATAGAACGGGGACAGAGAGTAAAGGGAGATACCAGGGATAGAGGGGAATATAGAACGGGGACAGAGAGTAAAGGGAGATACCCGGGATAGAGGGGAATATAGAACGGGGACAGAGAGTAAAGGGGAGATACCCGGGATAGAGGGGAATATAGAACGGGGACAGAGAGTAAAGGGAGATACCCGGGATAGAGGGGGATATAGAACGGGGACAGAGAGTAAAGGGAGATACCCGGGATAGAGGGAAATATAGAACGGGGACAGAGAGTAAAGGGAGATACCCGGGATAGAGGGGAATATAGAACGGGGACAGAGAGTAAAGAGAGATACCCGGGATAGAGGGGAATATAGAACGGATACAGAGAATAAAGGGAGATACCCGGGATAGAGGGGAACATAGAACGGGGACAGAGAATAAAGGGAGATATCAGGGATAGAGGGGAATATAGAACGGGGTCAGAGAGTAAAGGGTGATACACGGGGTAGATGGGAATTTAGAACGGGGACAGAGAGTAAAACGAGATACCCGGGATAGAGGGGAATATAGAACGGGGACAGAGAGTGAAGGGAGATACCCGGGATAGCGGGAAATATAGAACGGGGAGAGAGAGTAAAGGGAGATACCCGGGATAGAGGGGAATATAGAACGGGGACAGTGAGTAAAGGAAGATACCCGTGATGGAGGGGAACATAGAACGGGGACAGAGAGTAAAGGGAGATACCCGGGATACAGGGCAATAGAGAACGGGGACAGAGAGTAAAGCGAGATACCCGGGATAGAGGGGAACATAGAATGGGGACAGAGAATAAAGGGAGATACCCGGGTTGGAGGGGAACATAGAACGGGGACAGAGAATAAAGGGAGATACCTGGGATAGAGGGGAATATAGAACGGGGACAGAGAGTAAAGGGTGATACACGAGGTAGAGGGGAATGTAGAACGGGGACAGAGAGTAAAAGGAGATACCCAGGATAGAGGGGAATATAGAACGGGGACAGAGAGTAAAGGGATAGACCCGGGATAGAGGGGAACATAGAACGGGGACAGAGAATAAAGGGAGATACCTGGGATAGAGGGGAATATAGAACGGGGACAGAGAGTAAAGGGTGATACCCTGGAGAGAGGGGAATATAGAACGTGGGCAGAGAGTAAAGGGAGATACCCAGGATAGAGGGGAATATAGAATGGGGACAGAGAGTAAAGGGAGATACCCGGGATAGAGGGAATATAGAACGGGGACAGAGAGTAAAGGGAGATACCCGGGATAGAGGGGAATATAGAACGGGGACAGAGAGTAAAGCGAGATACCCGGGATAGAGGGGAATATAGAACGAGGACAGAGAGTAAAGGGATATACCCGGGATAGAGGGGAATACAGAACGGGGACAGAGAGTAAAAGGAGATACCTGGGATAGAGGGAAATATAGAACGGGGACAGAGAGTAAAGGGAGATACCCGGGATAGAGGGGAATATAGAATGGGGAAAGAGAGTAAAGGGAGATACCCGGGATAGAGGGAAATATAGAACGGGGACAGAGATTAAAGGGAGATACCCGGGATAGAGGGGAATATAGAACGGGGACAGAGAGTAAAGGGAGATACCCGGGATAGAGGGGAATATAGAACGGGGACAGAGAGTAAAGGGAGATACCTGGGATAGAGGGGAATATAGAACGGGGACAGAGAGTAAAGGGAGATACCTGGGATAGAGGGGAATATAGAACGGGGACAGAGAGTAAAGGGAGATACCAGGGATAGAGGGGAGTATAGAACGGGGACAGAGAGTAAAGGGAGATACCCGGGATGGAGGGGAATATAGAACGGGGACAGAGAGTAAAGGGAGATACCCGGGATAGAGGGGAATATAGAACGGGGACAGAGAGT
This sequence comes from Somniosus microcephalus, assembly GCF_052327205.1. Lineage (NCBI taxonomy): Eukaryota > Metazoa > Chordata > Chondrichthyes > Squaliformes > Somniosidae > Somniosus > Somniosus microcephalus. Next base: position 39,581,673 of record NW_028225181.1, on the reverse strand, counting down.
ATAGCGAGATACCCGGAATAGAGGGGAAAATAGAACGAGGACAGAGAGGAAAGGGATATACCCGGGATAGAGGGGAATACAAAACGGGGACAGAGAGTAAATGGAGATAGCCGGGATAGAGGGAAATATAGAACGGGGACAGAGAGTAAAGGGAGATTCCCGGGATAGAGGGGAATATAGAACGGGGACAGAGTGTAAAAGGAGATACCCGGGATAGAGGGGAATATAGAACGGGGACAGAGAGTAAAGGGATAAACCCGGGATAGAGGGGAACATAGAACGGGGACAGAGAATAAAGGGAGATACCTGGGATAGAGGGGAATATAGAACGGGGACAGAGAGTAAAGGGTGATACCCTGGATAGAGGGGAATATAGAACGTGGACAGAGAGTAAAGGGAGGTACCCGGGATAGAGGGGAATATAGAACGGGGACAGAGAGTAAAGGGAGATACCCGGCATAGAGGGAATATAGAACGGGGACAGAGAGTAAAGCGAGATACCCGGGATAGAGGGGAATATAGAACGAGGACAGAGAATAAAGGGAGATACCTGGGATAGAGGGAAATATAGAACGGGGACAGAGAGTAAAGTGAGATACCCGGGATACAGGGGAATATAGAACGGGGACAGAGAGTAAAGGGAGATACCCGGGATAGAGGGGAATATAGAACGGGGACAGAGAGTAAAGGGAGATACCCGGGATAGAGGGAATATAGAACGGAGACAGAGAGTAAAGGGATATACCCGGGATAGAGGGGAATATAGAACGGGGACAGAGAGTAAAGCGAGATACCCGGCATAGAGGGGAATATAGAACGAGGACAGAGAGTAAAGGGATATACCCGGGATAGAGGGGAATACAGAACGGGGACAGAGAGTAAAAGGAGATACCTGGGATAGAGGGAAATATAGAACGGGGACAGAGAGTAAAGGGAGATACCAGGGATAGAGGGGAATATAGAACGGGGACAGAGAGTAAAGGGAGATACCCGGGATAGAGGGGAATATAGAACGGGGACAGAGAGTAAAGGGGAGATACCCGGGATAGAGGGGAATATAGAACGGGGACAGAGAGTAAAGGAAGATACCCGGGATAGAGCGGAATATAGAACGGGGACAGAGAGTAAAGGGAGATACCCGGGATAGAGGGAAATATAGAACGGGGACAGAGAGTAAAGGGAGATACCCGGGATAGAGGGGAATATAGAACGGGGACAGAGAGTAAAGAGAGATACCCGGGATAGAGGGGAATATAGAACGGATACAGAGAATAAAGGGAGATACCCGGGATAGAGGGGAACATAGAACGGGGACAGAGAATAAAGGGAGATATCAGGGATAGAGGGGAATATAGAACGGGGTCAGAGAGTAAATGGTGATACACGGGGTAGATGGGAATTTAGAACGGGGACAGAGAGTAAAACGAGATACCCGGGATAGAGGGGAATATAGAACGGGGACAGAGAGTGAAGGGAGATACCCGGGATAGCGGGAAATATAGAACGGGGAGAGAGAGTAAAGGGAGATACCCGGGATAGAGGGGAATATAGAACGGGGACAGTGAGTAAAGGAAGATACCCGTGATGGAGGGGAACATAGAACGGGGACAGAGAGTAAAGGGAGATACCCGGGATACAGGGCAATAGAGAACGGGGAAAGAGAGTAAAGCGAGATACCCGGGATAGAGGGGAACATAGAATGGGGACAGAGAATAAAGGGAGATACCCGGGTTGGAGGGGAACATAGAACGGGGACAGAGAATAAAGGGAGATACCTGGGATAGAGGGGAATATAGAACGGGGACAGAGAGTAAAGGGTGATACACGAGGTAGAGGGGAATGTAGAACGGGGACAGAGAGTAAAAGGAGATACCCAGGATAGAGGGGAATATAGAACGGGGACAGAGAGTAAAGGGATAGACCCGGGATAGAGGGGAACATAGAACGGGGACAGAGAATAAAGGGAGATACCTGGGATAGAGGGGAATATAGAACGGGGACAGAGAGTAAAGGGTGATACCCTGGAGAGAGGGGAATATAGAACGTGGGCAGAGAGTAAAGGGAGATACCCGGGATAGAGGGGAATATAGAATGGGGACAGAGAGTAAAGGGAGATACCAGGGATAGAGGGAATATAGAACGGGGACAGAGAGTAAAGGGAGATACCCGGGATAGAGGGGAATATAGAACGGGGACAGAGAGTAAAGCGAGATACCCGGGATAGAGGGGAATATAGAACGAGGACAGAGAGTAAAGGGATATACCCGGGATAGAGTGGAATACAGAACGGGGACAGAGAGTAAAAGGAGATACCTGGGATAGAGGGAAATATAGAACGGGGACAGAGAGTAAAGGGAGATACCCGGGATAGAGGGGAATATAGAATGGGGAAAGAGAGTAAAGGGAGATACCCGGGATAGAGGGAAATATAGAACGGGGACAGAGAGTAAAGGGAGATACCCGGGATAGAGGGGAATATAGAACGGGGACAGAGAGTAAAGGGAGATACCCGGGATAGAGGGGAATATAGAACGGGGACAGTGAGTAAAGGGGAGATACCCGGGATAGAGGGGAATATAGAACGGGGACAGAGAGTAAAGGGAGATACCCGGGATAGAGGGGAATATAGAACGGGGACAGAGAGTATAGGGAGATACCCGGGATAGAGGGGAATATAGAACGGGGACAGAGAGTAAAGGGAGATACCCGGGATAGAGGGGAATATAGAACGGGGACAGAGAGTAAAGGGAGATACCTGGGATAGAGGGGAATATAGAACGGGGACAGAGAGTAAAGGGAGATACCAGGGATAGAGGGGAGTATAGAACGGGGACAGAGAGTAAAGGGAGATACCCGGGATAGAGGGGAATATAGAACGGGGACAGAGAGTAAAGGGAGATACCCGGGATAGAGGGGAATATAGAACGGGGACAGAGAGTATAGTGAGATACCCGGAATAGAGGGGAAAATAGAACGAGGACAGAGAGGAAAGGGATATATCCGGGATAGAGGGGAATACAAAACGGGGACAGAGAGTAAAAGGAGATACCTGGGATAGAGGGAAATATAGAACGGGGACAGATCGTAAAGGGAGATACCCGGGATAGAGGGGAATATAGAACGGGGACAGAGAGTAAATGGAGATACCCGGGATAGAGGGAAATATAGAACGGGGACAGAGAGTAAAGGGAGATTCCCGGGATAGAGGGGAATACAGAACGGGTTCAGTGAGTAAAGGGGAGATACCCGGAATAGAGGGGAATATAGAACGGGGACAGAGAGTAAAGGGAGATACCCGGGATAGAGGGGAATATAGAACGGGGACAGAGAGTAAAGGGAGATACCCGGGATAGAGGGAAATATAGAACGGGGACAGAGAGTAAAGGGAGATACCAGGGATAGAGGGGAATATAGAACGGGGACAGAGAGTAAAGGGAGATACCCGGGATAGAGGGGAATATAGAACGGGGACAGAGAGTAAAGGGGTGATATCCGGGATAGAGGGGAATATAGAACGGGGACAGAGAGTAAAGGGAGATACCCGGGATAGAGGGGAATATAGAACGGGGACAGAGAGTAAAGGGAGATACCCGAGATAGAGGGAAATATAGAACGGGGATAGAGAGTAAAGGGAGGTACCCGGGATAGAGGGGAATATAGAACGGGGACAGAGAGTAAAGAGAGATACCCGGGATAGAGGGGAATATAGAACGGATACAGAGAATAAAGGGAGATACCCGGGATAGAGGGGAACATAGAACGGGGACAGAGAATAAAGGGAGATATCAGGGATAGAGGGGAATATAGAACGGGGTCAGAGAGTAAAGGGTGATACACGGGATAGATGGGAATATAGAACGGGGACTAAGAGTAAAACGAGATACCCGGAATAGAGGGGAATATAGAACGGGGACAGAGAGTAAAGGGAGATACCCGGGATAGAGGGGAATATAGAACGGGGACAGTGAGAAAAGGGAGATACCCGTGATAGAGGGGAACATAGAACCGGGACAGAGAGTAAAGGGAGATACCCGGGATAAAGGGCAATATAGAACGGGGACAGAGAGTAAAGGGAGATACCCGGGATAGAGGGGAACATAGAATGGGGACAGAGAATAAAGGGAGATACCCGGGATAGAGGGGAACATAGAACGGGGACAGAGAATAAAGGGAGATTGCTGGGATAGAGGGGAATATAGAACGGGGACAGAGAATAAAGGGTGATACACGGGGTAGAGGGGAATATAGAACGGGGACAGAGTGTAAAAGGAGATACCCGGGATAAAGGGGAATATAGAACGGGGACGGAGAGTAAAGGGATAAACCCGGGATAGAGGGGAACATAGAACGGGGACAGAGAATAAAGGGAGATACCTGGGATAGAGGGGAATATAGAACGGGGACAGAGAGTAAAGGGTGATACCCTGGATAGAGGGGAATATAGAACGTGGACAGAGAGTAAAGGGACGTACCCGGGATAGAGGGGAATATAGAACGGGGACAGAGAGTAAAGGGAGATACACGGGATAGAGGGGAATATAGAACGGGGACAGAGAGTAAAGGGAGATACCCAGGATAGAGGGAAATATAGAACGGTGACAGAGAGTAAAGGGAGATACCCGGGATAGAGGGGAATATAGAATGGGGACAGAGAGTAAAGGGAGATACCCGGGATAGAGGGAATATAGAACGGGGACAGAGAGTAAAGCGAGATACCCGGGATAGAGGGGAATATAGAACGAGGACAGAGAGTAAAGGGAGATACCTGGGATAGAGGGAAATATAGAACGGGGACAGAGAGTAAAGGGAGATACCCGGGATACAGGGGAATATAGAACGGGGACAGAGAGTAAAGGGAGATACCCGGGATTGAGGGGAATATAGAACGGGGACAGAGAGTAAAGGGAGATACCCGGGATAGAGGGAATATAGAACGGAGACAGAGAGTAAAGGGAGATACCCGGGATAGAGGGGAATATAGAAGGGGGACAGAGAGTAAAGCGAGATACCCGGGATAGAGGGGAATATAGAACGAGGACAGAGAGTAAAGCGAGATACCCGGGATAGAGGGGAATACAGAACGGGGACAGAGAGTAAAAGGAGATACCTGGGATAGAGGGAAATATAGAACGGGGACAGAGAGTAAAGGGAGATACCAGGGATAGAGGGGAATATAGAACGGGGACAGAGAGTAAAGGGAGATACCCGGGATAGAGGGGAATATAGAACGGGGACAGAGAGTAAAGGGGAAATACCCGGGATAGAGGGGAATATAGAACGGGGACAGAGAGTAAAGGGAGATACCCGGGATAGAGGGGAATATAGAACGGGGACAGAGAGTAAAGGGAGATACCCGGGATAGAGGGAAATATAGAATGGGGACAGAGAGTAAAGGGAGATACCCGGGATAGAGGGGAATATAGAACGGGGACAGAGAGTAAAGAGAGATACCCGGGATAGAGGGGAATATAGAACGGATACAGAGAATAAAGCGAGATACCCGGGATAGAGGGGAACATAGAACGGGGACAGAGAATAAAGGGAGATATCAGGGATAGAGGGGAATACAGAATGGGGTCAGAGAGTAAAGGGTGATACACGGGGTAGATGGGAAAAAAGAACGTTGACAGAGAGTAAAACGAGATACCCGGGATAGAGGGGAATATAGAACGGGGACAGAGAGTAAAGGGAGATACCCGGGATAGAGGGAAATATAGAACGGGGAGAGAGAGTAAAGGGAGTTACCCGGGATAAAGGGGAATATCGAACGGGGACAGTGAGTAAAGGAAGATACCCGTGATAGAGGGGAACATAGAACGGGGACAGAGTGTAAAGGGAGATACCCGGGATACAGGGCAATATAGAATGGGGACAGAGAGTAAAGCAAGATACCCGGGATAGAGGGGAACATAGAATGGGGACAGAGAATAAAGGGAGATACCCGGGTTGGAGGGGAACATAGAACGGGGACAGAGAATAAAGGGAGATACCTGGGATAGAGGGGAATATAGAACGGGGACAGAGAGTAAAGGGTGATACACGGGGTAGAGGGGAATGTAGAACGGGGACAGAGAGTAAAAGGATATACCCAGGATAGAGGGGAATATAGAACGGGGACAGAGAGTAAAGGGATAGACCCGGGATAGAGGGGAACATAGAACGGGGACAGAGAATAAAGGGAGATACCTGGGATAGAGGGGAATATAGAACGGGGACAGAGAGTAAAGGGTGATACCCTGGATAGAGTGGAATATAGAACGTGGGCAGAGAGTAAAGGGAGATACCCGGGATAGAGGGGAATATAGAACGGGGACAGAGAGTAAAGGGAGATACCCGGGATAGAGGGGAATATAGAACGGGGACAGAGAGTAAAGGGAGATACCCAGGATAGAGGGAAATATAGAACGGTGACAGAGAGTAAAGGGAGATACCCGGGATAGAGGGGAATATAGAATGGGGACAGAGAGTAAAGGGAGATACCCGGGATAGAGGGAATATAGAACGGGGACAGAGAGTAAAGGGAGATACCCGGGATACAGGGGAATATAGAACGGGGACAGAGAGTAAAGGGAGATACCCGGGATAGAGGGGAACATAGAACGGGGACAGAGAATAAAGGGAGATACCCGGGATAGAGGGGAACATAGAACGGGGACAGAGAATAAATGGAGATACCTGGGATAGAGGGGAATATAGATTGGGGACAGAGAGTAAAGGGTGATACCCTGGATAGAGCGGAACATAGAAATGGGACAGAGAATAAAGGGAGATACCTGGGACAGAGGGGAATATAGAACGGGGACAGAGAGTAAAGGGTGATACCCTGGATAGAGGGGAATATAGAACGTGGACAGAGAGTAAAGGGAGATACCCGGGATAGAGGGGAATATAGAACGGGGACAGTGAGTATAGTGAGATAACCGGGATAGAGGGGAATATAGAACGGGGACAGAGAGTAAAGGGAGATACCCGGGATAGAGGGGAATATAGAACGGGGGCAGAGAGTAAAGGGAGATAGCCGGGATAGAGGGGAATGTAGAACGGGGACAGAGCGTAATGGGAGATACCCGGGATAGAGGGGAATATAGAACGGGGACAGAGAGTAAAGGGAGTTACCCGGGATAGAGGGGAATATAGAACGGTGACAGAGAGTAAAGGGAGATACCCGGGATAGAGGGGAATATAGAACGGGGACAGAGAGTAAAGGGAGATACACGGAATAGAGGGGAATATAGAACGGGGACAGAGAGTAAAGGGAGATACCCGGGATAGAGGGGAATATAGAACGGGGACAGAGAGTAAAGGGAGAAACCCGGGATAGAGGGGAATATAGAAGGGGGACAGAGAGTAAAGGGAGATACCCGGGATAGAGGGGAATATAGAATGGGGACAGAGAGTAAAGGGAGATACCCGGGATAGAGGGGAATATAGAACGGGGACAGAGAGTAAATGGAGATACCCGGGATAGAGGGGAATATAGAACGGGGACAGAGAGTAAAGGGAGATACCCGGGATAGAGGGGAATATAGAACGGGGACAGAGAGTAAAGGGAGATACCAGGGATAGAGGGGAATATAGAACGGGGGCAGAGAGAAAAGGGAGATACCAGGGATAGAGGGGAATATAGAACGGGGACAGAGAGTAAAGGGAGATACCAGGGATAGAGGGGAATATAGAACGGGGACAGAGAGGAAAGGGAGATACCCGGGATAGAGGGGAATATAGAACGGGGACAGTGAGTAAAGGGAGATACCCGTGATAGAGGGGAACATAGAACCGGGACAGAGAGTAAAGGGAGATACCCGGGATAAAGGGCAATATAGAACGGGGACAGAGACTAAAGGGAGATACCCGGGATAGAGGGGAACATAGAATGGGGACAGAGAATAAACGGAGATACCCGGGATAGAGGGGAACATAGAACGGGGACAGAGAATAAAGGGAGATTCCTGGGATAGAGGGGAATATAGAACGGGGACAGAGAGTAAAGGGTGATACACGGGGTAGAGGGGAATATAGAACGGGGACAGAGTGTAAAAGGAGTTACCCGGGAAAGAGGGGAATATAGAACGGGGACAGAGAGTAAAGGGATAAACCCGGGATAGAGGGGAACATAGAACGGGGACAGAGAATAAAGGGAGATACCTGGGATCGAGGGGAATATAGAACGGGGACAGAGAGTAAAGGGTGATACCCTGGATAGAGGGGAATATAGAACGTGGACAGAGAGTAAAGGGAGGTACCCGGGATAGAGGGGAATATAGAACGGGGACAGAGAGTAAAGGGAGATACCCGGGATAGAGGGGAATATAGAACGGGGACAGAGAGTAAAGGGAGATACCCAGGATAGAGGGAAATATAGAACGGTGACAGAGAGTAAAGGGAGATACCCGGGAGAGAGGGGAATATAGACTGGGGACAGAGAGTAAAGGGAGATACCCGGGATAGAGGGAATATAGAACGGGGACAGAGAGTAAAGCAAGATACCGGGGATAGAGGGGAATATAGAACGAGGACAGAGAGTAAAGGGAGATACCTGGGATAGAGGGAAATATAGAACGGGGACAGAGAGTAAAGTGAGATGCCCGGGATACAGGGGAATATAGAACGGGGACAGAGAGTAAAGGGAGATACCCGGGATAGAGGGGAATATAGAACGAGGACAGAGAGTAAAGGGAGATATCTGGGATAGAGGGAATATAGAACGGAGACAGAGAGTAAAGGGAGATACCCGGGATAGAGGGGAATATAGAACGGGGACAGAGAGTAAAGCGAGATACCCGGGATAGAGGGGAATAAAAACGAGGACAGAGAGTAAAGGGATATACCCGGGATAGAGGGGAATACAGAACGGGGACAGAGAGTAAAAGGAGATACCTGGGATAGAGGGAAATATAGAACGGGGACAGAGAGTAAAGGGAGATACCAGGGATAGAGGGGAATATAGAACGGGGACAGAGATTAAAGGGAGATACCCGGGATAGAGGGGAATATAGAACGGGGACAGAGAGTAAAGGGGAGATACCCGGGATAGAGGGGAATACAGAACGGGGACAGAGAGTAAAGGGAGATACCCGGGATAGAGGGGAATATAGAACGGGGACAGAGAGTAAAGGGAGATACCCGGGATAGAGGGGAATATAGAACGGGGACAGAGAGTAAAGGGAGATACACAGAATAGAGGGGAATATAGAACGGGGACAGAGAGTAAAGGGAGATACCCGGGATAGAGGGGAATATAGAACGGGGACAGAGAGTAAAGGGAGAAACCCGGGATAGAGGGGAATATAGAAGGGGGACAGAGAGTAAAGGGAGATACCCGGGATAGAGGGGAATATAGAATGGGGACAGAGAGTAAAGGGAGAAACCCGGGATAGAGGGGAATATAGAACGGGGACAGAGAGTAAATGGAGATACCCGGGATAGAGGGGAATATAGAACGGGGACAGAGAGTAAAGGGAGATACCCGGGATAGAGGGGAATATAGAACGGGGACAGAGAGTAAAGGGAGATACCAGGGATAGAGGGGAATATAGAACGGGGGCAGAGAGAAAAGGGAGATACCAGGGATAGAGGGGAATATAGAACGGGGACAGAGAGTAAAGGGAGATACCAGGGATAGAGGGGAATATAGAAAGGGGACAGAGAGTAAAGGGAGATACCCGGGATAGAGGGGAATATAGAACGGGGACAGTGAGTAAAGGGAGATACCCGTGATAGAGGGGAACATAGAACCGGGACAGAGAGTAAAGGGAGATACCCGGGATAAAGGGCAATATAGAACGGGGACAGAGAGTAAAGGGAGATACCCGGGATAGAGGGGAACATAGAATGGGGACAGAGAATAAAGGGAGATACCCGGGATAGAGGGGAACATAGAACGGGGACAGAGAATAAAGGGAGATTCCTGGGATAGAGGGGAATATAGAACGGGGACAGAGAGTAAAAGGTGATACACGGGGTAGAGGGGAATATAGAACGGGGACAGAGTGTAAAAGGAGATACCCGGGAAAGAGGGGAATATAGAACGGGGACAGAGAGTAAAGGGATAAACCCGGGATAGAGGGGAACATAGAACGGGGACAGAGAATAAAGGGAGATATCTGGGATCGAGGGGAATATAGAACGGGGACAGAGAGTAAAGGGTGATACCCTGGATAGAGGGGAATATTGAACGTGGACAGAGAGTAAAGGGAGGTACCCGGGATCGAGGGGAATATAGAACGGGGACAGAGAGTAAAGGGAGATACCCGGGATAGAGGGGAATATAGAACGGGGACAGAGAGTAAAGGGAGATACCCAGGATAGAGGGAAATATAGAACGGTGACAGAGAGTAAAGGGAGATACCCGGGAGAGAGGGGAATATAGAATGGGGACAGAGAGTAAAGGGAGATACCCGGGATAGAGGGAATATAGAACGGGGACAGAGAGTAAAGCGAGATACCCGGGATAGAGGGGAATATAGAACGAGGACAGAGAGTAAAGGGAGATACCTGGGATAGAGGGAAATATAGAACGGGGACAGAGAGTAAAGTGAGATACCCGGGATACAGGGGAATATAGAACGGGGACAGAGAGTAAAGGGAGATACCCGGGATATTGGGGAATATAGAACGGGGACAGAGAGTAAAGGGAGATACCCGGGATAGAGGGAATATAGAACGGAGACAGAGAGTAAAGGGAGATACCCGGGATAGAGGGGAATATAGAACGGGGACAGAGAGTAAAGCGAGATACCCGGGATAGAGGGGAATAAAAACGAGGACAGAGAGTAAAGGGATATACCCGGGATAGAGGGGAATACAGAACGGGGACAGAGAGTAAAAGGAGATACCTGGGATAGAGGGAAATATAGAACGGGGACAGAGAGTAAAGGGAGATACCAGGGATAGAGGGGAATATAGAACGGGGACAGAGAGTAAAGGGAGATACCCGTGATAGAGGGGAATATAGAACGGGGACAGAGAGTAAAGGGGAGATACCCGGGATAGAGGGGAATATAGAACGGGGACAGAGAGTAAAGGGAGATACCCGGGATAGAGGGGAATATAGAACGGGGACAGAGAGTAAAGGGAGATACCCCGGATAGAGGGAAATATAGAACGGGGACAGAGAGTAAAGGGAGATACCCGGGATAGAGGGGAATATAGAACGGGGGCAGAGAGTAAAGGGAGATAGCCGGGATAGAGGGGAATGTAGAACTTGGACAGAGCGTAAAGGGAGATACCCGGGATAGAGGGGAATATAGAACGGGGACAGAGAGTAAAGGGAGATACCCGGGATAGAGGGGAATATAGAACGGTGACAGAGAGTAAAGTGAGATACCCGGGATAGAGGGGAATATAGAACGGGGACAGAGAGAAAAGGGAGATACACGGAATAGAGGGGAATATAGAACGGGGACAGAGAGTAAAGGGAGATACCCGGGATAGAGGGGAATATAGAACGGGGACAGAGAGTAAAGGGAGAAACCCGGGATAGAGGGGAATATAGAAGGGGGACAGAGAGTAAAGGGAGATACCCGGGATAGAGAGGAATATAGAATGGGGACAGAGAGTAAAGGGAGATACCCGGGATAGAGGGGAATATAGAACGGGAACAGAGAGTAAATGGAGATACCCGGGATAGAGGGGATAATAGAACGGGGACAGAGAGTAAAGGGAGATACCGGGGATAGAGGGGAATATAGAACGGGGACAGAGAGTAAAGGGAGATACCAGGGATAGAGGGGAATATAGAACGGGGACAGAGAGTAAAGGGAGATACCCGTGATAGAGGGGAACATAGAACCGGGACAGAGAGTAAAGGGAGATACCAGGGATAAAGGGCAATATAGAACGGGGACAGAGAGTAAAGGGAGATACCCGGGATAGAGGGGAACATAGAATGGGGTCAGAGAGTAAAGGGAGATACCCGGGATAGAGGGGAATATAGAACGGGGACAGAGAGAAAAAGGAGATTCCCGGGATAGAGGGGAATATAGAACGGGGACAGAGAGTAAAGGGAGATACCCGGGATAGAGGGGAATATAGAACGGGGACAGAGAGTAAAGGGAGATACCCGGGATAGAGGGGAATATAGAACGGGGACAGAGAGTAAAGGGAGATAGCCGGGATAGAGGGGAATATAGAACGGGGACAGAGAGTAAAGGGAGATACCCGGGATAGAGGGGAATATAGAACGGGGACAGAGAGTAAAGGGAGATACCTGGGATAGAGGGGAATATAGAACGGGGACAGAGAGTAAATGGAGATACCAGGGATAGAGGGGAATATAGAACGGGGACAGAGAGTAAAGGGAGATACCCGGGATAGAGGGGAATATCGAACGGGAACAGAGAGTAAAGGGAGATACCCGGGATAGAGGGGAATACAGAACGGGGACAGAGAGTATAGCGAGATACCCGGAATAGAGGGGAAAATAGAACGAGGACAGAGAGGAAAGGGATATACCCGGGATAGAGGGGAATACAAAACGGGGACAGAGAGTAAAAGGAGATACCTGGGATAGAGGGAAATATAGAACGGGGACAGATAGTAAAGGGAGATACCCGGGATAGAGGGGAATATAGAACGGGGACAGAGAGTAAATGGAGATACCCGGGATAGAGGGAAATATAGAACGGGGACAGAGAGTAAAGGTGAGATACCCGGAATAGAGGGGAATATAGAACGGGGACAGAGAGTAAAGGGAGATACCCGGGATAGAGGGGAATATAGAACGGGGACCGAGCGTAAAGGGAGATACCCGGGACAGAGGGAAATATAGAACAGGGACAGAGGGTAAAGGGAGATACCCGGGATAGAGGGGAATATAGAACGGGGACAGAGAGTAAAGGGAGATACCCGGGATAGAGGGGAATATAGAACGGGGGCAGAGCGTAAAGGGAGATACCCGGGATAGAGGGAAATATAGAACGGGGACAGAGAGTAAAGGGAGATGCCCGGGATAGAGGGGAATATAGAACGGTGACAGAGAGTAAAGGTAGATGCCCGGGATAGAGGGGAATATAGAACGTGGACAGAGAGTAAAGGGAGATACCCGGGACAGAGGGGAATACAGAACGGGGTCAGAGAGTAAAGGGAGATACCCGGGATAGAGGGGAATATAGAACGGGGACAGAGAGTAAAGGGAGAAACCTTGGATAGAGGGGAATATAGAACGGGGACAGAGAGTAAAGGGAGATACCCGGGATAGAGGGAAATATAGAACGGGGACAGAGAGTAAAGGGAGATACCCGGGATAGAGGGGAATATAGAACGGGGACAGTGAGCAAAGGGAGATACCCGTGATAGAGGGGAACATATATCTGGGAGAGAGAGTAAAGGGAGATACCCGGGATACAGGGCAATATAGAACGGGGACAGAGAGGAAAGGGAGATACCCGGGATAGAGGGGAACATAGAATGGGGACAGAGAATAAAGGGAGATACCCGGGATAGAGGGGAACATAGAACGGGGACAGAGAATAAAGGGAGATACCTGGGATAGAGGGGAATATAGAACGGGGACAGAGAGTAAAGGGTGATACACAGGGTAGAGGGGAATATAGAACGGGGACAGAGAATAAAAGGAGATACCCGGGATAGAGGGGAATATAGAACGGGGACAGAGAGTAAAGGGATAGACCCGGGATAGAGGGGAACATAGAACGTGGACAGAGAATAAAGGGAGATACCTTGGATAGAGGGGAATATAGAACGGGGACAGAGAGTAAAGGGTGATACCCTGGATAGAGGGGAATATAGAACGTGGACAGAGAGTAAAGGGAGATACCCGGGATAGAGGGGAATATAGAACGGGGACAGAGAGTAAAGGGAGGTACCCGGGATAGAGGGGAATATTGAACGGGGACAGAGAGTAAAGGGAGATACCCAGGATAGAGGGACATATAGAACGGTGACAGAAAGTAAAGGGAGATACCCGGGATAGAGGGGAATATAGAATGGGGACAGAGAGTAAAGGGAGATACCCGGGATAGAGGGAATATAGAACGGGGACAGAGAGTAAAGCGAGATACCCGGGATAGAGGGGAATATAGAACGAGGACAGAGAGTAAAGGGAGTTACCTGGGATAGAGGGGAATATAGAACGGGGACAGAGAGTAAAGGGAGACACCCGGGATAGAGGGGAATATAGAACGAGGACAGAGAGTAAAGGGAGATACCCGGGATAGAGGGGAATATAGAACGTGGACAGAGAGTAAAGGGAGATACCCGGGATAGAGGGAATATAGAACGGAGACAGAGAGTTAAGGGAGATACCCGGGATAGAGGGGAACATAGAACGGGGACAGAGAATAAAGGGAGATACCTGGGATACAGGGCAATATAGAACGGGGACAGAGAGTAAAGAGTGATACACATCCAAAGATGTGCGGGTTAGGTTGATTGGCTATGATAAATTGACCCTTAGTGTTAGGGGGATTAAATATGTGGGGTTACGGGGATAGGGTGGGATATGTGTTGGTGTAGGGGTTACGGGGATCGGGTGGGATATGTGTCGGTGCAGGCTCGATGGGCCGGAATGACCTCTATCTGCACTGTGGTGTTTCTGTGATTCTGTGATTCTGTGATACACGGGGTAGAGGGGAATATAGAACGGGGACAGAGAGTAAAAGGAGATACCCGGGATAGAGGGGAATATAGAACGGGGACAGAGAGTACAGGGATAGACCCGGGATATAGGGGAACATAGAAAGTGGACAGAGAATAAAGGGAGATACCTGGGATAGAGGGGAATATAGAGCGGGGACAGATGGTAAAGGGTGATACCCTGGATAGAGGGGAATATAGAACGTGGACAGAGAGTAAAGGGAGATACCCGGGATAGAGGGTAATATAGAACGGGGACAGAGAGTAAAGGGAGATACCCGGGATAGAGGGGAATATAGAACGGGGACAGAGAGTAAAGCGAGATACCCAGGATAGAGGGAAATATAGAACGGTGACAGAGAGTAAAGGGAGATACCCGGGATAGAGGGGAATATAGAATGGGGACAGAGAGTAAAGGGAGATACCCGGGATAGAGGGAATATAGAACGGGGACAGAGAGTAAAGCGAGATACCCGGGATAGAGGGGAATATAGAACGAGGACAGAGAGTAAAGGGAGATACCTGGGATAGAGGGGAATATAGAACGGGGACAGAGAGTAAAGGGAGATACCCGGGATAGAGGGGAATATAGAACGGGGACAGAGAGTAAAGGGAGATACCCGGGATAGAGGGGAATATAGAACGGGGACAGAGAGTAAAGGGAGATACCCAGGATAGAGGGGAAAATAGAACGGGGACAGAGAGTAAAGGGAGAAACCCGGGATAGAGGGGAATATAGAACAGGGACAGAGAGTAAAGGGAGATACCCGGGATAGAGGGGAATATAGAACGTGGTCAGAGAGTAAAGGGAGATACCCGGGATAGAGGGGAATATAGAACGGGGACAGAGAGTAAAGGGAGATACCCGGGATAGAGGGGAATATAGAATGGGGACAGAGAGTAAAGGGAGATACCCGGGATGGAGGGGAATATAGAACGGGGACAGAGAGTAAAGAGAGATACCCGGGATAGAGAGGAATATAGAACGGGGACAGAGAGTAAAGGGAGATACCCGGGATAGAGGGGAATATAGAACGGGGACAGAGAGTAAAGGGAGATACCCGGGATAGAGGGGAATATAGAACGGGGACAGAGAGTAAAGGGAGATACCTGGGATAGAGGGGAATATAGAACGGGGACAGAGAGTAAAGGGAGATACCAGGGATAGAGGGGAATATAGAACGGGGACAGAGAGTAAAGGGAGATACCCGGGATAGAGGGGAATATAGAACGGGGACAGAGAGTAAAGGGAGATACCCGGGATAGAGAGGAATATAGAACGGGGACAGAGAGTATAGCGAGATAATCGGAATAGAGGGGAAAATAGAACGAGGACTGAGAGGAAAGGGATACACCCGGGATAGAGGGGAATACAAAACGGGGACAGAGAGTAAAAGGCGATACCTGGGATAGAGGGAAATATAGAACGGGGACAGATAGTAAAGGGAGATACCCGGGATAGAGGGGAAAATAGAACGGGGACAGAGAGTAAATGGAGATACCCGGGATAGAGGGAAATATAGAACGGGGACAGAGAGTAAAGTGAGATTCCCGGGATAGAGGGGAATATAGAACGGGGACAGTGAGTAAAGGTGAGATACCCGGAATAGAGGGGAATATAGAACGGGGACAGAGAGTAAAGGGAGATACCCGGGATAGCGGGGAATATAGAACGGGGACAGAGCGTAAAGGGAGATACCCGGGACAGAGGGAAATATAGAACGGGGACAGAGAGTAAAGGGAGATACCCGGGATAGAAGGGAATATTTAACGGGGACAGAGAGTAAAGGGAGATACCCGGGATAGAGGGGAATATAGAACGGGGACAGAGAGTAAAGGGAGATGCTCGGGATAGAGGGGAATATAGAACGGTGACAGAGAGTAAAGGGAGATGCCAGGGATATAGGGGAATATAGAACGGGGACAGAGAGTAAAGGGAGATACCCGGGATAGAGGGGAATACAGAACGGGGTCAGAGAGTAAAGGGAGATACCCGGGACAGAGGGGAATATAGAACGGGGACAGAGAGGAAAGGGAGAAACCCGGGATAGAGGGGAATATAGAACGGGGACAGAGATTAAAGGGAGATACCCGGGATAGAGGGAAATATAGAACGGGGACAGAGAGTAAATGGAGATACCCGGGATAGAGGGGAATATAGAACGGGGACAGTGAGCAAAGGGAGATACCCGTGATAGAGGGGAACATAGAACGGGAACAGAGAGTAAAGGGAGATACCCGGGATACAGGGCAATATAGAACGGGGACAGAGAGGAAAGGGAGATACCTGGGATAGAGGGGAACATAGAATGGGGACAGAGAGTAAAGGGTGATACACGGGGTAGAGGGGAATATAGAACGGGGACAGAGAGTAATAGGAGATACCCGGGATAGAGGGGAATATAGAACGGGGACAGAGAGTAAAGGGATAGACCCGGGATAGAGGGGAACATAGAACATGGACAGAGAATAAAGGGAGATACCTGGGATAGAGGGGAATATAGAACGGGGACAGAGAGTAATGGGTGATACCCTGGATAGAGGGGAATATAGAACGTGGACAGAGAGTAAAGGGAGATACCCGGGATAGAGGGGAAATAGAACGGGGACAGAGAGTAAAGGGAGGTACCCGGGATAGAGGGGAATATAGAACGGGGACAGAGAGTAAAGGGAGATACCCAGGATAGAGGGAAATATAGAACGGTGACAGAAAGTAATGGGAGATACCCGGGATAGAGGGGAATACAGAATGGGGACAGAGAGCAAAGGGAGATACCCGGGATAGAGGGAATATAGAACGGGGACAGAGAGTAAAGCGAGATACCCGGGATAGAGGGGAATATAGAACGAGGACAGAGAGTAAAGGGAGATACCTGGGATAGAGTGGAATATAGAACGGGGACAGAGAGTAAAGGGAGATACCCGGGATAGAGGGGAATATAGAACGGGGACAGAGAGTAAAGGGAGATACCCGGGATAGAGGGGAATATAGAACGGGGACAGAGAGTAAAGGGAGATACCCGGGATAGAGGGAATATAGAACGGAGACAGAGAGTAAAGGGAGATACCCAGGATAGAGGGGAATATAGAACGGGGACAGAGAGTAAAGCGAGATGCCCGGGAGAGAGGGGAATATAGAACGAGGACAGAGAGTAAAGGGATATACCCGGGACAGAGGGGAATACAGAACGGGGACAGAGAGTAAAAGGAGATACCTGGGATAGAGGGAAATATAGAACGGTGACAGAGAGTAAAGGGAGATGCCCGGGATAGAGGGGAATATAGAACGGGGTCAGAGAGTAAAGGGACATACCCGGGATAGAGGGGAATATAGAACGGGGACAGAGAGCAAAGGGAGAAACCCGGGATAGAGGGGAATATAGAACGGGGACAGAGAGTAAAGGGAGATACCCGGGATAGAGGGAAATATAGAACGGGGACAGAGAGTAAAGGGAGATACCCGGGATAGAGGGGAATATAGAACGGGGACAGTGAGTAAAGGGAGATACCCGTGATAGAGGGGAATATAGAATGGGGGCAGAGAGTAAAGGGAGATACCCGGGATACAGGGCAATATAGAACGGGGACAGAGAGGAAAGGGAGATACCCGGGATAGAGGGGAACATAGAATGGGGACAGAGAATAAAGGGAGATACCTGGGATAGAGGGGAACATAGAACGGGGACAGAGAATAAAGAGAGCAACCTGGGATAGAGGGGAATATAGAATGGGGACAGAGAGAAAAGGGTGATACACGGGGTAGAGGGGAATATAGAACGGGGACAGAGAGTAAAAGGAGATACCCGGGATAGAGGGGAATATAGAACGGGGACAGAGAGTAAAGGGATAGACCCGGGATAGAGGGGAACATAGAACGTGGACAGAGAATAAAGGGAGATACCTGGGATAGAGGGGAATATAGAACGGGGACAGAGAGTAAAGGGTGATACCCTGGATAGAGGGGAATATAGAATGGTGACAGAGAGTAAAGGGAGATACCCGGGATAGAGGGGAATATAGAACGGGGACAGAGAATAATGGGAGGTACCCGGGATAGAGGGGAATATAGAACGGGGACAGAGAGTAAAGGGAGACATCCAGGATAGAGGGAAATATAGAACGGTGACAGAGAGTAAAGGGAGATACCCGGGATAGAGGGGAATATAGAATGGGGACAGAGAATAAAGGGAGATACCCGGGATAGAGGGAATATCGAACGGGGACAGAGAGTAAAGCGAGATACCCGGGATAGAGGGGAATATAGAACGAGGACAGAGAGTAAAGGGAGATACCTGGGATAGAGGGGAATATAGAACGGGGACAGAGAGTAAAGGGAGATACCTGGGATAGAGGGGAATATAGAACGGGGACAGAGAGTAAAGGGAGATACCCGGGATAGAGGGGAATATAGAACGGGGACAGAGAGTAAAGGGAGATACCCGGGATAGAGGGAATATAGAACGGAGACAGAGAGTAAAGGGAGATACCCAGGATAGAGGGAGTATAGAACGGGGACAGAGAGTAAAGCGAGATACCCGGGAGAGAGGGGAATATAGAACGAGGACAGAGAGTAAAGGGATATACCCGGGATAGAGGGGGATACAGAACGGGGACAGAGAGTAAAAGGAGATACCTGGGCGAGAGGGAAATATAGAACGGGGACAGAGAGTAAAGGGAGATGCCCGGGATAGAGGGGAATATAGAACGGGGACAGAGAGTAAAGGGAGATGCCCGGGATAGAGGGGAATATAGAACGGTGACAGAGAGTAAAGGGAGATGACCGGAATAGAGGGGAATATAGAACGGGGACAGAGAGTAAAGGGAGATACCCAGGATAGAGGGGAATATAGAACGGGGTCAGAGAGTAAAGGGAGATACCCGGGATAGAGGGGAATATAGAACAGGAACAGAGAGTAAAGGGAGAAACCCGGGATAGAGGGGAATATAGAACGGGGACAGAGAGTAAAGGGAGATACCCGGGATAGAGGGAAATATAGAACGGGGACAGAGAGTAAAGGGAGATACCCGGGATAGAGGGGAATATAGAACGGGGACAGTGAGTAAAGGGAGATACCCGTGATAGAGGGGAACATAGAACGGGGACAGAGAGTAAAGGGAGATACCCGGGATACAGGGCAATATAGAACGGGGACAGAGAGGGAAGGGAGATCCCCGGGATAGAGGGGAATATAGAACGGGGACAGAGAGTAAAGGGAGATACCCGGGATAGAGGGGAATATAGAACGGGGACAGAGAGTAAAGGGATATACCCGGGATAGAGGAAATATAGAACGGAGACAGAGAGTAAAGGGAGATACCCAGGATAGAGGGGAATATAGAACGGGGACAGAGAGTCAAGCGAGATACCCGGGAGAGAGGGGAATATAGAACGAGGACAGAGAGTAAAGGGATATACCCGGGATAGAGGGGAATACAGAACGGGGACAGAGAGTAAAAGGAGATACCTGGGATAGAGGGAAATATAGAATGGTGACAGAGAGTAAAGGGAGATGCCCGGGATAGAGGGGAATATAGAACGGGGACAGAGAGTAAAGGGAGATACCCGGGATAGAGGGGAATACAGATCGGGGTCAGAGAGTAAAGGGACATACCCGGGATAGAGGGGAATATAGAACGGGGACAGAGAGTAAAGGGAGAAACCCGGGATAGAGGGGAATATAGAACGGGGTCAGAGAGTAAAGGGAGATACCCGGGAAAGAGGGAAATATAGAACGGGGACAGAGAGTAAAGGGAGATACCCGGGAAAGAGGGGAATATAGAACGGGGACAGTGAGTAAAGGGAGATACCCGTGATAGAGGGGAACATAGAACGGGGACAGAGAGTAAAGGGAGATACCCGGGATACAGGGCAATATAGAACGGGGACAGAGAATAAAGGGAGATACCCGGGATAGAGGGGAACATAGAACGGGGACAGAGAATAAAGGGAGATACCTGGGATAGAGGGGAATATAGAACGGGGACAGAGAGTAAAGGGTGATACACGGGGTAGAGGGGAATATAGAACGGGGACAGAGAGTAAAAGGAGATACCCGTGATAGAGGGGAATATAGAACGGGGACAGAGAGTAAAGGGATAGACCCGGGATAGAGGGGAACATAGAACGTGGACAGAGAATAAAGGGAGATACCTGGGATAGAGGGGAATATAGAACGGGGACAGAGAGTAAAGGGTGATACCCTGGATAGAGGGGAATATAGAACGGGGACAGAGAGTAAAGGGAGATACCCGGGATAGAGGGGAATATAGAACGGGGACAGAGAGTAATGGGAGGTACCCGGGATAGAGGGGATTATAGAACGGGGACAGAGAGTAAAGGGAGACACCCAGGATAGAGGGAAATATAGAACGGTGACAGAGAGTAAAGGGAGATACCCAGGATAGAGGGGAATATAGAATGGGGACAGAGAGTAAAGGGAGATACCCGGGATAGAGGGAATATAGAACGGGGACAGAGAGTAAAGCGAGATACCCGGGATAGAGGGGAATATAGAACGGGGACAGAGAGTAAAGGGAGATACCCGGGATAGAGGGGAATATAGAACGGGGACAGAGAGTAAAGGGAGATACCCAGGATTGAGGGGAATATAGAACGGGGTCAGAGAGTAAAGGGAGATACCCGGGATAGAGGGGAATATAGAACAGGAACAGAGAGTAAAGGGAGAAACCCGGGATAGAGGGGAATATAGAACGGGGACAGAGAGTAAAGGGAGATACCCGGGATAGAGTGAAATATAGAACGGGGACAGAGAGTAAAGGGAGATACCCGGGATAGAGGGGAATATAGAACGGGGACAGTGAGTAAAGGGAGATACCCGTGATAGAGGGGAACATAGAACGGGGACAGAGAGTAAAGGGAGATACCCGGGATACAGGGCAATATAGAACGGGGATAGAGAGGAAAGGGAGATCCCCGGGATAGAGGGGAATATAGAACGGGGACAGAGAGTAAAGGGAGATACCCGGGATAGAGGGGAATATAGAACGGGGACAGAGAGTAAAGGGATATACCCGGGATAGAGGGAATATAGAACGGAGACAGAGACTAAAGGGAGATACCCAGGATAGAGGGGAATATAGAACGGGGACAGAGAGTAAAGCGAGATACCCGGGAGAGAGGGGAATATAGAACGAGGACAGAGAGTAAAGGGATATACCCGGGATAGAGGGGAATACAGAACGGGGACAGAGAGTAAAAGGAGATACCTGGGATAGAGGGGAATATTGAACGGGGACAGAGAGTAAAGGGAGATACCCGGGATAGAGGGGAATACAGATCGGGGTCAGAGAGTAAAGGGACATACCCGGGATAGAGGGGAATATAGAACGGGGACTGAGAGTAAAGGGAGAAACCCGGGATAGAGGGGAATATAGAACGGGGTCAGAGAGTAAAGGGAGATACCCGGGAAAGAGGGAAATATAGAACGGGGACAGAGAGTAAAGGGAGATACCCGGGATAGAGGGGAATATAGAACGGGGACAGTGAGTAAAGGGAGATACCCGTGATAGAGGGGAACATAGAACGGGGACAGAGAGTAAAGGGAGATACCCGGGATACAGGGCAATATAGAACGGGGACAGAGAATAAAGGGAGATACCCGGGATAGAGGGGAACATAGAACGGGGACAGAGAATAAAGGGAGATACCTGGGATAGAGGGGAATATAGAACGGGGACAGAGAGTAAAGGGTGATACACGGGGTAGAGGGGAATATAGAACGGGGACAGAGAGTAAAAGGAGATACCCGTGATAGAGGGGAATATAGAACGGGGACAGAGAGTAAAGGGATAGACCCGGGATAGAGGGGAACATAGAACGTGGACAGAGAATAAAGGGAGATACCTGGGATAGAGGGGAATATAGAACGGGGACAGAGAGTAAAGGGTGATACCCTGGATAGAGGGGAATATAGAACGGGGACAGAGAGTAAAGGGAGATACCCGGGATAGAGGGGAATATAGAACGGGGTCAGAGAGTAATGGGAGGTACCCGGGATAGAGAGGATTATAGAACGGGGACAGAGAGTAAAGGGAGACACCCAGGATAGAGGGAAATATAGAACGGTGACAGAGAGTAAAGGGAGATACCCAGGATAGAGGGGAATATAGAATGGGGACAGAGAGTAAAGGGAGATACCCGGGATAGAGGGAATATAGAACGGGGACAGAGAGTAAAGCGAGATACCCGGGATAGAGGGGAATATAGAACGAGGACAGAGATTAAAGGGAGATACCTGGGATAGAGGGGAATATAGAACGGGGACAGAGAGTAAAGGGAGATACACGGGATAGAGGGGAATATAGAACGGGGACAGAGAGTAAAGGGAGATACCCGGGATAGAGGGGAATATAGAACGGGGACAGAGAGTAAAGGGAGATACCCGGGATAGAGGGAATATAGAACGGAGACAGAGAGTAAAGGGAGATACCCAGGATAGAGGGAGTATAGAACGGGGACAGAGAGTAAAGCGAGATACCCGGGAGAGAGGGGAAAAAAAACGAGGACAGAGAGTAAAGGGATATACCCGGGATAGAGGGGTATACAGAACGGTGACAGAGAGTAAAGGGAGATGCCCGGGATAGAGGGGAATATAGAACGGGGACAGAGAGTAAAAGGAGATACCTGGGCTAGAGGGAAATATAGAACGGGGACAGAGAGTAAAGGGGGATGCCCGGGATAGAGGGGAATATAGAACGGGGACAGAGAGTAAAGGGAGATGCCCGGGATAGAGGGGAATATAGAACGGTGACAGAGAGTAAAGGGAGATGCCCGGGATAGAGGGGAATATAGAACGGGGACAGAGAGTAAAGGGAGATACCCGGGAGAGAGGGGAATATAGAACGGGGTCAGAGAGTAAAGGGAGATACCCGGGATAGAGGGGAATATAGAACGGGGACAGAGAGTAAAGGGAGAAACCCGGGATAGAGGGGAATATAGAACGGGGACAGAGAGTAAAGGGAGATAACCGGGATAGAGGGAAATATAGAACGGGGACAGAGAGTAAAGGGAGATACCCGGGATAGAGGGGAATATAGAACGGGGACAGTGAGTAAAGGGAGATACCCGTGATAGAGGGGAACATAGAACGGGGACAGAGAGTAAAAGGTGATACACGGGGTAGAGGGGAATATAGAACGGGGACAGAGAGTAAAAGGAGATACCCGGAATAGAGGGGAATATAGAACGGGGACAGAGAGTAAAGGGAGAAACCCGGGAGAGAGGGGAATATAGAACGGGGACAGAGAGTAAAGGGAGATAACCGGGATAGAGGGAAACATAGAATGGCGACAGAGAATAAAGGGAGATACCCGGGATAGAGGGGAACATAGAACGGGGACAGAGAATAAAGGGAGATACCTGGGATAGAGGGGAATATAGAACGGGGACAGAGAGTAAAAGGTGATACACGGGGTAGAGGGGAATATAGAACGGGGAGAGAGAGTAAAAGGAGATACCCGGGATAGAGGGGAATATAGAACGGGGACAGAGAGTAAAGGGATAGACCCGGGATAGAGGGGAACATAGAACGTGGACAGAGAATAAAGGGAGATACCTGGGATAGAGGGGAATATAGAGCGGGGACAGAGAGTAAAGGGTGATACCCTGGATAGAGGGGAATATAGAACGTGGACAGAGAGTAAAGGGAGATACCCGGGATAGAGGGGAATATAGAACGGGGACAGAGAGTAAAGGGAGATACCCGGGATAGAGGCGAATATAGAACGGGGACAGAGAGTAAAGGGAGATACACAGGATAGAGGGAAATTTTGAACGGTGACAGAGAGTAAAGGGAGATA
Source organism: Somniosus microcephalus (assembly GCF_052327205.1). Classification (NCBI taxonomy): domain Eukaryota; kingdom Metazoa; phylum Chordata; class Chondrichthyes; order Squaliformes; family Somniosidae; genus Somniosus; species Somniosus microcephalus. The sequence goes on along the minus strand of NW_028225181.1, from coordinate 39,557,259 downwards.
TCCGGGATAGAGGCGAATATAGAATGGGGACAGAGAGTAAAGGGAGATACCCGGGATAGAGGGAATATAGAACGGGGACAGAGAGTAAAGCGAGATACCCGGGATAGAGGGGAATATAGAACGAGGACAGAGAGTAAAGGGAGATACCTGGGATAGAGGGGAATATAGAACGGGGACAGAGAGTAAAGTGAAATACCCGGGATAGAGGGGAATATAGAACGGGGACAGAGAGTAAAGGGAGATACCCGGGATAGAGGGGAATATAGAACGGGGACAGGGAGTAAAGGGAGATACCCGGGATAGAGGGAACATAGAACGGAGACAGAGAATAAAGGGAGACACCCAGGATAGAGGGGAATATAGAACGGGGACAGAGAGTAAAGCGAGATACCCGGGAGAGATGGGAATATAGAACGAGAACAGAGAGTAAAGGGATATACCCGGGATAGAGGGGAATACAGAACGGGGACAGAGAGTAAAAGGAGATACCTGGGATAGAGGGAAATATAGAACGGGGACAGAGAGTAAAGGGAAATACCCGGGATAGAGGGGAATATAGAATGGGGAAAGAGAGTAAAGGGAGATACCCGGGATAGAGGGAAATATAGAACGGGGACAGAGAGTAAAGGGAGATAACCGGGATAGAGGGGAATATAGAACGGGGACAGTGAGTAAAGGGGAGATACCCGGGATAGAGGGGAATATAGAACGGGGACAGAGAGTAAAGGGAGATACCCGGGATAGAGGGGAATATAGAGCGGGGACAGAGAGTAAAGGGAGATACCCGGGATAGAGGGAAATATAGAACGGGGACAGAGAGTAAAGGGAGATACCCGGGATAGAGGGGAATATAGAACGGGGACAGAGAGTAAAGAGAGATACCCGGGATAGAGGGGAATATAGAATGGGGACAGAGCGTAAAGGGAGATACCCGGGATAGAGGGGAATATAGAACGGGGACAGAGAGTAAAGGGAGATGCACGGGATAGAGGGGAATATAGAACGGTGACAGAGAGTAAAGGGAGATACCCGGGATAGAGGGGAATATAGAACGGGGACAGAGAGTAAAGAGAGATACCCGGGATAGAGGGGAATATAGAACGGGGACAGAGCGTAAAGGGAGATACCCGGGATAGAGGGGAATATAGAACGGGGACAGAGAGTAAAGGGAGATACCTGGGATAGAGTTGAATATAGAACGGGGACAGAGAGTAAAGGGAGATACCAGGGATAGAGGGGAATATAGAACGGGGACAGAGAGTAAAGGGAGATACCCGGGATAGAGGGGAATATAGAACGGGGACAGAGAGTAAAGGGAGATACCCGGGATAGAGGGGAATATAGAACGGGGACAGAGAGTATAGCGAGATACCCAGAATAGAGGGGAAAATAGAACGAGGACAGAGAGGAAAGGGATATACCCGGGATAGAGGGAAATACAAAACGGGCACAGAGAGTAAAAGGAGATACCTGGGATAGAGTTAAATATAGAACGGGGACAGATAGTAAAGGGAGATACCCGGGACAGAGGGGAATATAGAACGGGGACAGAGAGTAAATGGAGATACCCGGGATAGAGGGAAATATAGAACGGGGACAGAGAGTAAAGGGAGATTCCCGGGATAGAGGGGAATATAGAACGGAGACAGTGAGTAAAGGGGAGATACCCGGAATAGAGGGGAATATAGAACGGGGACAGAGAGTAAAGGGAGATAACCGGGATAGAGGGGAATAAAGAACGGGGACAGAGAGTAAAGGGAGATACCCGGGATAGAGGGAAATATAGAACGGGGACAGAGAGTAAAGGGAGATACCCGGGATAGAGGGGAATATAGAACGGGGACAGTGAGTAAAGGGAGATACCCGGGATAGAGGGGAATATAGAACGGGGACAGAGCGTAAAGGGAGATACCCGGGATAGAGGGGAATATAGAACGGGGACAGAGAGTAAAGGGAGAAGCCCGGGATAGAGGAGAATATAGAACGGTGACAGAGAGTAAAGGGAGATGCCCGGGATAGAGGGGAATATAGAACGGGGACAGAGAGTAAAGGGAGATACCCGGGATAGAGGGGAATATAGAACAGGGTCAGAGAGTAAAGGGAGATACCCGGGATAGAGGGGAATATAGAACGGGGACAGAGTGTAAAGGGAGAAACCCGGGATAGAGGGGAATATAGAACGGGGACAGAGAGTAAAGGGAGATACCCGGGATAGAGGGAAATATAGAACGGGGACAGAGAGTATAGGGAGATACCCGGGATAGAGGGGAATATAGAACGGGGACAGTGAGTAAAGGGAGATACCCGTGATAGAGGGGAACATAGAACGGGGACAGAGATTAATGGGAGATACACGGGATACAGGGCAATATAGAACGGGGACAGAGAGGAAAGGGAGATACCCGTGATAGAGGGGAACATAGAATGGGGACAGAGAATAAAGGGAGATACCTGGGATAGAGGGGAATATAGAACGGGGACAGAGAGTAAAGGGTGATACACGGGGTGGAGGGGAATATAGAACGGGGACAGAGAGTAAAAGGAGATACCCAGGATAGAGGAGAATATAGAACGGGGACACAGAGTAAAGGGATAGACCCGGGATAGAGGGGAACATAGAACGTGGACAGAGAATAAAGGGAGATACCTGAGATAGAGGGGAATATAGAACGGGGACAGAGAGTAAAGGGTGATACCCTGGATAGAGGGGAATATAGAACGTGGACAGAGAGTAAAGGGAGAGACCCGGGATAGAGGGGAATATAGAACGGGGACAAAGAGTAAAGGGAGATACCCGGGATAGAGGGGAATAAGAACGGGGACAGAGAGTAAAGGGAGATACCCAGGATAGAGGGAAATATAGAACGGTGACAGAGAGTAAAGGGAGATACCCGGTATGGAGGGGAATATAGAATGGGGACAGAGAGTAAAGGGAGATACCCGGGATAGAGGGAATATAGAACGGGGACAGAGAGTAAAGCGAGATACCCGGGATAGAGGGGAATATAGAACGAGGACAGAGAGTAAAGGGAGATACCTGGGATAGAGGGGAATATAGAACGGGGACAGAGAGTAAAGGGAGATACCCGGGATAGAGGGGAATCTAGAACGGGGACAGAGAGTAAAGGGAGTTACCCGGGATAGAGGGGAATATAGAACGTGGACAGAGAGTAAAGGGAGATACCCGGGATAGAGGGAATATAGAACGGAGACAGAGAGTAAAGGGAGATACCCAGGATAGAGGGGAATATAGAACGGGGACAGAGAGTAAAGCGAGATACCCGGGAGAGAGGGGAATATAGAACGAGGACAGAGTAAAGGGATATACCCGGGATAGAGGGGAATACAGAACGGGGACAGAGAGTAAAATGAGATACCTGAGATAGAGGGAAATATAGAACGGGGACAGAGAGTAAAGGGAGATACCCGGGATAGAGGGGAATATAGAATGGGGAAAGAGAGTAAAGGGAGATACCCGGGATAGAGGGGAACATAGAACGTGGACAGAGAATAAAGGGAGATACCTGGGATAGAGGGGAATATAGAACGGGGACAGAGAGTAAAGGGTGATACCCTGGATAGAGGGGAATATAGAACGTGGACAGAGAGTAAAGGGAGATACCCGGGATAGAGGGGAATATAGAACGGGGACAGAGAGTAAAGGGAGATACCCGGGATAGAGGGGAATATAGAACGGGGACAGAGAGTAAAGGGAGATACCCAGGATAGAGGGAAATATAGAACGGTGACAGAGAGTAAAGGGAGATACCCGGTATGGAGGGGAATATAGAATGGGGACAGAGAGTAAAGGTAGATACCCGGGATAGAGGGAATATAGAACGGGGACAGAGAGTAAAGCGAGATACCCGGGATAGAGGGGAATATAGAACGAGGACAGAGAGTAAAGGGAGATACCTGGGATAGAGGGGAATATAGAACGGGGACAGAGAGTAAAGGGAGATACCCGGGATAGAGGGGAATATAGAACGGGGACAGAGAGTAAAGGGAGTTACCCGGGATAGAGGGGAATATAGAACGGGGACAGAGAGTAAAGGGAGATTCCCGGGATAGAGGGAATATAGAACGGAGACAGAGAGTAAAGGGAGATACCCAGGATAGAGGGGAATATAGAACGGGGACAGAGAGTAAAGCGAGATACCCGGGAGAGAGGGGAATATAGAACGAGGACAGAGTAAAGGGATATACCCGGGATAGAGGGGAATACAGAACGGGGACAGAGAGAAAAATGAGATACCTGGGATAGAGGGAAATATAGAACGGGGACAGAGAGTAAAGGGAGATACCCGGGATAGAGGGGAATATAGAATGGGGAAAGAGAGTAAAGGGAGATACCCGGGATAGAGGGAACTATAGAACGGGGACAGAGAGTAAAGGGAGATAACCGGGATAGAGGGGAATATAGAACGGGGACAGTGATTAAAGGGGAGATACCCGGGATAGAGGGGAATATAGAACGGGGACAGAGAGTAAAGGGAGATACCCGGGATAGAGGGGAATATAGAACGGGGACAGAGAGTAAAGGGAGATACCCGGGATAGAGGGGAATATAGAATGGGGACAGAGAGTAAAGAGAGATACCCGGGAAAGAGGGGAATGTAGAACGGGGACAGAGCGGAAAGGGAGATACCCGGGATAGAGGGGAATATAGAACGGGGACAGAGAGTAAAGGGAGATGCCCGGGATAGAGGGGAATATAGAACGGTGACAGAGAGAAAAGGGAGATACCCGGGATAGAGGGGAATATAGAACGGGGACAGAGAGTAAAGAGAGATACCCGGGATAGAGGGGAATATAGAACGGGGACAGAGCGTAAAGGGAGATACCCGGGATAGAGGGGAACATAGAACGGGGACAGAGAGTAACGGGAGATGCCCGGGATAGAGGGGAATATAGAACGGTGACAGAGAGTAAAGGGAGATACCCGGGATAGAGGGGAATATAGAACGGGGACAGAGAGTAAAGGGAGATACCCGGGATAGAGGGGAATATAGAACGGGGACAGAGAGTAAAGGGAGATACCCGGGATAGAGCAGAATATAGAACGGGGACAGAGAGTAAAGGGAGAAACCCGGGATAGAGGGGAATATAGAACGGGGACAGAGAATAAAGGGAGATACCCGGGATAGAGGGGAATATAGAATAGGGACAGAGAGTAAAGGGAGACACCCGGGATAGAGGGGAATATAGAACGGGGTCAGAGAGTAAAGGGAGATACCCGGGATAGAGGGGAATATAGAACGGGGACAGAGAGTAAAGGGAGATACCCGGGATAGAGGGGAATATAGAACTGGGACAGAGAGTAAAGGGAGATACCCGGGATAGAGGGGAATATAGAACAGGGACGGAGAGTAAAGGGAGATACCCGGGATAGAGGGGAATATAGAACGGGGACAGAGAGTAAAGGGAGATACCCGGGACAGAGGGGAATATAGAACGGGGACAGAGAGTAAAGGGATATACACGGGATAGAGGGGAATATAGAACGGGGACAGAGAGTAAAGGGAGATACCCGGGATAGAGGGGAATATAGAAAGGGGACAGAGAGTAAAGGGAGATACCCGGAATAGAGGGGAATATAGAACGGGGACGGAGAGTAAAGGGAGATACCCGGGATAGAGGGAATATAGAACGGGGACAGAGAGTAAAGCGAGATGCCCGGGAGAGAGGGGAATATAGAACGAGGACAGAGAGTAAAGGGATATACCCGGGATAGAGGGGAATACAGAACGGGGACAGAGGGTAAAAGGAGATACCTTGGATAGAGGGAAATATAGAACGGTGACAGAGAGTAAAGGGAGATGCCTGGGATAGAGGGGAATATAGAACGGGGACAGAGAGTAAAGGGAGATACCCGGGATAGAGGGGAATTCAGAACGGGGTCAGAGAGTAAAGGGACAAACCCGGGATAGAGGGGAATATAGAACGGGGACAGAGAGTAAAGGGAGAAACCCGGGATAGAGGGGAATATCGAACGGGGACAGAGAGTAAAGGGAGATACCCGAGATAGAGAGAAATATAGAACGGGGACAGAGAGTAAAGGGAGATACCCGGGATAGAGGGGAATATAGAACGGGGACAGTGAGTAAAGGGAGATACCCGTGATAGAGGGGAACATAGAACGGGGACAGAGAGTAAAGGGAGATACCCGGGATAAAGGGCAATATAGAACGGGGACAGAGAGGAAAGGGAGATACCCGGGATAGAGGGGAACATAGAATGGGGACAGAGAATAAAGGGAGATACCCGGGATAGAGGGGAACATAGAACGGGGACAGAGAGTAAAGGGAGATACCCGGGATAGAGGGAATATAGAACGGAGACAGAGAGTAAAGGGAGATACCCAGGATAGAGGGGAATATAGAACGGGGACAGAGAGTAAAGGGAGATGCCCGGGATAGAGGGGAATATAGAACGGTGACAGAGAGAAAAGGGAGATACCCGGGATAGAGGGGAATATAGAACGGGGACAGAGAGTAAAGAGAGATACCCGGGATAGAGGGGAATATAGAACGGGGACAGAGCGTAAAGGGAGATACCCGGGATAGAGGGGAACATAGAACGGGGACAGAGAGTAACGGGAGATGCCCGGGATAGAGGGGAATATAGAACGGTGACAGAGAGTAAAGGGAGATACCCGGGATAGAGGGGAATATAGAACGGGGACAGAGAGTAAAGGGAGATACCCGGGATAGAGGGGAATATAGAACGGGGACAGAGAGTAAAGGGAGATACCCGGGATAGAGCAGAATATAGAACGGGGACAGAGAGTAAAGGGAGAAACCCGGGATAGAGGGGAATATAGAACGGGGACAGAGAATAAAGGGAGATACCCGGGATAGAGGGGAATATAGAATAGGGACAGAGAGTAAAGGGAGACACCCGGGATAGAGGGGAATATAGAACGGGGTCAGAGAGTAAAGGGAGATACCCGGGATAGAGGGGAATATAGAACGGGGACAGAGAGTAAAGGGAGATACCCGGGATAGAGGGGAATATAGAACTGGGACAGAGAGTAAAGGGAGATACCCGGGATAGAGGGGAATATAGAACGGGGACGGAGAGTAAAGGGAGATACCCGGGATAGAGGGGAATATAGAACGGGGACAGAGAGTAAAGGGAGATACCCGGGACAGAGGGGAATATAGAACGGGGACAGAGAGTAAAGGGATATACACGGGATAGAGGGGAATATAGAACGGGGACAGAGAGTAAAGGGAGATACCCGGGATAGAGGGGAATATAGAAAGGGGACAGAGAGTAAAGGGAGATACCCGGAATAGAGGGGAATATAGAACGGGGACGGAGAGTAAAGGGAGATACCCGGGATAGAGGGAATATAGAACGGAGACAGAGAGTAAAGGGAGATACCCAGGATAGAGGGGAATATAGAACGGGGACAGAGAGTAAAGCGAGATGCCCGGGAGAGAGGGGAATATAGAACGAGGACAGAGAGTAAAGGGATATACCCGGGATAGAGGGGAATACAGAACGGGGACAGAGGGTAAAAGGAGATACCTTGGATAGAGGGAAATATAGAACGGTGACAGAGAGTAAAGGGAGATGCCCGGGATAGAGGGGAATATAGAACGGGGACAGAGAGTAAAGGGAGATACCCGGGATAGAGGGGAATTCAGAACGGGGTCAGAGAGTAAAGGGACAAACCCGGGATAGAGGGGAATATAGAACGGGGACAGAGAGTAAAGGGAGAAACCCGGGATAGAGGGGAATATCGAACGGGGACAGAGAGTAAAGGGAGATACCCGAGATAGAGAGAAATATAGAACGGGGACAGAGAGTAAAGGGAGATACCCGGGATAGAGGGGAATATAGAACGGGGACAGTGAGTAAAGGGAGATACCCGTGATAGAGGGGAACATAGAACGGGGACAGAGAGTAAAGGGAGATACCCGGGATAAAGGGCAATATAGAACGGGGACAGAGAGGAAAGGGAGATACCCGGGATAGAGTGGAACATAGAATGGGGACAGAGAATAAAGGGAGATACCCGGGATAGAGGGGAACATAGAACGGGGACAGAGAGTAAAGGGAGATACCCGGGATAGAGGGAATATAGAACGGAGACAGAGAGTAAAGGGAGATACCCAGGATAGAGGGGAATATAGAACGGGGACAGAGAGTAAAGCGAGATGCCCGGGAGAGAGGGGAATATAGAACGGGGACAGTGAGTAAAGGGAGATACCCGTGATAGAGGGGAACATAGAACGGGGACAGAGAGTAAAGGGAGATACCCGGGATACAGGGCAATATAGAACGGGGATAGAGAGGAAAGGGAGATACCCGGGATAGAGGGGAACATAGAATGGGGACAGAGAATAAAGGGAGATACTCGGTATAGAGGGGAACATAGAACGGGGACAGAGAATAAAGGGAGATACCTGGGATAGAGGGGAATATAGAACGGGGACAGAGAGTAAAGGGTGATACACGGGGTAGAGGGGAATATAGAACGGGGACAGAGAGTAAAAGGAGATACCCGGGATGGAGGGGAATATAGAACGGGGACAGAGAGTAAAGGGATAGACCCGGGATAGAGGGGAACATAGAACGTGGACAGAGAATAAAGGGAGATACCTGGGATAGAGGGGAATATAGAACGGGGACAGAGAGTAAAGGGTGATACCCTGGATAGAGGGGAATATAGAACGTGGACAGAGAGTAAAGGGAGATACCCAGGATAGAGGGGAATATAGAACGGGGACAGAGAGTAATGGGAGGTACCCGGGATAGAGGGGAATTTAGAACGGGGACAGAGAGTAAAGGGAGACACCCAGGATAGAGGGAAAAATAGAACGGTGACAGAGAGTAAAGGGAGATACCCAGGATAGAGGGGAATATAGAATGGGGACAGAGAGTAAAGGGAGATACCCGGGATAGAGGGAATATAGAACGGGGACAGAGAGTAAAGCGAGATACCCGGGATAGAGGGGAATATAGAACGAGGACAGAGATTAAAGGGAGATACCTGGGATAGAGGGGAATATAGAACGGGGACAGAGAGTAAAGGGAGATACCCGGGATAGAGGGGAATATAGAACGGGGACAGAGAGTAAAGGGAGATACCCGGGATAGAGGGGAATATAGAACGGGGACAGAGAGTAAAGGGAGATACCCGGGATAGAGGGAATATAGAACGGAGACAGAGAGTAAAGGGAGATACCCAGGATATCGGGAGTATAGAACGGGGACAGAGAGTAAAGCGAGATACCCGGTAGAGAGGGGAATATAGAACGAGGACAGAGAGTAAAGGGATATACCCGGGATAGAGGGGTATACAGAACGGGGACAGAGAGTAAAAGGAGATACCTGGGCTAGAGGGAAATATAGAACGGGGACAGAGAGTAAAGGGAGATGCCCGGGATAGAGGGGAATATAGAACGGGGACAGAGAGTAAAGGGAGATGCCCGGGATAGAGGGGAATATAGAACGGTGACAGAGAGTAAAGGGAGATACCCGAGATAGAGAGAAATATAGAACGGGGACAGAGAGTAAAGGGAGATACCCGGGATAGAGGGGAATATAGAACGGGGACAGTGAGTAAAGGGAGATACCCGTGATAGAGGGGAACATAGAACGGGGACAGAGAGTAAAGGGAGATACCCGGGATAAAGGGCAATATAGAACGGGGACAGAGAGGAAAGGGAGATACCCGGGATAGAGGGGAACATAGAATGGGGACAGAGAATAAAGGGAGATACCCGGGATAGAGGGGAACATAGAACGGGGACAGAGAGTAAAGGGAGATACCCGGGATAGAGGGAATATAGAACGGAGACAGAGAGTAAAGGGAGATACCCAGGATAGAGGGGAATATAGAATGGGGACAGAGAGTAAAGCGAGATGCCCGGGAGAGAGGGGAATATAGAACGGGGACAGTGAGTAAAGGGAGATACCCGGGATAGAGGGGAATATAGAACGGGGACAGAGAGTAAAGGGAGATGCCCGGGATAGAGGGGAATATAGAACGGTGACAGAGAGAAAAGGGAGATACCCGGGATAGAGGGGAATATAGAACGGGGACAGAGAGTAAAGAGAGATACCCGGGATAGAGGGGAATATAGAACGGGGACAGAGCGTAAAGGGAGATACCCGGGATAGAGGGGAACATAGAACGGGGACAGAGAGTAACGGGAGATGCCCGGGATAGAGGGGAATATAGAACGGTGACAGAGAGTAAAGGGAGATACCCGGGATAGAGGGGAATATAGAACGGGGACAGAGAGTAAAGGGAGATACCCGGGATAGAGGGGAATATAGAACGGGGACAGAGAGTAAAGGGAGATACCCGGGATAGAGCAGAATATAGAACGGGGACAGAGAGTAAAGGGAGAAACCCGGGATAGAGGGGAATATAGAACGGGGACAGAGAATAAAGGGAGATACCCGGGATAGAGGGGAATATAGAATAGGGACAGAGAGTAAAGGGAGACACCCGGGATAGAGGGGAATATAGAACGGGGTCAGAGAGTAAAGGGAGATACCCGGGATAGAGGGGAATATAGAACGGGGACAGAGAGTAAAGGGAGATACCCGGGATAGAGGGGAATATAGAACTGGGACAGAGAGTAAAGGGAGATACCCGGGATAGAGGGGAATATAGAACGGGGACGGAGAGTAAAGGGAGATACCCGGGATAGAGGGGAACATAGAACGGGGACAGAGAATAAAGGGAGATACCCGGGACAGAGGGGAATATAGAACGGGGACAGAGAGTAAAGGGATATACACGGGATAGAGGGGAATATAGAACGGGGACAGAGAGTAAAGGGAGATACCCGGGATAGAGGGGAATATAGAAAGGGGACAGAGAGTAAAGGGAAATACCCGGAATAGAGGGGAATATAGAACGGGGACGGAGAGTAAAGGGAGATACCCGGGATAGAGGGAATATAGAACGGAGACAGAGAGTAAAGGGAGATACCCAGGATAGAGGGGAATATAGAACGGGGACAGAGAGTAAAGCGAGATGCCCGGGAGAGAGGGGAATATAGAACGAGGACAGAGAGTAAAGGGATATACCCGGGATAGAGGGGAATACAGAACGGGGACAGAGGGTAAAAGGAGATACCTTGGATAGAGGGAAATATAGAACGGTGACAGAGAGTAAAGGGAGATGCCCGGGATAGAGGGGAATATAGAACGGGGACAGAGAGTAAAGGGAGATACCCGGGATAGAGGGGAATTCAGAACGGGGTCAGAGAGTAAAGGGACAAACCCGGGATAGACGGGAATATAGAACGGGGACAGAGAGTAAAGGGAGAAACCCGGGATAGAGGGGAATATCGAACGGGGACAGAGAGTAAAGGGAGATACCCGAGATAGAGAGAAATATAGAACGGGGACAGAGAGTAAAGGGAGATACCCGGGATAGAGGGGAATATAGAACGGGGACAGTGAGTAAAGGGAGATACCCGTGATAGAGGGGAACATAGAACGGGGACAGAGAGTAAAGGGAGATACCCGGGATAAAGGGCAATATAGAACGGGGACAGAGAGGAAAGGGAGATACCCGGGATAGAGGGGAACATAGAATGGGGACAGAGAATAAAGGGAGATACCCGGGATAGAGGGGAACATAGAACGGGGACAGAGAGTAAAGGGAGATACCCGGGATAGAGGGAATATAGAACGGAGACAGAGAGTAAAGGGAGATACCCAGGATAGAGGGGAATATAGAACGGGGACAGAGAGTAAAGCGAGATGCCCGGGGGAGAGGGGAATATAGAACGGGGACAGTGAGTAAAGGGAGATACCCGTGATAGAGGGGAACATAGAACGGGGACAGAGAGTAAAGGGAGATACCCGGGATACAGGGCAATATAGAACGGGGACAGAGAGGAAAGGGAGATACCCGGGATAGAGGGGAACATAGAATGGGGACAGAGAATAAAGGGAGATACCCGGTATAGAGGGGAACATAGAACGGGGACAGAGAATAAAGGGAGATACCTGGGATAGAGGGGAATATAGAACGGGGACAGAGAGTAAAGGGTGATACACGGGGTAGAGGGGAATATAGAACGGGGACAGAGAGTAAAAGGAGATACCCGGGATGGAGGGGAATATAGAACGGGGACAGAGAGTAAAGGGATAGACCCGGGATAGAGGGGAACATAGAACGTGGACAGAGAATAAAGGGAGATACCTGGGATAGAGGGGAATATAGAACGGGGACAGAGAGTAAAGGGTGATACCCTGGATAGAGGGGAATATAGAACGTGGACAGAGAGTAAAGGGAGATACCCAGGATAGAGGGGAATATAGAACGGGGACAGAGAGTAATGGGAGGTACCCGGGATAGAGGGGAATTTAGAACGGGGACAGAGAGTAAAGGGAGACACCCAGGATAGAGGGAAAAATAGAACGGTGACAGAGAGTAAAGGGAGATACCCAGGATAGAGGGGAATATAGAATGGGGACAGAGAGTAAAGGGAGATACCCGGGATAGAGGGAATATAGAACGGGGACAGAGAGTAAAGCGAGATACCCGGGATAGAGGGGAATATAGAACGAGGACAGAGATTAAAGGGAGATACCTGGGATAGAGGGGAATATAGAACGGGGACAGAGAGTAAAGGGAGATACCCGGGATAGAGGGGAATATAGAACGGGGACAGAGAGTAAAGGGAGATACCCGGGATAGAGGGGAATATAGAACGGGGACAGAGAGTAAAGGGAGATACCCGGGATAGAGGGAATATAGAACGGAGACAGAGAGTAAAGGGAGATACCCAGGATAGAGGGAGTATAGAACGGGGACAGAGAGTAAAGCGAGATACCCGGTAGAGAGGGGAATATAGAACGAGGACAGAGAGTAAAGGGATATACCCGGGATAGAGGGGTATACAGAACGGGGACAGAGAGTAAAAGGAGATACCTGGGCTAGAGGGAAATATAGAACGGGGACAGAGAGTAAAGGGAGATGCCCGGGATAGAGGGGAATATAGAACGGGGACAGAGAGTAAAGGGAGATGCCCGGGATAGAGGGGAATATAGAACGGTGACAGAGAGTAAAGGGAGATGCCCGGGATAGAGGGGAATATAGAACGGGGACAGAGAGTAAAGGGAGATAACCGGGATAGAGGGAAATATAGAACGGGGACAGAGAGTAAAGGGAGATACCCGGGATAGAGGGGAATATAGAACGGGGACAGTGAGTAAAGGGAGATACCCGTGATAGAGGGGAACATAGAACGGGGACAGAGAGTAAAAGGTGATACACGGGGTAGAGGGGAATATAGAACGGGGACAGAGAGTAAAAGGAGATACCCGGAATAGAGGGGAATATAGAACGGGGACAGAGAGTAAAGGGAGAAACCCGGGATAGAGGGGAATATAGAACGGGGACAGAGAGTAAAGGGAGATAACCGGGATAGAGGGAAACATAGAATGGGGACAGAGAATAAAGGGAGATACCCGGGATAGAGGGGAACATAGAACGGGGACAGAGAATAAAGGGAGATACCTGGGATAGAGGGGAATATAGAACGGGGACAGAGAGTAAAAGGTGATACACGGGGTAGAGGGGAATATAGAACGGGGACAGAGAGTAAAAGGAGATACCCGGGATAGAGGGGAATATAGAACGGGGACAGAGAGTAAAGGGATAGACCCGGGATAGAGGGGAACATAGAACGTGGACAGAGAATAAAGGGAGATACCTGGGATAGAGGGGAATATAGAGCGGGGACAGAGAGTAAAGGGTGATACCCTGGATAGAGGGGAATATAGAACGTGGACAGAGAGTAAAGGGAGATACCCGGGATAGAGGGGAATATAGAACGGGGACAGAGAGTAAAGGGAGATACCCGGGATAGAGGCGAATATAGAACGGGGACAGAGAGTAAAGGGAGATACACAGGATAGAGGGAAATTTTGAACGGTGACAGAGAGTAAAGGGAGATACCCGGGATAGAGGCGAATATAGAATGGGGACAGAGAGTAAAGGGAGATACCCGGGATAGAGGGAATATAGAACGGGGACAGAGAGTAAAGCGAGATACCCGGGATAGAGGGGAATATAGAACGAGGACAGAGAGTAAAGGGAGATACCTGGGATAGAGGGGAATATAGAACGGGGACAGAGAGTAAAGTGAAATACCCGGGTAGAGGGGAATATAGAACGGGGACAGAGAGTAAAGGGAGATACCCGGGATAGAGGGGAATATAGAACGGGGACAGGGAGTAAAGGGAGATACCCGGGATAGAGGGAACATAGAACGGAGACAGAGAATAAAGGGAGACACCCAGGATAGAGGGGAATATAGAACGGGGACAGAGTGTAAAGCGAGATACCCGGGAGAGATGGGAATATAGAACGAGGACAGAGAGTAAAGGGATATACCCGGGATAGAGGGGAATACAGAACGGGGACAGAGAGTAAAAGGAGATACCTGGGATAGAGGGAAATATAGAACGGGGACAGAGAGTAAAGGGAAATACCCGGGATAGAGGGGAATATAGAATGGGGAAAGAGAGTAAAGGGAGATACCCGGGATAGAGGGAAATATAGAACGGGGACAGAGAGTAAAGGGAGATAACCGGGATAGAGGGGAATATAGAACGGGGACAGTGAGTAAAGGGGAGATACCCGGGATAGAGGGGAATATAGAACGGGGACAGAGAGTAAAGGGAGATACCCGGGATAGAGGGGAATATAGAGCGGGGACAGAGAGTAAAGGGAGATACCCGGGATAGAGGGAAATATAGAACGGGGACAGAGAGTAAAGGGAGATACCCGGGATAGAGGGGAATATAGAACGGGGACAGAGAGTAAAGAGAGATACCCGGGATAGAGGGGAATATAGAATGGGGACAGAGCGTAAAGGGAGATACCCGGGATAGAGGGGAATATAGAACGGGGACAGAGAGTAAAGGGAGATGCACGGGATAGAGGGGAATATAGAACGGTGACAGAGAGTAAAGGGAGATACCCGGGATAGAGGGGAATATAGAACGGGGACAGAGAGTAAAGAGAGATACCCGGGATAGAGGGGAATATAGAACGGGGACAGAGCGTAAAGGGAGATACCCGGGATAGAGGGGAATATAGAACGGGGACAGAGAGTAAAGGGAGATACCTGGGATAGAGTTGAATATAGAACGGGGACAGAGAGCTACACTAAATGGGAAAAACACACAATAGAAGCCCTACATGCAGAATTCTGCCGAAGCATCCTTCGCACCCAAAGAAAAACGCCAACAAATGCATGCAGAGCCGAACTAGGCAGATACCCACTGATAATAAACATCCAAAAACGAGCACTAAACTTCCTAAATCACCTCAAATCTAGCTCCCCAGACACCCTTCATTTCAAAGCCTTTCAGACCCAAGAGCTAAACCCAGAAAAGAGTCCCCTGAGTCAGCTGCTACGGAAACTAAGTACTCAGCCGGACCCTGACCAGCCCCAGACCAACACAGCCGTCCAAACACCAATCCGAGTGAACCAAATCATTAAAAAATGCAAAGAAACCTACCTGGAACATTGGAACAAAATAACCAAAAGCCAAAGCAGATTAGAATGTTACCGGGCCCTAAAAAGAGAATATAAACTGGCAGACTACCTCACGACCATCAGAGACACAAAACAGAGACAGACCCTCACCAGGTACAGACTAAGCGACCACCAACTGGAAATTGAAAAAGGCAGATACAAGAAATCCTGGCAGCCTAGAGAGAATAGAATATGCGATCAATGTCTGGCTGGCGAGGTTGAAACAGAAATGCATTTCCTCCTAAAATGCGAAAAATTCAACACATCAAGAAACATATTATTCAACAAGCTAAGCCAAACAACCCCAGATTTCAAGGAATTGGATGATCCGTCAAAATTGAGATTAGTCCTAGGAGAAGGAGACAGACCATACCTTGGGGCCAAATATGTAACAACATGTCACAACCTGAGGACTGTTTAAAATTAAGACTGTTTAAAATTAATATTGAACGTACCAAATGAAGTACAAAGACTGTTTAAAATTAATATTGTTTAAAAGTAATATTGTATGTACCCAACAAATGTCAAATCGATTGACACCTACAGAATGTTGGAAAACTGTACCTTTTTGCTATGTACGCTTTGGCAATATGGTTCTCTGTAAACTTTCATGCCAATAAAGCATTTTAATTGGAATTGGAATTGGAATTGGAATTGGAGTAAAGGGAGATACCAGGGATAGAGGGGAATATAGAACGGGGACAGAGAGTAAAGGGAGATACCCGGGATAGAGGGGAATATAGAACGGGGACAGAGAGTAAAGGGAGATTCCCGGGATAGAGGGGAATATAGAACGGGGACAGAGAGTATAGCGAGATACCCGGATTAGAGGGGAAAATAGAACGAGGACAGAGAGGAAAGGGATATACCCGGGATAGAGGGAAATACAAAACGGGCACAGAGAGTAAAAGGAGATACCTGGGATAGAGTTAAATATAGAACGGGGACAGATAGTAAAGGGAGATACCCGGGACAGAGGGGAATATAGAACGGGGACAGAGAGTAAATGGAGATACCCGGGATAGAGGGAAATATAGAACGGGGACAGAGAGTAAAGGGAGATTCCCGGGATAGAGGGGAATATAGAACGGAGACAGTGAGTAAAGGGGAGATACCCGGAATAGAGGGGAATATAGAACGGGGACAGAGAGTAAAGGGAGATAACCGGGATAGAGGGGAATAAAGAACGGGGACAGAGAGTAAAGGGAGATACCCGGGATAGAGGGAAATATAGAACGGGGACAGAGAGTAAAGGGAGATACCCGGGATAGAGGGGAATATAGAACGGGGACAGTGAGTAAAGGGAGATACCCGGGATAGAGGGGAATATAGAGCGGGGACAGAGCGTAAAGGGAGATACCCGGGATAGAGGGGAATATAGAACGGGGACAGAGAGTAAAGGGAGAAGCCCGGGATAGAGGAGAATATAGAACGGTGACAGAGAGTAAAGGGAGATGCCCGGGATAGAGGGGAATATAGAACGGGGACAGAGAGTAAAGGGAGATACCCGGGATAGAGGGGAATATAGAACGGGGTCAGAGAGTAAAGGGAGATACCCGGGATAGAGGGGAATATAGAACGGGGACAGAGTGTAAAGGGAGAAACCCGGGATAGAGGGGAATATAGAACGGGGACAGAGAGTAAAGGGAGATACCCGGGATAGAGGGAAATATAGAACGGGGACAGAGAGTATAGGGAGATACCCGGGATAGAGGGGAATATAGAACGGGGACAGTGAGTAAAGGGAGATACCCGTGATAGAGGGGAACATAGAACGGGGACAGAGATTAATGGGAGATACACGGGATACAGGGCAATATAGAACGGGGACAGAGAGGAAAGGGAGATACCCGTGATAGAGGGGAACATAGAATGGGGACAGAGAATAAAGGGAGATACCTGGGATAGAGGGGAATATAGAACGGGGACAGAGAGTAAAGGGTGATACACGGGGTAGAGGGGAATATAGAACGGGGACAGAGAGTAAAAGGAGATACCCGGGATAGAGGAGAATATAGAATGGGGACAGAGAGTAAAGGGATAGACCCGGGATAGAGGGGAACATAGAACGTGGACAGAGAATAAAGGGAGATACCTGAGATAGAGGGGAATATAGAACGGGGACAGAGAGTAAAGGGTGATACCCTGGATAGAGGGGAATATAGAACATGGACAGAGAGTAAAGGGAGATACCCGGGATAGAGGGGAATATAGAACGGGGACAGAGAGTAAAGGGAGATACCCGGGATAGAGGGGAATATAGAACGGGGACAGAGAGTAAAGGGAGATACCCAGGATAGAGGGAAATATAGAACGGTGACAGAGAGTAAAGGGAGATATCCGGTATGGAGGGGAATATAGAATGGGGACAGAGAGTAAAGGGAGATACCCGGGATAGAGGGAATATAGAACGGGGACAGAGAGTAAAGCGAGATACCCGGGATAGAGGGGAATATAGAACGAGGACAGAGAGTAAAGGGAGATACCTGGGATAGAGGGGAATATAGAACGGGGACAGAGAGTAAAGGGAGATACCCGGGATAGAGGGGAATCTAGAACGGGGACAGAGAGTAAAGGGAGTTACCCGGGATAGAGGGGAATATAGAACGGGGACAGAGAGTAAAGGGAGATACCCGGGATAGAGGGAATATAGAACGGAGACAGAGAGTAAAGGGAGATACCCAGGATAGAGGGGAATATAGAACGGGGACAGAGAGTAAAGCGAGATACCCGGGAGAGAGGGGAATATAGAACGAGGACAGAGTAAAGGGATATACCCGGGATAGAGGGGAATACAGAACGGGGACAGAGAGTAAAATGAGATACCTGGGATAGAGGGAAATATAGAACGGGGACAGAGAGTAAAGGGAGATACCCGGGATAGAGGGGAATATAGAATGGGGAAAGAGAGTAAAGGGAGATACCCGGGATAGAGGGAACTATAGAACGGGGACAGAGAGTAAAGGGAGATAACCGGGATAGAGGGGAATATAGAACGGGGACAGTGATTAAAGGGGAGATACCCGGGATAGAGGGGAATATAGAACGGGGACAGAGAGTAAAGGGAGATACCCGGGATAGAGGGGAATATAGAACGGGGACAGAGAGTAAAGGGAGATACACGGGATAGAGGGGAATATAGAACGGGGACAGAGAGTAAAGGGATAGACCCGGGATAGAGGGGAACATAGAACGTGGACAGAGAATAAAGGGAGATACCTGGGATAGAGGGGAATATAGAACGGGGACAGAGAGTAAAGGGTGATACCCTGGATAGAGGGGAATATAGAACGTGGACAGAGAGTAAAGGGAGATACCCGGGATAGAGGGGAATATAGAACGGGGACAGAGAGTAAAGGGAGATACCCGGGATAGAGGGGAATATAGAACGGGGACAGAGAGTAAAGGGAGATACCCAGGATAGAGGGAAATATAGAACGGTGACAGAGAGTAAAGGGAGATACCCGGTATGGAGGGGAATATAGAATGGGGACAGAGAGTAAAGGTAGATACCCGGGATAGAGGGAATATAGAACGGGGACAGAGAGTAAAGCGAGATACCCGGGATAGAGGGGAATATAGAACGAGGACAGAGAGTAAAGGGAGATACCTGGGATAGAGGGGAATATAGAACGGGGACAGAGAGTAAAGGGAGATACCCGGGATAGAGGGGAATATAGAACGGGGACAGAGAGTAAAGGGAGTTACCCGGGATAGAGGGGAATATAGAACGGGGACAGAGAGTAAAGGGAGATTCCCGGGATAGAGGGAATATAGAACGGAGACAGAGAGTAAAGGGAGATACCCAGGATAGAGGGGAATATAGAACGGGGACAGAGAGTAAAGCGAGATACCCGGGAGAGAGGGGAATATAGAACGAGGACAGAGTAAAGGGATATACCCGGGATAGAGGGGAATACAGAACGGGGACAGAGAGAAAAATGAGATACCTGGGATAGAGGGAAATATAGAACGGGGACAGAGAGTAAAGGGAGATACCCGGGATAGAGGGGAATATAGAATGGGGAAAGAGAGTAAAGGGAGATACCCGGGATAGAGGGAACTATAGAACGGGGACAGAGAGTAAAGGGAGATAACCGGGATAGAGGGGAATATAGAACGGGGACAGTGATTAAAGGGGAGATACCCGGGATAGAGGGGAATATAGAATGGGGACAGAGAGTAAAGAGAGATACCCGGGAAAGAGGGGAATGTAGAACGGGGACAGAGCGGAAAGGGAGATACCCGGGATAGAGGGGAATATAGAACGGGGACAGAGAGTAAAGGGAGATGCCCGGGATAGAGGGGAATATAGAACGGTGACAGAGAGAAAAGGGAGATACCCGGGATAGAGGGGAATATAGAACGGGGACAGAGAGTAAAGAGAGAACACCCGGGATAGAGAGGAATATAGAACGGGGACAGAGTGTAAAGGGAGATACCCGGGATAGAGGGGAACATAGAACGGGGACAGAGAGTAACGGGAGATGCCCGGGATAGAGGGGAATATAGAACGGTGACAGAGAGTAAAGGGAGATACCCGGGATAGAGGGGAATATAGAACGGGGACAGAGAGTAAAGGGAGATACCCGGGATAGAGGGGAATATAGAACGGGGACAGAGAGTAAAGGGAGATACCCGGGATAGAGCAGAATATAGAACGGGGACAGAGAGTAAAGGGAGAAACCCGGGATAGAGGGGAATATAGAACGGGGACAGAGAATAAAGGGAGATACCCGGGATAGAGGGGAATATAGAATAGGGACAGAGAGTAAAGGGAGACACCCGGGATAGAGGGGAATATAGAACGGGGTCAGAGAGTAAAGGGAGATACCCGGGATAGAGGGGAATATAGAACGGGGACAGAGAGTAAAGGGAGATACCCGGGATAGAGGGGAATATAGAACTGGGACAGAGAGTAAAGGGAGATACCCGGGATAGAGGGGAATATAGAACGGGGACAGAGAGTAAAGGGATATACACGGGATAGAGGGGAATATAGAACGGGGACAGAGAGTAAAGGGAGATACCCGGGATAGAGGGGAATATAGAACGGGGACAGAGAGTAAAGGGAGATACCCGGAATAGAGGGGAATATAGAACGGGGACGGAGAGTAAAGGGAGATACCCGGGATAGAGGGAATATAGAACGGAGACAGAGAGTAAAGGGAGATACCCAGGATAGAGGGGAATATAGAACGGGGACAGAGAGTAAAGCGAGATGCCCGGGAGAGAGGGGAATATAGAACGAGGACAGAGAGTAAAGGGATATACCCGGGATAGAGGGGAATACAGAACGGGGACAGAGAGTAAAAGGAGATACCTTGGATAGAGGGAAATATAGAACGGTGACAGAGAGTAAAGGGAGATGCCCGGGATAGAGGGGAATATAAAACGGGGACAGAGAGTAAAGGGAGATACCCGGGATAGAGGGGAATTCAGAACGGGGTCAGAGAGTAAAGGGACAAACCCGGGATAGAGGGGAATATAGAACGGGGACAGAGAGTAAAGGGAGAAACCCGGGATAGAGGGGAATATCGAACGGGGACAGAGAGTAAAGGGAGATACCCGAGATAGAGAGAAATATAGAACGGGGACAGAGAGTAAAGGGAGATACCCGGGATAGAGGGGAATATAGAACGGGGACAGTGAGTAAAGGGAGATACCCGTGATAGAGGGGAACATAGAACGGGGACAGAGAGTAAAGGGAGATACCCGGGATAAAGGGCAATATAGAACGGGGACAGAGAGGAAAGGGAGATACCCGGGATAGAGGGGAACATAGAATGGGGACAGAGAATAAAGGGAGATACCCGGGATAGAGGGGAACATAGAACGGGGACAGAGAGTAAAGGGAGATACCCGGGATAGAGGGAATATAGAACGGAGACAGAGAGTAAAGGGAGATACCCAGGATAGAGGGGAATATAGAACGGGGACAGAGAGTAAAGCGAGATGCCCGGGAGAGAGGGGAATATAGAACGGGGACAGTGAGTAAAGGGAGATACCCGTGATAGAGGGGAACATAGAACGGGGACAGAGAGTAAAGGGAGATACCCGGGATACAGGGCAATATAGAACGGGGACAGAGAGGAAAGGGAGATACCCGGGATAGAGGGGAACATAGAATGGGGACAGAGAATAAAGGGAGATACCCGGTATAGAGGGGAACATAGAACGGGGACAGAGAATAAAGGGAGATACCTGGGATAGAGGGGAATATAGAACGGGGACAGAGAGTAAAGGGTGATACACGGGGTAGAGGGGAATATAGAACGGGGACAGAGAGTAAAAGGAGATACCCGGGATGGAGGGGAATATAGAACGGGGACAGAGAGTAAAGGGATAGACCCGGGATAGAGGGGAACATAGAACGTGGACAGAGAATAAAGGGAGATACCTGGGATAGAGGGGAATATAGAACGGGGACAGAGAGTAAAGGGTGATACCCTGGATAGAGGGGAATATAGAACGTGGACAGAGAGTAAAGGGAGATACCCGGGATAGAGGGGAATATAGAACGGGGACAGAGAGTAATGGGAGGTACCCGGGATAGAGGGGAATTTAGAACGGGGACAGAGAGTAAAGGGAGACACCCAGGATAGAGGGAAAAATAGAACGGTGACAGAGAGTAAAGGGAGATACCCAGGATAGAGGGGAATATAGAATGGGGACAGAGAGTAAAGGGAGATACCCGGGATAGAGGGAATATAGAACGGGGACAGAGAGTAAAGCGAGATACCCGGGATAGAGGGGAATATAGAACGAGGACAGAGATTAAAGGGAGATACCTGGGATAGAGGGGAATATAGAACGGGGACAGAGAGTAAAGGGAGATACCCGGGATAGAGGGGAATATAGAACGGGGACAGAGAGTAAAGGGAGATACCCGGGATAGAGGGGAATATAGAACGGGGACAGAGAGTAAAGGGAGATACCCGGGATAGAGGGAATATAGAACGGAGACAGAGAGTAAAGGGAGATACCCAGGATAGAGGGAGTATAGAACGGGGACAGAGAGTAAAGCGAGATACCCGGTAGAGAGGGGAATATAGAACGAGGACAGAGAGTAAAGGGATATACCCGGGATAGAGGGGTATACAGAACGGGGACAGAGAGTAAAAGGAGATACCTGGGCTAGAGGGAAATATAGAACGGGGACAGAGAGTAAAGGGAGATGCCCGGGATAGAGGGGAATATAGAACGGGGACAGAGAGTAAAGGGAGATGCCCGGGATAGAGGGGAATATAGAACGGTGACAGAGAGTAAAGGGAGATGCCCGGGATAGAGGGGAATATAGAACGGGGACAGAGAGTAAAGGGAGATACCCGGGATAGAGGGGAATATAGAACGGGGTCAGAGAATAAAGGGAGATACCCGGGATAGAGGGGAATATAGAACGGGGTCAGAGAGTAAAGGGAGAAACCCGGGATAGAGGGGAATATAGAACGGGGACAGAGAGTAAAGGGAGATAACCGGGATAGAGGGAAATATAGAAGGGGGACAGAGAGTAAAGGGAGATACCCGGGATAGAGGGGAAAAAAGAACGGGGACAGTGAGTAAAGGGAGATACCCGTGATAGAGGGGAACATAGAACGGGGACAGAGAGTAAAAGTGATACACGGGGAAGAGGGGAATATAGAACGGGGACAGAGAGTAAAAGGAGATACCCGGAATAGAGGGGAATATAGAACGGGGACAGAGAGCAAAGGGAGAAACCCGGGAAAGAGGGGAATATAGAACGGGGACAGAGAGTAAAGGGAGATAACCGGGATAGAGGGAAACATAGAATGGGGACAGAGAATAAAGGGAGATACCCGGGATAGAGGGGAACATAGAACGGGGACAGAGAATAAAGGGAGATACCTGGGATAGAGGGGAATATAGAACGGGGACAGAGAGTCAAAGGTGGTACACGGGGTAGAGGGGAATATAGAACGGGGACAGAGAGTAAAAGGAGATACCCGGGATAGAGGGGAATATAGAACGGGGACAGAGAGTAGAGGGATAGACCAGGGATAGAGGGGAACATAGAACGTGGACAGAGAATAAAGGGAGATACCTGGGATAGAGGGGAATATAGAGCGGGGACAGAGAGTAAAGGGTGATACCCTGGATAGAGGGGAATATAGAAAGCGGACAGAGAGTAAAGGGAGATACCCGGGATAGAGGGGAATATAGAACGGGGACAGAGAGTAAAGGGAGATACCCGGGATAGAGGGGAATATAGAACGGGGACAGAGAGTAAAGGGAGATACCCAGGATAGAGGGAAATATAGAACGGTGACAGAGAGTAAAGGGAGATACCCGGGATAGAGGGGAATATAGAATGGGGACAGAGAGTAAAGGGAGATACCCGGGATAGAGGGAATATAGAACGGGGACAGAGAGTAAAGCGAGATACCCGGGATAGAGGGGAATATAGAACGAGGACAGAGAGTAAAGGGAGATACCTGGGATAGAGAGGAATATAGAACGGGGACAGAGAGTAAAGGGAGATACCCGGGATAGAGGGGAATATAGAACGGGGACAGAGAGTAAAGGGAGATACCCGGGATAGAGGGGAATATAGAACGGGGACAGAGAGTAAAGGGAGATATCCGGGATAGAGGGAACATAGAACGGAGACAGAGAATAAAGGGAGATACCCAGGATAGAGGGGAATATAGAACGGGGACAGAGAGTAAAGCGAGATACCCGGGAGAGATGGGAATAGCGAACGAGGACAGAGAGTAAAGGGATATACCCGGGACAGAGGGGAATACAGAACGGGGACAGAGAGTAAAAGGAGATACCTGGGATAGAGGGAAATATAGAACGGGGACAGAGAGTAAAGGGAGATACCCGGGATAGAGGGGAATATAGAATGGGGAAAGAGAGTAAAGGGAGATACCCGGGATAGAGGGAAATATAGAACGGGGACAGAGAGTAAAGGGAGATAACCGGGATAGAGGGGAATATAGAACGGGGACAGTGAGTAAAGGGGAGATACCCGGGATAGAGGGGAATATAGAACGGGGACAGAGAGTAAAGGGAGATACCCGGGATAGAGGGGAATATAGAGCGGGGACAGAGAGTAAAGGGAGATACCCAGGATAGAGGGAAATATAGAACGGGGACAGAGAGTAAAGGGAGATACCCGGGATAGAGGGGAATATAGAACGGGGACAGAGAGTAAAGAGAGATACCCGGGATAGAGGGGAATATAGAACGGGGACAGAGCGTAAAGGGAGATACCCGGGATAGAGGGGAATATAGAACGGGGACAGAGAGTAAAGGGAGATGCACGGGATAGAGGGGAATATAGAACGGTGACAGAGAGTAAAGGGAGATACCCGGGATAGAGGGGAATATAGAACGGGGACAGAGAGTACAGAGAGATACCCGGGATAGAGGGGAATATAGAACGGGGACAGAGCGTAAAGTGAGATACCCGGGATAGAGGGGAATATAGAACGGGGACAGAGAGTAAAGGGAGATACCTGGGATAGAGTTGAATATAGAACGGGGACAGAGAGTAAAGGGAGATACCAGGGATAGAGGGGAATACAGAACGGGGACAGAGAGTAAAGGGAGATACCCGGGATAGAGGGGAATATAGAACGGGGACAGAGAGTAAAGGGAGATACCCGGGATAGAGGGGAATATAGAACGGGGACAGAGAGTATAGCGAGATACCCGGAATAGAGGGGAAAATAGAACGAGGACAGAGAGGAAAGGGATATACCCGGGATAGAGGGAAATACAAAACGGGAACAGAGAGTAAAAGGAGATACCTGGGATCGAGAGAAATATAGAACGGGGACAGATAGTAAAGGGAGATACCCGGGATAGAGGGGAATATAGAACGGGGACAGAGAGTAAATGGAGATACCCGGGATAGAGGAAATATAGAACGGGGACAGAGAGTAAAGGGAGATTCCCGGGATAGAGGGGAATATAGAACGGGGACAGTGAGTAAAGGGGAGATACCCGGAATAGAGGGGAATATAGAACGGGGACAGAGAGTAAAGGGAGATACCCGGGATAGAGGGGAATAAAGAACGGGGACAGAGAGTAAAGGGAGATACCCGGGATAGAGGGAAATATAGAACGGGGACAGAGAGTAAAGGGAGATACCCGGGATAGAGGGGAATATAGAACGGGGACAGTGAGTAAAGGGAGATACCCGGGATAGAGGGGAATATAGAACGGGGACAGAGCGTAACGGGAGATACCCGGGATAGAGGGGAATATAGAACGGGGACAGAGAGTAAAGGGAGATGCCCGGGATAGAGGGGAATATGGAACGGTGACAGAGAGTAAAGGGAGATGCCCGGGATAGAGGGGAATATAGAACGGGGACAGAGAGTAAAGGGAGATACCCGGGATAGAGGGGAATATAGAAAGGGGTCAGAGAGTAAAGGGAGATACCCGGGATAGAGGGGAATATAGAACGGGGACAGAGTGTAAACGGAGAAAACCGGGATAGAGGGGAATATAGAACGGGGACAGAGAGTAAAGGGAGATACCCGGGATAGAGGGAAATATAGAACGGGGACAGAGAGTATAGGGAGATACCCGGGATAGAGGGGAATATAGAACGGGGACAGTGAGTAAAGGGAGATACCCGTGATAGGGGGGAACATAGAACGAGGACAGAGAGTAAAGGGAGATACCCAGGATAGAGGGGAATATAGAATGGGGACAGAGAGTAAAGGGAGATACCCGGGATAGAGGGGAATATAGAACGGGGACAGAGAGTAAAGGGAGATACCCGGGATAGAGGGGAACATAGAATGGGGACAGAGAATAAAGGGAGATACCCGGGATAGAGGGCAACATAGAACGGGGACAGAGAATAAAGGGAGATACCTGGGATAGAGGGGAATATAGAACGGGGACAGAGAGTAAAGGGTGATACACGGGATAGAGGGGAATATAGAACGGGGACAGAGAGTAAAAGGAGATACCCGGGATAGAGGAGAATATAGAACGGGGACAGAGAGTAAAGGGATAGACCCGGGATAGAGGGGAACATAGAATGTGGACAGAGAATAAAGGGAGATACCTGGGATAGAGGGGAATATAGAACGGGGACAGAGAGTAAAGGGTGATACCCTGGATAGAGGGGAATATAGAACGAGGACAGAGAGTAAAGGGAGATACCCGGGATAGAGGGGAATATAGAACGGGGACAAAGAGTAAAGGGAGATACCCAGGATAGAGGGAAATATAGAACGGTGAAAGAGAGTAAAGGGAGATACCCGGTATGGAGGGGAATATAGAATGGGGACAGAGAGTAAAGGGAGATACCCAGGATAGAGGGAATATAGAACGGGGACAGAGAGTAAATCGAGATACCCGGGATAGAGGGGAATATAGAACGAGGACAGAGAGTAAAGGGAGATACCTGGGATAGAGGGGAATATAGAACGGGGACAGAGAGTAAAGGGAGATACCCGGGATAGAGGGAAATATAGAACGGGGACAGAGAGTATAGGGAGATACCCGGGATAGAGGGGAATATAGAACGGGGACAGTGAGTAAAGGGAGATACCCGTGATAGAGGGGAACATAGAACGAGGACAGAGAGTAAAGGGAGATACCCAGGATAGAGGGGAATATAGAATGGGGACAGAGAGTAAAGGGAGATACCCGGGATAGAGGGGAATATAGAAAGGGGACAGAGAGTAAAGGGAGATACCCGGGATAGAGGGGAACATAGAATGGGGACAGAGAATAAAGGGAGATACCCGGGATAGAGGGCAACATAGAACGGGGACAGAGAATAAAGGGAGATACCTGGGCTAGAGGGGAATATAGAACGGGGACAGAGAGTAAAGGGTGATACACGGGGTAGAGGGGAATATAGAACGGGGACAGAGAGTAAAAGGAGATACCCGGGATAGAGGAGAATATAGAACGGGGACAGAGAGTAAAGGGTGATACCCTGGATAGAGGGGAATATAGAACGTGGACAGAGAGTAAAGGGAGACACCCGGGATAGAGGGGAATATAGAACGGGGACAGAGAGTAAAGGGAGATACCCGGGATAGAGGGGAATATAGAACGGGGACAAAGAGTAAAGGGAGATACCCAGGATAGAGGGAAATATAGAACGGTGACAGAGAGTAAAGGGAGATACCCGGTATGGAGGGGAATATAGAATGGGGACAGAGAGTAAAGGGAGATACCCGGGATAGAGGGAATATAGAACGGGGACAGAGAGTAAATCGAGATACCCGGGAGAGAGGGGAATATAGAACGAGGACAGAGAGTAAAGGGAGATACCTGGGATAGAGGGGAATATAGAACGGGGACAGAGAGTAAAGGGAGATACCCGGGATAGAGGGGAATATAGAACGGGGACAGAGAGTAAAGGGAGTTACCCGGGATAGAGGGGAATATAGAACGGGGACAGAGAGTAAAGGGAGATACCCGGGATAGAGGGAATATAGAACGGAGACAGAGAGTAAAGGGAGATACCCAGGATAGAGGGGAATATAGAACGGGGACAGAGAGTAAAGCGAGATACACCGGAGAGAGGGGAATATAGAACGAGGACAGAGTAAAGGGATATACCCGGGATAGAGGGGAATACAGAACGGGGACAGAGAGTAAAAGGAGATGCCTGGGATAGAGGGAAATATAGAACGGGGACAGAGAGTAAAGGGAGATACCCGGGATAGAGGGGAATATAGAATGGGGAAAGAGAGTAAAGGGAGATACCCGGGATAGAGGGAACTATAGAACGGGGACAGAGAGTAAAGGGAGATAACCGGGATAGAGGGGAATATAGAACGTGGACAGTGAGTAAAGGGGAGATACCCGGGATAGAGGGGAATATAGAACGGGGACAGAGAGTAAAGGGAGATACCCGGGATAGAGGGGAATATAGAACGGGGACAGAGAGTAAAGGGAGATACCCGGGATAGAGGGAAATATAGAACGGGGACAGAGAGTAAAGGGAGATACCCGGGATAGAGAGGAATATAGAATGGGGACAGAGAGTAAAGAGAGATACCCGGGATAGAGGGGAATATAGAACGGGGACAGAGCGTAAAGGGAGATACCCGGGATAGAGGGGAATATAGAACGGGGACAGAGAGTAAAGGGAGATGCCTGGGATAGAGGGGAATATAGAACGGTGACAGAGAGTAAAGGGAGATACCCGGGATAGAGGGGAATATAGAACGGGGACAGAGAGTAAAGGGAGATACCCGGGATAGAGGGGAATATAGAATAGGGACAGAGAGTAAAGGGAGACACCCGGGATAGAGGGGAATATAGAACGGGGTCAGAGAGTAAAGGGAGATACCCGGGATAGAGGGGAATATAGAACGGGGACAGAGAGTAAAGGGAGATACCCGGGATAGAGGGGAATATAGAACTGGGACAGAGAGTAAAGGGAGATACCCGGGATAGAGGGGAATATAGAACGGGGACAGAGAGTAAAGGGAGATACCCAGGATAGAGGGGAATATAGAACGGGGACAGAGAGTAAAGGGAGATACACGGGACAGAGGGGAATATAGAACGGGGACAGAGAGTAAAGGGATATACATGGGATAGAGGGGAATATCGAACGGGGACAGAGAGTAAAGGGAGATACCCGGGATAGAGTGGAATATAGAACGGGGACAGAGCGTAAAGGGAGATACCCGGGACAGTGGGGAATATAGAACGGGGACAGAGAGTAAAGCGAGATACCCGGGATAGAGGGGAATATAGAACGAGGACAGAGAGTAAAGGGATATACCCGGGATAGAGGGGAATACAGAACGGGGACAGAGAGTAAAAGGAGATACCTGGGATAGAGGGAAATATAGAACTGGGACAGAGAGTAAAGGGAGATACCCGGGATAGAGGGGAATATAGAACGGGGAAAAAGAGTAAAGGGAGACACCCGGGACAGAGGGGAATATAGAACGGGGACAGAGAGTAAAGGGATATACACGGGATAGAGGGGAATATAGAACGGGGACAGAGAGTAAAGGGAGATACCCGGGATAGTGGGGAATATAGAACGGGGACAGAGAGTAAAGCGAGATACCCGGGATAGAGGGGAATATAGAACGAGGACAGAGAGTAAAGGGAGATACCCGGGATAGAGGGGAATATAGAATGGGGACAGAGAGTAAAGGGAGATACCCGGGATAGAGGGAAATATAGAACGGGGACAGAGAGTAAAGGGAGATACCCGGGATAGAGGGAAATATAGAACGGGGACAGAGAGTAAAGGGAGATACCCGGGATAGAGGGGAATATAGAACGGGTACAGTGAGTAAAGGGGAGATACCCGGGATAGAGGGGAATATAGAACGGGGACAGAGAGTAAAGGGAGATACCCGGGATAGAGGGAAATATAGAACGGGGCCAGAGAGTAAAGGGAGATACCCGGGATACAGGGCAATATAGAACGGGGACAGTGAGTAAAGGGGAGATACCCGGGATAGAGGGGAATATAGAACGGGGACAGAGAGTAAAGGGAGATACCCGGGATAGAGGGGAATATAGAATGGGGACAGAGAGTAAAGGGAGATACCCGGGATAGAGGGAAATATAGAACGGGGACAGAGAGTAAAGGGAGATACCCGGGATAGAGGGAAATATAGAACGGGGACAGAGAGTAAAGGGAGATACCCGGGATAGAGGGGAATATAGAACGGGTACAGTGAGTAAAGGGGAGATACCCGGGATAGAGGGGAATATAGAACGGGGACAGAGAGTAAAGGGAGATACCCGGGATAGAGGAGAATATCGAACGGGGACAGAGAGTAAAGGGAGATACCCGGGATAGAGGGAAATATAGAAAGGGGACAGAGAGTAAAGGGAGATACCCGGGATAGAGGGGAATATAGAACGGGGACAGAGAGTAAAGGGAGATACCCGGGATAGAGGGGAATATAGAACGGGGACAGAGCATAAAGGGAGATACCCGGGATAGAGGGGAATATAGAACGGGGACATAGAGTAAAGGGAGATGCCCGGGATAGAGGGGAATATAGAACGGTGACAGAGAGTAAAGGGAGATGCCCGGGAGAGAGTGGAATATAGAACGGGGACAGAGAGTAAAGAGAGATACCCGGGATAGAGGGGAATATAGAACGGGGACAGAGAGTAAAGCGAGATACCCAGGATAGAGGGGAATATAGAACGAGGACAGAGAGTAAAGGGAGATGCCCGGGATAGAGGGGAATATAGAACGGTGACAGAGAGTAAAGGGAGATACCCGGGATAGAGGGGAATATAGAACGGGGACAGAGAGTAAAGGGAGATACCCGGGATAGAGGGGAATATAGAACGGGGACAGAGAGTAAAGGGAGATACCCGGGATAGAGGAGAATATAGAATGGGGACAGAGAGTAAAGGGAGAAACCCGGGACAGAGGGGAATATAGAACGGGGACAGAGAATAAAGGGAGATACCCGGGATAGAGGGGAATATAGAATAGAGACAGAGAGTAAAGGGAGATACCCGGGATAGAGGGGAATATAGAACGGGGTCAGAGAGTAAAGGGAGATACCCGGGATAGAGGGGAATATAGAACGGGGACAGAGATTAAAGGGAGATACCCGGGATAGAGGGGAATATAGAACTGGGACAGAGAGTAAAGGGAGATACCCGGGATAGAGGGGAATATAGAACGGGGACAGAGAGTAAAGGGAGATACCCGGGATAGAGGGGAATATAGAACGGGGACAGAGAGTAAAGGGAGATACCCGGGATAGAGTGGAATATAGAACGGGGACAGAGAGCAAAGTGAGATACCCGGGATAGAGGGGAATATAGAACGGGGACAGAGCATAAAGGGAGATACCCGGGATAGAGGGGAATATAGAACTGGGACAGAGAGTAAAGGGAGATACCCAGGATAGAGGGGAATATAGAACGGGGACAGAGAGTAAAGGGAGATACCCGGGATAGAGGGAAATATAGAACGGGGACAGAGAGTAAAGGGAGATACCCGGGATAGAGGGGAATATAGAACGGGGACAGTGAGTAAAGGGGAGATACCCGGGATAGAGGGGAATATAGAACGGGGACAGAGAGTGAAGGGAGATACCCGGGATAGAGGAGAATATCGAACGGGGACAGAGAGTAAAGGGAGATACCCGGGATAGAGGGAAATATAGAAAGGGGACAGAGAGTAAAGGGAGATACCCGGGATAGAGGGGAATATAGAACGGGGACAGAGAGTAAAGGGAGATACTCGGGAGAGAGGGGAATATAGAACGGGGACAGAGCATAAAGGGAGATACCCGGGATAGAGGGGAATATAGAACGGGGACAGAGAGTAAAGGGAGATGCCCGGGATAGAGGGGAATATAGAACGGTGACAGAGAGTAAAGGGAGATGCCCGGGATAGAGGGGAATATAGAACGGGGACAGAGAGTAAAGGGAGATACCCGGGATAGAGGGGAATATAGAAAGGGGACAGAGAGTAAAGGGAGATACCCGGGATAGAGGGGAATATAGAACGGGGAAAGAGAGTAAAGGGAGATACCCGGGATAGAGGAGAATATAGAACGGGGACAGAGAGTAAAGGGAGATACCCGGGATAGAGGGGAATATAGAACGGGGACAGAGAATAAAGGGAGATACCCGGAATAGAGGGGAATATAGAACTGGGACAGAGAGTAAAGGGAGATACCCGGGATAGAGGGGAATATAGAACGGGGTCAGAGAGTAAAGGGAGATACCCGGGATAGAGGGGAATATAGAACGGGGTCAGAGAGTAAAGGGAGATACCCGGGATAGAGGGGAACATAGAACGGGGACAGAGAGTAAAGGGAGATACCCGGGATAGAGGGGAATATAGAACGGGGACAGAGAGTCAAGGGAGATACCCGGGACAGAGGGGAATATAGAACGGGGACAGAGAGTAAAGGGATATACACGGGATAGAGGGGAATATAGAACGGGGACAGAGAGTAAAGGGAGATACCCGGGATAGAGTGGAATATAGAACGGGGACAGAGAGTAAAGGGAGATACCCGGGATAGAGGGGAATATAGAACGGGGACAGAGAGTAAAGCGAGATACCCGGAATAGAGGGGAATATAGAACGAGGACAGAGAGTAAAGGGATATACCCGGGATAGAGGGGAATACAGAACGGCGGCAGAGAGTAAAAGGAGATACCTGGGATAGAGGGAAATATAGAACGGGGAAAGAGAGTAAAGGGAGATACCCGGGATAGAGGGGAATATAGAACGGGGACAGAGAGTAAAGGGAGATACCCGGGATAGAGGGAAATATAGAACGGGGACAGAGAGTAAAGGGAGATACCCGGGATACAGGGCAATATAGAACGGGGACAGTGAGTAAAGGGGAGATACCCGGGATCGAGGGGAATATAGAACGGGGACAGAGAGTAAAGGGAGATACCCGGGATAGAGGGGAATATAGAATGGGGACAGAGTGTAAAGGGAGATACCCGGGATAGAGGGAAATATAGAACGGGGACAGAGAGTAAAGGGAGATACCCGGGATAGAGGGGAATATAGAACGGGGACAGAGAGTAAAGGGAGATACCCGGGATAGAGGGGAATATAGAACGGGGACAGAGCATAAATGGAGATACCCAGGAAAGAGGGGAATATAGAACTGGGACAGAGAGTAAAGGGAGATACCCGGGATAGAGGGGAATATAGAACGGGGACAGAGAGTAAAGAGAGATACCCGGGATAGAGGGGAATATAGAACGGGGACAGAGAGTCAAGGGAGATACCCGGGACAGAGGGGAATATAGAACGGGGACAGAGAGTAAAGGGATATACACGGGAAAGAGGGGAATATCGAAAGGTGACAGAGAGTAAAGGGAGATACCCGGGATAGAGTGGAATAAAGAACGGGGACAGAGAGTAAAGGGAGATACCCGGGATAGTGGGGAATATAGAACGGGGACAGAGAGTAAAGCGAGATACCCGGGATAGAGGGGAATATAGAACGAGGACAGAGAGTAAAGGGATATACCCGGGATAGAGGGGAATACAGAACGGGGACAGAGAGTAAAAGGAGATACCTGGGATAGAGGGAAATATAGAACGGGGACAGAGAGTAAAGGGAGATACCCGGGATAGAGGGGAATATAGAACGGGGACAGAGAGCAAAGGGAGATAACCGGGATAGAGGGAAATATAGAACGGGGACAGAGAGTAAAGGGAGATACCCGGGATAGAGGGGAATATAGAACGGGGACAGTGAGTAAAGGGGAAATACCCGGGATAGATGGGAATATAGAACGGGGACAGAGAGTAAAGGGAGATACCCGGGATAGAGGAGAATATCGAACGGGGACAGAGAGTAAAGGGAGATACCCGGGATAGAGGGAAATATAGAAAGGGGACAAAGAGTAAAGGGAGATACCCGGGATAGAGGGGAATATAGAACGGGGACAGAGAGTAAAGGGAGATACCCGGGATAGAGGGGAATATAGAACGGGGACAGAGCATAAAGGGAGATACCCGGGATAGAGGTGAATATAGAACGGGGACAGAGAGTAAAGGGAGATGCCCGGGATAGAGGGGAATATAGAACGGTGACAGAGAGTAAAGGGAGATGCCCGGGATAGAGGGGAATATAGAACGGGGACAGAGAGTAAAGGGAGATACCCGGGATAGAGGGGAATATAGAACGGGGTCAGAGAGTAAAGGGAGATACCCGGGATAGAGGGGAAAATAGAACGGGGTCAGAGAGTAAAGGGAGATACCCGGGATAGAGGGGAATATAGAACGGGGACAGAGAGTAAAGGGAGATACCCGGGATAGCGGGGAATATAGAACGGGGACAGAGAGTAAAGGGAGATACCCGGGACAGAGGGGAATATAGAACGGGGACAGAGAGTAAAGGGATATACACGGGATAGAGGGGAATATAGAACGGGGACTGAGAGTAAAGGGAGATACCCGGGAGAGAGTGGAACATAGAACGGGGACAGAGAGTAAAGGGAGATACCCGGGATAGAGGGGAATATAGAACGGGGACAGAGAGTAAAGCGAGATACCCAGGATAGAGGGGAATATAGAACGAGGACAGAGATTAAAGGGATATACCCGGGATAGAGGGGAATACAGAACGGGGGTAGAGAGTAAAAGGAAATACCTGGGATAGAGGGAAATATAGAACGGGGAAAGAGAGTAAAGGGTGATACCCAGGATAGAGGGGAATATAGAACGGGGACAGAGAGTAAAGGGAGATACCCGGGATAGAGGGAAATATAGAACGGGGACAGAGAGTAAAGGGAGATAACCGGCACACAGGGCAATATAGAACGGGGACAGTGAGTAAAGGGGAGATACCCGGGATAGAGGGGAATATAGAACGGGGACAGAGAGTAAAGGGAGATACCCGGGATAGAGGGGAATTTAGAATGGGGACAGAGAGTAAAGGGAGATACCCGGGATAGAGGGAAATATAGAACGGGGACAGAGAGTAAAGGGAGATACCCGGGATAGAGGGGAATATAGAACGGGGACAGAGAGTAAAGGGAGATACCCGGGATAGAGGGGAATATAGAACGGGGACAGAGCATAAAGGGAGAAACCCGGGATAGAGGGGAATATAGAACGGGGACAGAGAGTAAAGGGAGATACCCGGGATAGAGGGGAATATAGAATGGGGACAGAGTGTAAAGGGAGATACCCGGGATAGAGGGAAATATAGAACGGGGACAGAGAGTAAAGGGAGATACCCGGGATAGAGGGGAATATAGAACGGGGACAGAGAGTAAAGGGAGATACCCGGGATAGAGGGGAATATAGAACGGGGACAGAGCATAAATGGAGATACCCAGGAAAGAGGGGAATATAGAACTGGGACAGAGAGTAAAGGGAGATACCCGGGATAGAGGGGAATATAGAACGGGGACAGAGAGTAAAGAGAGATACCCGGGATAGAGGGGAATATAGAACGGGGACAGAGAGTCAAGGGAGATACCCGGGACAGAGGGGAATATAGAACGGGGACAGAGAGTAAAGGGATATACACGGGAAAGAGGGGAATATCGAAAGGTGACAGAGAGTAAAGGGAGATACCCGGGATAGAGTGGAATAAAGAACGGGGACAGAGAGTAAAGGGAGATACCCGGGATAGTGGGGAATATAGAACGGGGACAGAGAGTAAAGCGAGATACCCGGGATAGAGGGGAATATAGAACGAGGACAGAGAGTAAAGGGATATACCCGGGATAGAGGGGAATACAGAACGGGGACAGAGAGTAAAAGGAGATACCTGGGATAGAGGGAAATATAGAACGGGGACAGAGAGTAAAGGGAGATACCCGGGATAGAGGGGAATATAGAACGGGGACAGAGAGCAAAGGGAGATAACCGGGATAGAGGGAAATATAGAACGGGGACAGAGAGTAAAGGGAGATACCCGGGATAGAGGGGAATATAGAACGGGGACAGTGAGTAAAGGGGAAATACCCGGGATAGATGGGAATATAGAACGGGGACAGAGAGTAAAGGGAGATACCCGGGATAGAGGAGAATATCGAACGGGGACAGAGAGTAAAGGGAGATACCCGGGATAGAGGGAAATATAGAAAGGGGACAAAGAGTAAAGGGAGATACCCGGGATAGAGGGGAATATAGAACGGGGACAGAGAGTAAAGGGAGATACCCGGGATAGAGGGGAATATAGAACGGGGACAGAGCATAAAGGGAGATACCCGGGATAGAGGTGAATATAGAACGGGGACAGAGAGTAAAGGGAGATGCCCGGGATAGAGGGGAATATAGAACGGTGACAGAGAGTAAAGGGAGATGCCCGGGATAGAGGGGAATATAGAACGGGGACAGAGAGTAAAGGGAGATACCCGGGATAGAGGGGAATATAGAACGGGGTCAGAGAGTAAAGGGAGATACCCGGGATAGAGGGGAAAATAGAACGGGGTCAGAGAGTAAAGGGAGATACCCGGGATAGAGGGGAATATAGAACGGGGACAGAGAGTAAAGGGAGATACCCGGGATAGCGGGGAATATAGAACGGGGACAGAGAGTAAAGGGAGATACCCGGGACAGAGGGGAATATAGAACGGGGACAGAGAGTAAAGGGATATACACGGGATAGAGGGGAATATAGAACGGGGACTGAGAGTAAAGGGAGATACCCGGGAGAGAGTGGAACATAGAACGGGGACAGAGAGTAAAGGGAGATACCCGGGATAGAGGGGAATATAGAACGGGGACAGAGAGTAAAGCGAGATACCCAGGATAGAGGGGAATATAGAACGAGGACAGAGATTAAAGGGATATACCCGGGATAGAGGGGAATACAGAACGGGGGTAGAGAGTAAAAGGAAATACCTGGGATAGAGGGAAATATAGAACGGGGAAAGAGAGTAAAGGGTGATACCCAGGATAGAGGGGAATATAGAACGGGGACAGAGAGTAAAGGGAGATACCCGGGATAGAGGGAAATATAGAACGGGGACAGAGAGTAAAGGGAGATAACCGGCACACAGGGCAATATAGAACGGGGACAGTGAGTAAAGGGGAGATACCCGGGATAGAGGGGAATATAGAACGGGGACAGAGAGTAAAGGGAGATACCCGGGATAGAGGGGAATTTAGAATGGGGACAGAGAGTAAAGGGAGATACCCGGGATAGAGGGAAATATAGAACGGGGACAGAGAGTAAAGGGAGATACCCGGGATAGAGGGGAATATAGAACGGGGACAGAGAGTAAAGGGAGATACCCGGGATAGAGGGGAATATAGAACGGGGACAGAGCATAAAGGGAGAAACCCGGGATAGAGGGGAATATAGAACGGGGACAGAGAGTAAAGGGAGATGCCCGGGATAGAGGGGAATATAGAACGGGGACAGAGAATAAAGTGAGATACCCGGGATAAGGGGAATATAGAACGGGGACAGAGAGTAAAGGGAGATACCCGCGATAGAGGGGAATGTAGGACGGGGACAGAGAGTAAAGGGAGATACCCGGGATAGAGGGGAATATAGAACGGGGACAGAGAGTAAAGGGAGATACCCGGGATAGAGGGGAATATAGAACGGGGACAGAGAGTAAAGGGTGATACCCGGGAGAGAGGGGAATATAGAACGGGGACAGAAAATAAAGGGAGATACCCGGGATAGAGGGGAATATAGAACGGGGACAGAGATTAAAGGGACATACCCGGGATAGAGGGGAAGAAAGAACGGGGACAGAGAGTAAAGGGAGATACCCGGGATAGAGGGGAATATAGAACGGTGACAGAGATTAAAGGGAGATACCCGGGATAGAGGGGAATATAGAATGGGGACAGAGAGTAAAGGGAGATACCCAGGATAGAGGGGAATATAGATCGGGGTCAGAGAGTAAAGGGAGATACCCGTGATAGAGGGGAATATAGAATGGGGGCAGAGAGTAAAGGGAGATACCCGGGATAGAGCGGAATATAGAACGGTGACAGAGAGTAAAGGGAGATACCCGGGATAGATGGGAATATAGAACGGGGACAGAGAGTAAAGGGAGATACCCGGGATAGAGGGGAATATAGAACGGGGACAGAGAGTAAAGGGAGATGACCGGGATAGAGGGGAATATAGAACGGGGACAGAGAGTAAAGGGAGATACCCGGGATAGAGGGGAATATAGAACGGGGACAGAGATTAAAGGGAGATACCCGGGATAGAGGGGAATATAGAACGGGGACAGAGAGTAAAGGGAGATACCCGGGATAGAGGGGAATATAGAACGGGGACAGAGAGTAAAGGGAGATACCCGGGATAGAGGGGATATAGAACGGGGACAGAGAGTAAAGGGAGATACCCGGGATAGAGGGGAATATAGAACGGGGACAGAGAGTAAAGGGAGATACCCGTGATAGAGGGGAATATAGAATGGGGGCAGAGAGTAAAGGGAGATACCCGGGATAGAGGGGAATATAGAACGAGACAGAGAGTAAAGGGAGATACCCGGGATAGAGGGGAATATAGAACGGGGACAGAGAGTAAAGGGAGATACCCAGGATAGAGGGGAATATAGAACGGTGTCAGAGAGTAAAGGGAGATACCCGGGATAGAGGGGAATATAGAACGTGGACAGAGAGTAAAGGGAGATACCCGGGATAGAGGGGAATATAGAACGTGGACAGAGAGTAAAGGGAGATACCAGGGATAGAGGGGAATATAGAACGGGGACAGATGGTAAAGTGAGATACCCGGGATAGAGGGGAATATAGAACGGGGACAGAGAGTAAAGGGAGATACCCAGGTTAGAGGGGAATATAGAACGGTGACAGAGAGTAAAGGGAGATACCCGGGATAGAGGGGAATATAGAACGGGGACAGAGAGTAAAGGGAGATGACCGGGATAGAGGGGAATATAGAACGGGGACAGAGAGTAAAGGGAGATACCCGGGATAGAGGGGAATATAGAACGGGGACAGAGATTAAAGGGAGATACCCGGGATAGAGGGGAATATAGAACGGGGACAGAGAGTAAAGGGAGATACCCGGGATAGAGGGGAATATAGAACGGGGACAGAGAGTAAAGGGAGATACCCGTGATAGAGGGGAATATAGAATGGGGGCAGAGAGTAAAGGGAGATACCCGGGATAGAGGGGAATATAGAACGGGACAGAGAGTAAAGGGAGATACCCGGGATAGAGGGGAATATAGAACGGGGACAGAGAGTAAAGGGAGATACCTAGGATAGAGGGGAATATAGAACGGGGTCAGAGAGTAAAGGGAGATACCCGGGATAGAGGGGAATATAGAACGTGGACAGAGAGTAAAGGGAGATACCCGGGATAGAGGGGAATATAGAACGTGGACAGAGAGTAAAGGGAGATACCAGGGATAGAGGGGAATATAGAACGGGGACAGATGGTAAAGTGAGATACCCGGGATAGAGGGGAATATAGAACGGGGACAGAGAGTAAAGGGAGATACCCGGGTTAGAGGGGAATATAGAACGGTGACAGAGAGTAAAGGGAGATACCCGGGATAGATGGGAATATAGAACGGGGACAGAGAGTAAAGGGAGATACCCGGGATAGAGGGAAATATAGAACGGGGACAGAGAGTAAAGGGAGATACCCGGGATAGAGGGGAATATAGAACGGGGTCAGAGAGTAAAGGGAGATATCCGGGATAGAGGGGAATATAGAACGGGGACAGAGAGTAAAGGGAGATACCCGGGATAGAGGTGAATATAGAACTGGGACGGAGAGTAAAGGGAGATACCAGGGATAGAGGGGAATATAGAACGGGGACAGAGAGTAAAGGGAGATACCCGGGATAGAGGGGAATAAAGAACGGGGAGAGAGTGTAAAGGGAGATACCCTGGATAGAGGGGAATATAGAACGGGGACAGAGAGTAAAGGGAGATAACCAGGATAGAGGGAAATATAGAACGGGGACAGAGAGTAAAGGGAGATACCCGTGATAGAGGGAAATATAGAAAGGGGACAGAGAGTAAAGGGAGATACTCGGGATAGAGGGGAATATAGAACGGGGACAGAGAGTAAAGGGAGATACACGGGATAGAGGGGAATATAGAACGGGGACAGAGCATAAAGGGAGATACCCGGGATAGAGGGGAATTTAGAACGGGGACAGAGAGTGAAGGGAGATGCCCGGGATAGAGGGGAATATAGAACGCTGACAGAGAGTAAAGGGAGATGCCCGGGATAGAGGGGAATATAGAACGGGGACAGAGAGTAAAGGGAGATACCCGGGAGAGAGGGGAATATAGAACGGGGACAGAGAGTAAAGGGAGATACCCGGGATAGAGGGGAATATAGAACGGGGACAGAGAGTAAAGGGAGATACCCGGGATAGAGGAGAAAATAGAACGGGGACAGAGAGTAAAGGGAGAAACCCGGGATAGAGGGGAATATAGAACGGGGACAGAGAATAAAGGGAGATACCCGGGATAGAGGGGAATATAGAACAGGGACAGAGAGTAAAGGGAGATACCCGGGATAGAGGGGAATATAGAACGAGGACAGAGAGTAAAGGGAGATGACCGGGATAGAGGGGAATATAGAACGGGGACAGAGAGTAAAGGGAGATACCCGGGATAGAGGGGAATATAGAACGGGGACAGAGATTAAAGGGAGATACCCGGGATAGAGGGGAATATAGAACGGGGACAGAGAGTAAAGGGAGATACCCGGGATAGAGGGGAATATAGAACGGGGACAGAGAGTAAAGGGAGATACCCGGGATAGAGGGGATATAGAACGGGGACAGAGAGTAAAGGGAGATACCCGGGATAGAGGGGAATATAGAACGGGGACAGAGAGTAAAGGGAGATACCCGTGATAGAGGGGAATATAGAATGGGGGCAGAGAGTAAAGGGAGATACCCGGGATAGAGGGGAATATAGAACGGGACAGAGAGTAAAGGGAGATACCCGGGATAGAGGGGAATATAGAACGGGGACAGAGAGTAAAGGGAGATACCTAGGATAGAGGGGAATATAGAACGGGGTCAGAGAGTAAAGGGAGATACCCGGGATAGAGGGGAATATAGAACGTGGACAGAGAGTAAAGGGAGATACCCGGGATAGAGGGGAATATAGAACGTGGACAGAGAGTAAAGGGAGATACCAGGGATAGAGGGGAATATAGAACGGGGACAGATGGTAAAGTGAGATACCCGGGATAGAGGGGAATATAG
The DNA here is from genome assembly GCF_052327205.1 of Somniosus microcephalus. Lineage (NCBI taxonomy): Eukaryota > Metazoa > Chordata > Chondrichthyes > Squaliformes > Somniosidae > Somniosus > Somniosus microcephalus. The sequence continues at coordinate 39,516,103 of NW_028225181.1, read as the reverse complement.
AACGGGGACAGAGAGTAAAGGGAGATACCCGGGTTAGAGGGGAATATAGAACGGTGACAGAGAGTAAAGGGAGATACCCGGGATAGATGGGAATATAGAACGGGGACAGAGAGTAAAGGGAGATACCCGGGATAGAGGGGAATATAGAACGGGGACAGAGAGTAAAGGGAGATACCCGGGATAGAGGGAAATATAGAACGGGGACAGAGAGTAAAGGGAGATACCCGGGATAGAGGGGAATATAGAACGGGGTCAGAGAGTAAAGGGAGATATCCGGGATAGAGGGGAATATAGAACGGGGACAGAGAGTAAAGGGAGATACCCGGGATAGAGGTGAATATAGAACTGGGACGGAGAGTAAAGGGAGATACCAGGGATAGAGGGGAATATAGAACGGGGACAGAGAGTAAAGGGAGATACCCGGGATAGAGGGGAATAAAGAACGGGGAGAGAGTGTAAAGGGAGATACCCTGGATAGAGGGGAATATAGAACGGGGACAGAGAGTAAAGGGAGATAACCAGGATAGAGGGAAATATAGAACGGGGACAGAGAGTAAAGGGAGATACCCGTGATAGAGGGAAATATAGAAAGGGGACAGAGAGTAAAGGGAGATACTCGGGATAGAGGGGAATATAGAACGGGGACAGAGATTAAAGGGAGATACACGGGATAGAGGGGAATATAGAACGGGGACAGAGCATAAAGGGAGATACCCGGGATAGAGGGGAATTTAGAACGGGGACAGAGAGTGAAGGGAGATGCCCGGGATAGAGGGGAATATAGAACGCTGACAGAGAGTAAAGGGAGATGCCCGGGATAGAGGGGAATATAGAACGGGGACAGAGAGTAAAGGGAGATACCCGGGAGAGAGGGGAATATAGAACGGGGACAGAGAGTAAAGGGAGATACCCGGGATAGAGGGGAATATAGAACGGGGACAGAGAGTAAAGGGAGATACCCGGGATAGAGGAGAAAATAGAACGGGGACAGAGAGTAAAGGGAGAAACCCGGGATAGAGGGGAATATAGAACGGGGACAGAGAATAAAGGGAGATACCCGGGATAGAGGGGAATATAGAACAGGGACAGAGAGTAAAGGGAGATACCCGGGATAGAGGGGAATATAGAACGGGGTCAGAGAGTAAAGGGAGATACCCGGGATAGAGGGGAATATAGAACGGGGTCAGAGAGTAAAGGGAGATACCCGGGATAGAGGGGAATATAGAACGGGGACAGAGAGTAAAGGGAGATACCCGGGATAGAGGGGAATATAGAACGGGGACAGAGAGTAAAGGGAGATACCCGGGACAGAGGGGAATATAGAACGGGGACAGAGAGTAAAGGGATATACACGGGATAGAGGGGAATATAGAACGGGGACAGAGAGTAAAGGGAGATACCCGGGATAGAGGGGAATATAGAACGGGGACAGAGAGTAAAGCGAGATACCCGGGATAGAGGGGAATATAGAACGAGGACAGAGAGTAAAGGGATATACCCGGGATAGAGGGGAATACAGAACGGGGGCAGAGAGTAAAAGGAGATACCTGGGATGGAGGGAAATATAGAACGGGGAAAGAGAGTAAAGGGAGATACCCGGGATAGAGGTGAATATAGAACGGGGACAGAGAGTAAAGGGAGATACCCGGGACAGAGGTAAATATAGAATGGGGACAGAGAGTAAAGGGAGATACCCGGGATAGAGGGGAATATAGAACGGGGACAGAGAGTAAACGGAGATACCCGGGATAGAGGGGAATATAGAACGGGGACAGAGAGTAAAGGGAGATACCAGGGATAGAGGGGAATATAGAACGGGGACAGAGAGTAAAGGGAGATACCCGTGATAGAGGGGAATATAGAATGGGGGCAGAGAGTAAAGGGAGATACCCGGGATAGAGGGGAATATAGAACGGGACAGAGAGTAAAGGGAGATACCCGGGATAGAGGGGAATATAGAACGGGGACAGAGAGTAAACGGAGATACCCAGGATAGAGGGGTATATAGAACGGGGTCAGAGAGTAAAGGGAGATACCCGGGATAGAGGGGAATATAGAACGGGGACAGAGAGTAAAGGGAGATACCCGGGATAGAGGGGAATAAAGAACGGGGAGAGAGTGTAAAGGGAGATACCCAGGATAGAGGGGAATATAGAACGGGGACAGAGAGTAAAGGGAGATACCCGGGACAGAGGGGAATATAGAACGGGGACAGAGAGTAAAGGGATATACATGGGATAGAGGGGAATATAGAACGGGGACAGAGAGTAAAGGGAGATTCCCGGGATAGAGTGGAATATAGAACGGGGACAGAGAGTAAAGGGAGATACCCGGGATAGATGGGAATATAGAACGGGGACAGAGAGTAAAGCGAGATACCCGGGATAGAGGGGAATATAGAACGAGGACAGAGAGTAAAGGGATATACCCGGGATAGAGGGGAATACAGAACGGGGGCAGAGAGTAAAAGGAGATACCTGGGATAGAGGGAAATATAGAACGGGGAAAGAGAGTAAAGGGAGATGCCCGGGATAGAGGGGAATATAGAACGCTGACAGAGAGTAAAGGGAGATGCCCGGGATAGAGGGGAATATAGAACGGGGACAGAGAGTAAAGGGAGATACCCGGGAGAGAGGGGAATATAGAACGGGGACAGAGAGTAAAGGGAGATACCCGGGATAGAGGGGAATATAGAACGGGGACAGAGAGTAAAGGGAGATACCCGGGATAGAGGAGAAAATAGAACGGGGACAGAGAGTAAAGGGAGAAACCCGGGATAGAGGGGAATATAGAACGGGGACAGAGAATAAAGGGAGATACCCGGGATAGAGGGGAATATAGAACAGGGACAGAGAGTAAAGGGAGATACCCGGGATAGAGGGGAATATAGAACGAGGACAGAGAGTAAAGGGAGATGACCGGGATAGAGGGGAATATAGAACGGGGACAGAGAGTAAAGGGAGATACCCGGGATAGAGGGGAATATAGAACGGGGACAGAGATTAAAGGGAGATACCCGGGATAGAGGGGAATATAGAACGGGGACAGAGAGTAAAGGGAGATACCCGGGATAGAGGGGAATATAGAACGGGGACAGAGAGTAAAGGGAGATACCCGGGATAGAGGGGATATAGAACGGGGACAGAGAGTAAAGGGAGATACCCGGGATAGAGGGGAATATAGAACGGGGACAGAGAGTAAAGGGAGATACCCGTGATAGAGGGGAATATAGAATGGGGGCAGAGAGTAAAGGGAGATACCCGGGATAGAGGGGAATATAGAACGGGACAGAGAGTAAAGGGAGATACCCGGGATAGAGGGGAATATAGAACGGGGACAGAGAGTAAAGGGAGATACCTAGGATAGAGGGGAATATAGAACGGGGTCAGAGAGTAAAGGGAGATACCCGGGATAGAGGGGAATATAGAACGTGGACAGAGAGTAAAGGGAGATACCCGGGATAGAGGGGAATATAGAACGTGGACAGAGAGTAAAGGGAGATACCAGGGATAGAGGGGAATATAGAACGGGGACAGATGGTAAAGTGAGATACCCGGGATAGAGGGGAATATAGAACGGGGACAGAGAGTAAAGGGAGATACCCGGGTTAGAGGGGAATATAGAACGGTGACAGAGAGTAAAGGGAGATACCCGGGATAGATGGGAATATAGAACGGGGACAGAGAGTAAAGGGAGATACCCGGGATAGAGGGGAATATAGAACGGGGACAGAGAGTAAAGGGAGATACCCGGGATAGAGGGAAATATAGAACGGGGACAGAGAGTAAAGGGAGATACCCGGGATAGAGGGGAATATAGAACGGGGTCAGAGAGTAAAGGGAGATATCCGGGATAGAGGGGAATATAGAACGGGGACAGAGAGTAAAGGGAGATACCCGGGATAGAGGTGAATATAGAACTGGGACGGAGAGTAAAGGGAGATACCAGGGATAGAGGGGAATATAGAACGGGGACAGAGAGTAAAGGGAGATACCCGGGATAGAGGGGAATAAAGAACGGGGAGAGAGTGTAAAGGGAGATACCCTGGATAGAGGGGAATATAGAACGGGGACAGAGAGTAAAGGGAGATAACCAGGATAGAGGGAAATATAGAACGGGGACAGAGAGTAAAGGGAGATACCCGTGATAGAGGGAAATATAGAAAGGGGACAGAGAGTAAAGGGAGATACTCGGGATAGAGGGGAATATAGAACGGGGACAGAGAGTAAAGGGAGATACACGGGATAGAGGGGAATATAGAACGGGGACAGAGCATAAAGGGAGATACCCGGGATAGAGGGGAATTTAGAACGGGGACAGAGAGTGAAGGGAGATGCCCGGGATAGAGGGGAATATAGAACGCTGACAGAGAGTAAAGGGAGCTGCCCGGGATAAAGGGGAATATAGAACGGGGACAGAGAGTAAAGGGAGATACCCGGGAGAGAGGGGAATATAGAACGGGGACAGAGAGTAAAGGGAGATACCCGGGATAGAGGGGAATATAGAACGGGGACAGAGAGTAAAGGGAGATACCCGGGATAGAGGAGAAAATAGAACGGGGACAGAGAGTAAAGGGAGAAACCCGGGATAGAGGGGAATATAGAACGGGGACAGAGAGTAAAGGGAGATACCCGGGATAGAGGGGAATATAGAACGGGGTCAGAGAGTAAAGGGAGATACCCGGGATAGAGGGGAATATAGAACGGGGTCAGAGAGTAAAGGGAGATACCCGGGATAGAGGGCAATATAGAACGGGGACAGAGAGTAAAGGGAGATACCCGGGATAGAGGGGAATATAGAACGGGGACAGAGAGTAAAGGGAGATACCCGGGACAGAGGGGAATATAGAACGGGGACAGAGAGTAAAGGGATATACACGGGATAGAGGGGAATATAGAACGGGGACAGAGAGTAAAGGGAGATACCCGGGATAGAGGGGAATATAGAACGGGGACAGAGAGTAAAGCGAGATACCCGGGATAGAGGGGAATATAGAACGAGGACAGAGAGTAAAGGGATATACCCGGGATAGAGGGGAATACAGAACGGGGGCAGAGAGTAAAAGGAGATACCTGGGATGGAGGGAAATATAGAACGGGGAAAGAGAGTAAAGGGAGATACCCGGGATAGAGGTGAATATAGAACGGGGACAGAGAGTAAAGGGAGATACCCGGGACAGAGGTAAATATAGAATGGGGACAGAGAGTAAAGGGAGATACCCGGGATAGAGGGGAATATAGAACGGGGACAGAGAGTAAACGGAGATACCCGGGATAGAGGGGAATATAGAACGGGGACAGAGAGTAAAGGGAGATACCAGGGATAGAGGGGAATATAGAACGGGGACAGAGAGTAAAGGGAGATACCCGTGATAGAGGGGAATATAGAATGGGGGCAGAGAGTAAAGGGAGATACCCGGGATAGAGGGGAATATAGAACGGGACAGAGAGTAAAGGGAGATACCCGGGATAGAGGGGAATATAGAACGGGGACAGAGAGTAAACGGAGATACCCAGGATAGAGGGGTATATAGAACGGGGTCAGAGAGTAAAGGGAGATACCCGGGATAGAGGGGAATATAGAACGGGGACAGAGAGTAAAGGGAGATACCCGGGATAGAGGGGAATAAAGAACGGGGAGAGAGTGTAAAGGGAGATACCCAGGATAGAGGGGAATATAGAACGGGGACAGAGAGTAAAGGGAGATACCCGGGACAGAGGGGAATATAGAACGGGGACAGAGAGTAAAGGGATATACATGGGATAGAGGGGAATATAGAACGGGGACAGAGAGTAAAGGGAGATTCCCGGGATAGAGTGGAATATAGAACGGGGACAGAGAGTAAAGGGAGATACCCGGGATAGATGGGAATATAGAACGGGGACAGAGAGTAAAGCGAGATACCCGGGATAGAGGGGAATATAGAACGAGGACAGAGAGTAAAGGGATATACCCGGGATAGAGGGGAATACAGAACGGGGGCAGAGAGTAAAAGGAGATACCTGGGATAGAGGGAAATATAGAACGGGGAAAGAGAGTAAAGGGAGATACCCGGGATAGAGGGGAATATAGAACGGGGACAGAGAGTAAAGGGAGATACCCGGGATAGAGGGAAATATAGAACGGGGACAGAGAGTAAAGGGAGATACCCGGGATACAGAGCAATATAGAACGGGGACAGTGAGTAAAGGGGAGATACCCGGGATAGAGGGGAATATAGGACGGGAACAGAGAGTAAAGGGAGATACCCGGGATAGAGGGGAATATAGAATGGGGACAGAGAGTAAAGGGAGATACCCGGGATAGAGGGAAATATAGAACGGGGACAGAGAGTAAAGGGAGATACCCGGGATAGAGGGGAATGTAGGACGGGGACAGAGAGTAAAGGGAGATACCCGGGATAGAGGGGAATATAGAACGGGGACAGAGAGTAAAGGGAGATACCCGGGATAAGGGGAATATAGAACGGGGACAGAGAGTAAAGGGAGATACCCGCGATAGAGGGAAATGTAGGACGGGGACAGAGAGTAAAGGGAGATACCCGGGATAGAGGGGAATATAGAACGGGGACAGAGAGTAAAGGGAGATACCCGGGATAGAGGGGAATATAGAACGGTGACAGAGAGTAAAGGGTGATACCCGGGAGAGAGGGGAATATAGATCGGGGTCAGAGAGTTAAGGGAGATACCCGTGATGGAGGGGAATATAGAATGGGGGCAGAGAGTAAAGGGAGATACCCGGGATAGAGTGGAATATAGAACAGTGACAGAGAGTAAAGGGAGATACCCGGGATAGATGGGAATATAGAACGGGGACAGAGAGTAAAGGGAGATACCCGGGATAGAGGGGAATATAGAACGGGGACAGATGGTAAAGTGAGATACCCGGGATAGAGGGGAATATAGAACGGGGACAGAGAGTAAAGGGAGATACCCGGGTTCGAGGGGAATATAGAACGGTGACAGAGAGTAAAGGGAGATACCCGGGATAGATGGGAATATAGAACGGGGACAGAGAGTAAAGGGAGATACCCGGGATAGAGGGGAATATAGAACGGGGACAGAGAGTAAAGGGAGATACCCGGGATAGAGGGAAATATAGAACGGGGACAGAGAGTAAAGGGAGATACCCGGGATAGAGGGGAATATAGAACGGGGTCAGAGAGTAAAGGGAGATACCCGGGATAGAGGGGAATATAGAACGGGGACAGAGAGTAAAGGGAGATACCCGGGATAGAGGTGAATATAGAACTGGGACGGAGAGTAAAGGGAGATACCCGGGATAGAGGGGAATATAGAACGGGGACAGAGAATAAAGGGAGATACCCGGGATAGAGGGGAATATAGAACGGGGACAGAGAGTAAAGGGAGATGACCGGGATAGAGGGGAATATAGAACGGGGACAGAGAGTAAAGGGAGATACCCGGGATAGAGGGGAATATAGAACGGGGACAGAGATTAAAGGGAGATACCCGGGATAGAGGGGAATATAGAACGGGGACAGAGAGTAAAGGGAGATACCCGGGATAGAGGGGAATATAGAACGGGGACAGAGAGTAAAGGGAGATACCCGGGATAGAGGGGATACAGAACGGGGACAGAGAGTAAAGGGAGATACCCGGGATAGAGGGAAATATAGAACGGGGACAGAGAGTAAAGGGAGATACCCGTGATAGAGGGGAATATAGAATGGGGGCAGAGAGTAAAGGGAGATACGCGGGATAGAGGGGAATATAGAACGGGACAGAGAGTAAAGGGAGATACCCGGGATAGAGGGGAATATAGAACGGGGACAGAGAGTAAAGGGAGATACCCAGGATAGAGGGGAATATAGAACGGGGTCAGAGAGTAAAGGGAGATACCCGGGATAGAGGGGAATATAGAACGTGGACAGAGAGTAAAGGGAGATACCCGGGATAGAGGGGAATATAGAACGTGGACAGAGAGTAAAGGGAGATACCAGGGATAGAGGGGAATATAGAAAGGGGACAGAGAGTAAAGGGAGATACCCGGGATAGAGGGGAATAAAGAACGGGGAGAGAGTGTAAAGGGAGATACCCTGTATAGAGGGGAATATAGAACGGGGACAGAGAGTAAAGGGAGATAACCAGGATAGAGGGAAATATAGAACGGGGACAGAGAGTTAAGGGAGATACCCGGGATAGAGGGAAATATAGAAAAGGGACAGAGAGTAAAGGGAGATACACGGGATAGAGGGGAATATAGAACGGGGACAGAGAGTAAAGGGAGATACACGGGATAGAGGGGAATATAGAACGGGGACAGAGCATAAAGGGAGATACCCGGGATAGAGGGGAATATGGAACGGGGACAGAGAGTAAAGGGAGATGCCCGGGATAGAGGGGAATATAGAACGCTGAGAGAGAGTAAAGGGAGATGCCCGGGATAGAGGGGAATATAGAACGGGGACAGAGAGTAAAGGGAGATACCCGGGATAGAGGGGAATATAGAACGGGGACAGAGAGTAAAGGGAGATACCCGGGATAGAGTGGAATATAGAACGGGGACAGAGAGTAAAGGGAGATACCCGGGATAGAGGAGAATATAGAACGGGGACAGAGAGTAAAGGGAGAATCCCGGGATAGAGGGGAATATAGAATGGGGACAGAGAATAAAGGGAGATACCCGGGAAAGAGGGGAATATAGAACAGGGACAGAGAGTAAAGGGAGATACCCGGGATAGAGGGGAATATAGAACGGGGTCAGAGAGTAAAGGGAGATACCCGGGATAGAGGGGAATATAGAACGGGGTCAGAGAGTAAAGGGAGATACCCGGGACAGAGGGGAATATAGAACGGGGACAGAGAGTAAAGGGAGATACCCGGGATAGAGGGGAATATAGAACGGGGTCAGAGAGTAAAGGGAGATACCCGGGATAGAGTGGAATATAGAACGGGGACAGAGAGTAAAGGGAGATACCCGGGATAGAGGTGAATATAGAACTGGGACGGAGAGTAAAGGGAGATACCCGGGATAGAGGGGAATATAGAACGGGGACAGAGAATAAAGGGAGATACCCGGGATAGAGGGGAATATAGAACGGGGACAGAGAGAAAAGGGAGATGACCGGTATAGAAGGAATATAGAACGGGGACAGAGAGTAAAGGGAGATACCCGGGATAGAGGGGAATATAGAACGGGGACAGAGATTAAAGGGAGATACCCGGGATAGAGGGGAATATAGAACGGGGACAGAGAGTAAAGCGAGATACCCGGGATAGAGGGGAATATAGAACGGGGACAGAGAGTAAAGGGAGCTACCCGGGATAGAGGGGATACAGAACGGGGACAGAGAGTAAAGGGAGATACCCGGGATAGAGGGGAATATAGAACGGAGACAGAGAGTAAAGGGAGATACCCGTGATAGAGGGGAATATAGAATGGGGGCAGAGAGTAAAGGGAGATACGCGGGATAGAGGGGAATATAGAACGGGACAGAGAGTAAAGGGAGATACCCGGGATAGAGGGGTATATAGAACGGGGACAGAGAGTAAAGGGAGATACCCAGGATAGAGGGGAATATAGAACGGGGTCAGAGAGTAAAGGGAGATACCCGGGATAGAGGAGAATATAGAACGGGGACAGAGAGTAAAGGGAGAATCCCGGGATAGAGGGGAATATAGAATGGGGACAGAGAATAAAGGGAGATACCCGGGAAAGAGGGGAATATAGAACAGGGACAGAGAGTAAAGGGAGATACCCGGGATAGAGGGGAATATAGAACGGGGTCAGAGAGTAACGGGAGATACCCGGGATAGAGGGGAATATAGAACGGGGTCAGAGAGTAAAGGGAGATACCCGGGACAGAGGGGAATATAGAACGGGGACAGAGAGTAAAGGGAGATACCCGGGATAGAGGGGAATATAGAACGGGGTCAGAGAGTAAAGGGAGATACCCGGGATAGAGTGGAATATAGAACGGGGACAGAGAGTAAAGGGAGATACCCGGGATAGAGGTGAATATAGAACTGGGACGGAGAGTAAAGGGAGATACCCGGGATAGAGGGGAATATAGAACGGGGACAGAGAATAAAGGGAGATACCCGGGATAGAGGGGAATATAGAACGGGGACAGAGAGAAAAGGGAGATGACCGGTATAGAAGGAATATAGAACGGGGACAGAGAGTAAAGGGAGATACCCGGGATAGAGGGGAATATAGAACGGGGACAGAGATTAAAGGGAGATACCCGGGATAGAGGGGAATATAGAACGGGGACAGAGAGTAAAGCGAGATACCCGGGATAGAGGGGAATATAGAACGGGGACAGAGAGTAAAGGGAGCTACCCGGGATAGAGGGGATACAGAACGGGGACAGAGAGTAAAGGGAGATACCCGGGATAGAGGGGAATATAGAACGGAGACAGAGAGTAAAGGGAGATACCCGTGATAGAGGGGAATATAGAATGGGGGCAGAGAGTAAAGGGAGATACGCGGGATAGAGGGGAATATAGAACGGGACAGAGAGTAAAGGGAGATACCCGGGATAGAGGGGTATATAGAACGGGGACAGAGAGTAAAGGGAGATACCCAGGATAGAGGGGAATATAGAACGGGGTCAGAGAGTAAAGGGAGATACCCGGGATAGAGGGGAATATAGAACGTGGACAGAGAGTAAAGGGAGATACCCGGGATAGAGGGGAATATAGAACGCGGACAGAGAGTAAAGGGAGATACCAGGGATAGAGGGGAATATAGAACGGGGACAGAGAGTAAAGGGAGATACCCGGGATAGAGGGGAATAAAGAACGGGGAGAGAGTGTAAAGGGAGATACCCTGGATAGAGGGGAATATAGAACGGGGACAGAGAGTAAAGGGAGATAACCAGGATAGAGGTAAATATAGAACGGGGACAGAGAGTTAAGGGAGATACCCGGGATAGAGGGAAATATAGAAAGGGGACAGAGAGTAAAGGGAGATACCCGGGATAGAGGGGAATATAGAACGGGGACAGAGAGTAAAGGGAGATACACGGGATAGAGGGGAATATAGAACGGGGACAGAGCATAAAGGGAGATACCCGGGATAGAGGGGAATATGGAACGGGGACAGAGAGTAAAGGGAGAGGCCCGGGATAGAGGGGAATATAGAACGCTGACAGAGAGTAAAGGGAGATGCCCGGGATAGAGGGGAATATAGAACGGGGACAGAGAGTAAAGGGAGATACCCGGGATAGAGGGGAATATAGAACGGGGACAGAGAGTAAAGGGAGATACCCGGGATAGAGGGGAATATAGAACAGGGACAGAGAGTAAAGGGAGATAGCCGGGATAGAGGAGAATATAGAACGGGGACAGAGAGTAAAGGGAGAAACCCGGGATAGAGGGGAATATAGAACGGGGACAGAGAATAAAGGGAGATACCCGGGATAGAGGGGAATATAGAACGGGGACAGAGAATAAAGGGAGATACCCGGGATAGAGGGGAATATAGAACAGGGACAGAGAGTAAAGGGAGATACCCGGGATAGAGGGGAATATAGAACGGGGTCAGAGAGTAAAGGGAGATACCCGGGATAGAGGGGAATATAGAACGGGGTCAGAGAGTAAAGGGAGATACCCGGGACAGAGGGGAATATAGAACGGGGACAGAGAGTAAAGGGAGATACCCGGGATAGAGGGGAATATAGAACGGGGTCAGAGAGTAAAGGGAGATACCCGGGATAGAGGGGAATATAGAACGGGGACAGAGAGTAAAGGGAGATACCCGGGATAGAGGTGAATATAGAACTGGGACGGAGAGTAAAGGGAGATACCCGGGATAGAGGGGAATATAGAACGGGGACAGAGAATAAAGGGAGATACCCGGGATAGAGGGGAATATAGAACGGGGACAGAGAGTAAAGGGAGATGACCGGGATAGAGGGGAATATAGAACGGGGACAGAGTGTAAAGGGAGATACCCGGGATAGAGGGGAATATAGAATGGGGACAGAGATTAAAGGGAGATACCCGGGATAGAGGGGAATATAGAACGGGGACAGAGAGTAAAGGGAGATACCCGGGATAGAGGGGAATATAGAACGGGGACAGAGAGTAAAGGGAGATACCCGGGATAGAGGGGATACAGAACGGGGACAGAGAGTAAAGGGAGATACCCGGGATAGAGGGGAATATAGAACGGGGACAGAGAGTAAAGGGAGATACCCATGATAGAGGGGAATATAGAATGGGGGCAGAGAGTAAAGGGAGATACGCGGGATAGAGGGGAATATAGAACGGGACAGAGAGTAAAGGGAGATACCCGGGATAGAGGGGAATATAGAACGTGGACAGAGAGTAAAGGGAGATACCCGGGATAGAGGGGAATATAGAACGTGGACAGAGAGTAAAGGGAGATACCAGGGATAGAGGGGAATATAGAACGGGGACAGAGAGTAAAGGGAGATACCCGGGATAGAGGGGAATAAAGAACGGGGAGAGAGTGTAAAGGGAGATACCCTGGATAGAGGGGAATATAGAACGGGGACAGAGAGTAAAGGGAGATAACCAGGATAGAGGGAAATATAGAACGGGGACAGAGAGTTAAGGGAGATACCCGGGATAGAGGGAAATATAGAAAGGGGGCAGAGAGTAAAGGGAGATACCCGGGATAGAGGGGAATATAGAACGGGGACAGAGAGTAAAGGGAGATACACGGGATAGAGGGGAATATAGAACGGGGACAGAGCATAAAGGGAGATACCCGGGATAGAGGGGAATATGGAACGGGGACAGAGAGTAAAGGGAGATGCCCGGGATAGAGGGGAATATAGAACGCTGACAGAGAGTAAAGGGAGATGCCAGGGATAGAGGGGAATATAGAACGGGGACAGAGAGTAAAGGGAGATACCCGGGATAGAGGGGAATATAGAACGGGGACAGAGAGTAAAGGGAAATACCCGGGATAGAGGGGAATATAGAACGGGGACAGAGAGTAAAGGGAGATACCCGGGATAGTGGAGAATATAGAACGGGGACAGAGAGTAAAGGGAGAAACCCGGGATAGAGGGGAATATAGAACGGGGACAGAGAATAAAGGGAGATACCCGGGATAGAGGGGAATATAGAACAGGGACAGAGAGTAAAGGGAGATACCCGGGATAGAGGGGAATATAGAACGGGGTCAGAGAGTAAAGGGAGATACCCGGGATAGAGGGGAATATAGAACGTGGACAGAGAGTAAAGGGAGATACCCGGGATAGAGGGGAATATAGAACGTGGACAGAGAGTAAAGGGAGATACCAGGGATAGAGGGGAATATAGAACGGGGACAGAGAGTAAAGGGAGATACCCGGGATGGAGGGGAATAAAGAACGGGAGAGAGTGTAAAGGGAGATACCCTGTATAGAGGGGAATATAGAACGGGGACAGAGAGTAAAGGGAGATAACCAGGATAGAGGGAAATATAGAACGGGGACAGAGAGTTAAGGGAGATACCCGGGATAGAGGGAAATATAGAAAGGGGACAGAGAGTAAAGGGAGATACCCGGGATAGAGGGGAATATAGAACGGGGACAGAGAGTAAAGGGAGATGACCGGGATAGAGGGGAATATAGAACGGGGACAGAGAGTAAAGGGAGATACCCGGGATAGAGGGGAATATAGAACGGGGACAGAGATTAAAGGGAGATACCCGGGATAGAGGGGAATATAGAACGGGGACAGAGAGTAAAGGGAGATACCCGGGATAGAGGGGAATATAGAACGGGGACAGAGAGTAAAGGGAGATACCCGGGATAGAGGGGATACAGAACGGGGACAGAGAGTAAAGGGAGATACCCGGGATAGAGGGGAATATAGAACGGGGACAGAGAGTAAAGGGAGATACCCATGATAGAGGGGAATATAGAATGGGGGCAGAGAGTAAAGGGAGATACGCGGGATAGAGGGGAATATAGAACGGGACAGAGAGTAAAGGGAGATACCCGGGATAGAGGGGAATATAGAACGGGGACAGAGAGTAAAGGGAGATACCCAGGATAGATGGGAATATAGAACGGGGTCAGAGAGTAAAGGGAGATACCCGGGATAGAGGGGAATATAGAACGTGGACAGAGAGTAAAGGGAGATACCCGGGATAGAGGGGAATATAGAACGTGGACAGAGAGTAAAGGGAGATACCAGGGATAGAGGGGAATATAGAACGGGGACAGAGAGTAAAGGGAGATACCCGGGATAGAGGGGAATAAAGAACGGGGAGAGAGTGTAAAGGGAGATACCCTGGATAGAGGGGAATATAGAACGGGGACAGAGATTAAAGGGAGATAACCAGGATAGAGGGAAATATAGAACGGGGACAGAGAGTTAAGGGAGATACCCGGGATAGAGGGAAATATAGAAAGGGGACAGAGAGTAAAGGGAGATACCCGGGATAGAGGGGAATATAGAACGGGGACAGAGAGTAAAGGGAGATACACGGGATAGAGGGGAATATAGAACGGGGACAGAGCATAAAGGGAGATACCCGGGATAGAGGGGAATATGGAACGGGGACAGAGAGTAAAGGGAGATGCCCGGGATAGAGGGGAATATAGAACGCTGACAGAGAGTAAAGGGAGATGCCCGGGATAGAGGGGAATATAGAACGGGGACAGAGAGTAAAGGGAGATACCCGGGATAGAGGGGAATATAGAACGGGGACAGAGAGTAAAGGGAAATACCCGGGATAGAGGGGAATATAGAACGGGGACAGAGAGTAAAGGGAGATACCCGGGATAGAGGAGAATATAGAACGGGGACAGAGAGTAAAGGGAGAAACACGGGATAGAGGGGAATATAGAACGGGGACAGAGAATAAAGGGAGATACCCGGGATAGAGGGGAATATAGAACAGGGACAGAGAGTAAAGGGAGATACCCGGGATAGAGGGGAATATAGAACGGGGTCAGAGAGTAAAGGGAGATACCCGGGATAGAGGGGAATATAGAACGGGGTCAGAGAGTAAAGGGAGATACCCGGGACAGAGGGGAATATAGAACGGGGACAGAGAGTAAAGGGAGATACCCGGGATAGAGGGGAATATAGAACGGGGTCAGAGAGTAAAGGGAGATACCCGGGATAGAGGGGAATATAGAACGGGGACAGAGAGTAAAGGGAGATACCCGGGATAGAGGTGAATATAGAACTGGGACGGAGAGTAAAGGGAGATACCCGGGATAGAGGGGAATATAGAACGGGGACAGAGAATAAAGGGAGATACCCGGGATAGAGGGGAATATAGAACGGGGACAGAGAGTAAAGGGAGATGACCGGGATAGAGGGGAATATAGAACGGGGACAGAGAGTAAAGGGAGATACCCGGGATAGAGGGGAATATAGAACGGGGACAGAGATTAAAGGGAGATACCCGGGATAGAGGGGAATATAGAACGGGGACAGAGAGTAAAGGGAGATACCCGGGATAGAGGGGAATATAGAACGGGGACAGAGAGTAAAGGGAGATACCCGGGATAGAGGGGATACAGAACGGGGACAGAGAGTAAAGGGAGATACCCGGGATAGAGGGGAATATAGAACGGGGACAGAGAGTAAAGGGAGATACCCGTGATAGAGGGGAATATAGAATGGGGGCAGAGAGTAAAGGGAGATACGCGGGATAGAGGGGAATATAGAACGGGACAGAGAGTAAAGGGAGATACCCGGGATAGAGGGGAATATAGAACGGGGACAGAGAGTAAAGGGAGATACCCAGGATAGAGGGGAATATAGAACGGGGTCAGAGAGTAAAGGGAGATACCCGGGATAGAGGGGAATATAGAACGTGGACAGAGAGTAGAGGGAGATACCCGGGATAGAGGGGAATATAGAACGTGGACAGAGAGTAAAGGGAGATACCAGGGATAGAGGGGAATATAGAACGGGGACAGAGAGTAAAGGGAGATACCCGGGATAGAGGGGAATAAAGAACGGGGAGAGAGTGTAAAGGGAGATACCCTGGATAGAGGGAAATATAGAACGGGGACAGAGAGTTAAGGGAGATACCCGGGATAGAGGGAAATATAGAAAGGGGACAGAGAGTAAAGGGAGATACCCGGGATAGAGGGGAATATAGAACGGGGACAGAGAGTAAAGGGAGATACACGGGATAGAGGGGAATATAGAACGGGGACAGAGCATAAAGGGAGATACCCGGGATAGAGGGGAATATGGAACGGGGACAGAGAGTAAAGGGAGATGCCCGGGATAGAGGGGAATATAGAACGCTGACAGAGAGTAAAGGGAGATGCCCGGGATAGAGGGGAATATAGAACGGGGACAGAGAGTAAAGGGAGATACCCGGGATAGAGGGGAATATAGAACGGGGACAGAGAGTAAAGGGAAATACCCGGGATAGAGGGGAATATAGAACGGGGACAGAGAGTAAAGGGAGATACCCGGGATAGAGGAGAATATAGAATGGGGACAGAGAGTAAAGGGAGAAACCCGGGATAGAGGGGAATATAGAACGGGGACAGAGAATAAAGGGAGATACCCGGGATAGAGGGGAATATAGAACAGGGACAGAGAGTAAAGGGAGATACCCGGGATAGAGGGGAATATAGAACGGGGTCAGAGAGTAAAGGGAGATACCCGGGATAGAGGGGAATATAGAACGTGGACAGAGAGTAAAGGGAGATACCCGGGATAGAGGGGAATATAGAACGTGGACAGAGAGTAAAGGGAGATACCAGGGATAGAGGGGAATATAGAACGGGGACAGAGAGTAAAGGGAGATACCCGGGATGGAGGGGAATAAAGAACGGGGAGAGAGTGTAAAGGGAGATACCCTGTATAGAGGGGAATATAGAACGGGGACAGAGAGTAAAGGGAGATAACCAGGATAGAGGGAAATATAGAACGGGGACAGAGAGTTAAGGGAGATACCCGGGATAGAGGGAAATATAGAAAGGGGACAGAGAGTAAAGGGAGATACCCGGGATAGAGGGGAATATAGAACGGGGACAGAGAGTAAAGGGAGATACACGGGATAGAGGGGAATATAGAACGGGGACAGAGCATAAAGGGAGATACCCGGGATAGAGGGGAATATGGAACGGGGACAGAGAGTAAAGGGAGATGCCCGGGATAGAGGGGAATATAGAACGCTGACAGAGAGTAAAGGGAGATGCCCGGGATAGAGGGGAATATAGAACGGGGACAGAGAGTAAAGGGAAATACCCGGGATAGAGGGGAATATAGAACGAGGACAGAGAGTAAAGGGAGATACCCGGGATAGAGGGGAATATAGAACGGGGACAGAGAGTAAAGGGAGATACCCGGGATAGAGGAGAATATAGAACGGGGACAGAGAGTAAAGGGAGAAACCCGGGATAGAGGGGAATATAGAACGGGGACAGAGAATAAAGGGAGATACCCGGGATAGAGGGGAATATAGAACAGGGACAGAGAGTAAAGGGAGATACCCGGGATAGAGGGGAATATAGAACGGGGTCAGAGAGTAAAGGGAGATACCCGGGATAGAGGGGAATATAGAACGGGGTCAGAGAGTAAAGGGAGATACCCGGGACAGAGGGGAATATAGAACGGGGACAGAGAGTAAAGGGAGATACCCGGGATAGAGGGGAATATAGAACGGGGTCAGATAGTAAAGGGAGATACCCGGGATAGAGGGGAATATAGAACGGGGACAGAGAGTAAAGGGAGATACCCGGGATAGAGGTGAATATAGAACTGGGACGGAGATTAAAGGGAGATACCCGGGATAGAGGGGAATATAGAACGGGGACAGAGAATAAAGGGAGATACCCGGGATAGAGGGGAATATAGAACGGGGACAGAGAGTAAAGGCTGATGACCGGGATAGAGGGGAATATAGAACGGGGACAGAGAGTAAAGAGAGATACCCGGGATAGAGGGGAATATAGAATGGGGACAGAGATTAAAGGGAGATACCCGGGATAGAGGGGAATATAGAACGGGGACAGAGAGTAAAGGGAGATACCCGGGATAGAGGGGAATATAGAACGGGGACAGAGAGTAAAGGGAGATACCCGGGATAGAGGGGATACAGAACGGGGACAGAGAGTAAAGGGAGATACCCGGGATAGAGGGGAATATAGAACGGGGACAGAGAGTAAAGGGAGATACCCATGATAGAGGGGAATATAGAATGGGGGCAGAGAGTAAAGGGAGATACCCGGGATAGAGGGGAATATAGAACGGGGTCAGAGAGTAAAGGGAGATACCCGGGACAGAGGGGAATATAGAACGGGGACAGAGAGTAAAGGGAGATACCCGGGATAGAGGTGAATATAGAACTGGGACGGAGAGTAAAGGGAGATACCCGGGATAGAGGGGAATATAGAACGGGGACAGAGAATAAAGGGAGATACCCGGGATAGAGGGGAATATAGAACGGGGACAGAGAGTAAAGGGAGATGACCGGGATAGAGGGGAATATAGAACGGGGACAGAGACTAAAGGGAGATACCCGGGATAGAGGGGAATATAGAACGGGGACAGAGAGTAAAGGGAGATACCCGGGATAGAGGGGAATATAGAACGGGGACAGAGAGTAAAGGGAGATACCCGGGATAGAGGGGAATATAGAACGGGGACAGAGAGTAAAGGGAGATACCCGGGATAGAGGGGATACAGAACGGGGACAGAGAGTAAAGGGAGCTACCCGGGATAGAGGGGAATATAGAACGGGGACAGAGAGTAAAGGGAGATACCCATGATAGAGGGGAATATAGAACGGGGACAGAGACTAAAGGGAGATACGCGGGATAGAGGGGAATATAGAACGGGACAGAGAGTAAAGGGAGATTCCCGGGATAGAGGGGAATATAGAACGGGGACAGAGAGTAAAGGGAGATACCCAGGATAGATGGGAATATAGAACGGGGTCAGAGAGTAAAGGGAGATACCCGGGATAGAGGGGAATATAGAACGTGGACAGAGAGTAAAGGGAGATACCCGGGATAGAGGGGAAAATAGAACGTGGACAGAGAGTAAAGGGAGATACCAGGGATAGAGGGGAATATAGAACGGGGACAGAGAGTAAAGGGAGATACCCGGGATAGAGGGGAATAAAGAACGGGGAGAGAGTGTAAAGGGAGATACCCTGGATAGAGGGGAATATAGAACGGGGACAGAGAGTAAAGGGAGATAACCAGGATAGAGGGAAATATAGAACGGGGACAGAGAGTTAAGGGAGATACCCGGGATAGAGGAAAAAATAGAAAGGGGACAGAGAGTAAAGGGAGATACCCGGGATAGAGGGGAATATAGAACGGGGACAGAGAGTAAAGGGAGATACACGGGATAGAGGGGAATATAGAACGGGGACAGAGCATAAAGGGAGATACCCGGGATAGAGGGGAATATGGAACGGGGACAGAGAGTAAAGGGAGATGCCCGGGATAGAGGGGAATATAGAACGCTGACAGACAGTAAAGGGAGATGCCCGGGATAGAGGGGAATATAGAACGGGGACAGAGAGTAAAGGGAGATACCCGGGATAGAGGGGAATATAGAACGGGGACAGAGAGTAAAGGGAGATGACCGGGATAGAGGGGAATATAGAACGGGGACAGAGAGTAAAGGGAGATACCCGGGATAGAGGGGAATATAGAACGGGGACAGAGATTAAAGGGAGATACCCGGGATAGAGGGGAATATATAGAACGGGGACAGAGAGTAAAGGGAGATACCCGGGATAGAGGGGAATATAGAACGGGGACAGAGAGTAAAGGGAGATACCCGGGATAGAGGGGATACAGAACGGGGACAGAGAGTAAAGGGAGATACCCGGGATAGAGGGGAATATAGAACGGGGACAGAGAGTAAAGGGAGATACCCGTGATAGAGGGGAATATAGAATGGGGGCAGAGAGTAAAGGGTGATACGCGGGATAGAGGGGAATATAGAACGGGACAGAGAGTAAAGGGAGATACCCGGGATAGAGGGGAATATAGAATGGGGACAGAGAGTAAAGGGAGATACCCAGGATAGAGGGGAATATAGAACGGGGTCAGAGAGTAAAGGGAGATACCCGGGATAGAGGGGAATATAGAACGTGGACAGAGAGTAAAGGGAGATACCCGGGATAGAGGGGAATATAGAACGTGGACAGAGAGTAAAGGGAGATACCAGGGATAGAGGGGAATATAGAACGGGGACAGAGAGTAAAGGGAGATACCCGGGATAGAGGGCAATAAAGAACGGGGAGAGAGTGTAAAGGGAGATACCCTGGATAGAGGGGAATATAGAACGGGGACAGAGAGTAAAGGGAGATAACCAGGATAGAGGGAAATATAGAACGGGGACAGAGAGTTAAGGGAGATACCCGGGATAGAGGGAAATATAGAAAGGGGACAGAGAGTAAAGGGAGATACACGGGATAGAGGGGAATATAGAACGGGGACAGAGAGTAAAGGGAGATACACGGGATAGAGGGGAATATAGAACGGGGACAGAGCATAAAGGGAGATACCCGGGATAGAGGGGAATATGGAACGGGGACAGAGAGTAAAGGGAGATGCCCGGGATAGAGGGGAATATAGAACGCTGACAGAGAGTAAAGGGAGATGCCCGGGATAGAGGGGAATATAGAACTGGGACAGAGAGTAAAGGGAGATACCCGGGATAGAGGGGAATATAGAACGGGGACAGAGAGTAAAGGGAGATAACCGGGAGAGAGGGGAATATAGAACGGGGACAGAGAGTAAAGGGAGATACCCGTGATAGAGGAGAATATAGAACGGGGACAGAGAGTAAAGGGAGAAACCCGGGATAGAGGGGAATATAGAACGGGGACAGAGAATAAAGGGAGATACCCGGGATAGAGGGGAATATAGAACAGGGACAGAGAGTAAAGGGAGATACCCAGGATAGAGGGGAATATAGAACGGGGTCAGAGAGTAAAGGGAGATACCCGGGATAGAGGGGAATATAGAACGGGGTCAGAGAGTAAAGGGAGATACCCGGGACAGAGGGGAATATAGAACGGGGACAGAGAGTAAAGGGAGATACCCGGGATAGAGGTGAATATAGAACTGGGACGGAGAGTAAAGGGAGATACCCGGGATAGAGGGGAATATAGAACGGGGACAGAGAATAAAGGGAGATACCCGGGATAGAGGGGAATATAGAACGGGGACAGAGAGTAAAGGGAGATGACCGGGATAGAGGGGAATATAGAACGGGGACAGAGACTAAAGGGAGATACCCGGGATAGAGGGGAATATAGAACGGGGACAGAGAGTAAAGGGAGATACCCGGGATAGAGGGGAATATAGAACGGGGACAGAGAGTAAAGGGAGATACCCGGGATAGAGGGGAATATAGAACGGGGACAGAGAGTAAAGGGAGATACCCGGGATAGAGGGGATACAGAACGGGGACAGAGAGTAAAGGGAGCTACCCGGGATAGAGGGGAATATAGAACGGGGACAGAGAGTAAAGGGAGATACCCATGATAGAGGGGAATATAGAATGGGGGCAGAGAGTAAAGGGAGATACGCGGGATAGAGGGGAATATAGAACGGGACAGAGAGTAAAGGGAGATTCCCGGGATAGAGGGGAATATAGAACGGGGACAGAGAGTAAAGGGAGATACCCAGGATAGATGGGAATATAGAACGGGGTCAGAGAGTAAAGGGAGATACCCGGGATAGAGGGGAATATAGAACGTGGACAGAGAGTAAAGGGAGATACCCGGGATAGAGGGGAATATAGAACGTGGACAGAGAGTAAAGGGAGATACCAGGGATAGAGGGGAATATAGAACGGGGACAGAGAGTAAAGGGAGATACCCGGGATAGAGGGGAATAAAGAACGGGGAGAGAGTGTAAAGGGAGATACCCTGGATAGAGGGGAATATAGAACGGGGACAGAGAGTAAAGGGAGATAACCAGGATAGAGGGAAATATAGAACGGGGACAGAGAGTTAAGGGAGATACCCGGGATAGAGGGAAAAATAGAAAGGGGACAGAGAGTAAAGGGAGATACCCGGGATAGAGGGGAATATAGAACGGGGACAGAGAGTAAAGGGAGATACACGGGATAGAGGGGAATATAGAACGGGGACAGAGCATAAAGGGAGATACCCGGGATAGAGGGGAATATGGAACGGGGACAGAGAGTAAAGGGAGATGCCCGGGATAGAGGGGAATATAGAACGCTGACAGAGAGTAAAGGGAGATGCCCGGGATAGAGGGGAATATAGAACGGGGACAGAGAGTAAAGGGAGATACCCGGGATAGAGGGGAATATAGAACGGGGACAGAGAGTAAAGGGAAATACCCGGGATAGAGGGGAATATAGAACGGGGACAGAGAGTAAAGGGAGATACCCGGGATAGAGGAGAATATAGAACGGGGACAGAGAGTAAAGGGAGAAA
Source organism: Somniosus microcephalus (assembly GCF_052327205.1). Taxonomy (NCBI): domain Eukaryota; kingdom Metazoa; phylum Chordata; class Chondrichthyes; order Squaliformes; family Somniosidae; genus Somniosus; species Somniosus microcephalus. The sequence goes on along the minus strand of NW_028225181.1, from coordinate 39,493,756 downwards.
CCTGGGATAGAGGGGAATATAGAACGGGGACAGAGAATAAAGGGAGATACCCGGGATAGAGGGGAATATAGAACAGGGACAGAGAGTAAAGGGAGATACCCGGGATAGAGGGGAATATAGAACGGGGTCAGAGAGTAAAGGGAGATACCCGGGATAGAGGGGAATATAGAACGGGGTCAGAGAGTAAAGGGAGATACCCGGGACAGAGGGGAATATAGAACGGGGACAGAGAGTAAAGGGAGATACCCGGGATAGAGGGGAATATAGAACGGGGTCAGAGAGTAAAGGGAGATACCCGGGATAGAGGGGAATATAGAACGGGGACAGAGAGTAAAGGGAGATACCCGGGATAGAGGTGAATATAGAACTGGGACGGAGAGTAAAGGGAGATACCCGGGATAGAGGGGAATATAGAACGGGGCAGAGAATAAAGGGAGATACCCGGGATAGAGGGGAATATAGAACGGGGACAGAGAGGAAAGGGAGATGACCGGGATAGAGGGGAATATAGAACGGGGACAGAGAGTAAAGGGAGATACCCGGGATAGAGGGGAATATAGAACTGGGACAGAGATTAAAGGGAGATACCCGGGTTAGAGGGGAATATAGAACGGGGACAGAGAGTAAAGGGAGATACCCGGGATAGAGGGGAATATAGAACGGGGACAGAGAGTAAAGGGAGATACCCGGGATAGAGGGGATACAGAACGGGGACAGAGAGTAAAGGGAGATACCCGGGATAGAGGGGAATATAGAACGGGGACAGAGAGTAAAGGGAGATACCCGTGATAGAGGGGAATATAGAATGGGGGCAGAGAGTAAAGGGTGATACGCGGGATAGAGGGGAATATAGAACGGGACAGAGAGTAAAGGGAGATACCCGGGATGGAGGGGAATATAGAACGGGGACAGAGAGTAAAGGGAGATACCCAGGATAGAGGGGAATATAGAACGGGGTCAGAGAGTAAAGGGAGATACCCGGGATAGAGGGGAATATAGAACGTGGACAGAGAGTAAAGGGAGATACCCGGGATAGAGGGGAATATAGAACGTGGACAGAGAGTAAAGGGAGATACCAGGGATAGAGGGGAATATAGAACGGGGACAGAGAGTAAAGGGAGATACCCGGGATAGAGGGGAATAAAGAACGGGGAGAGAGTGTAAAGGGAGATACCCTGGATAGAGGGGAATATTGAACGGGGACAGAGAGTAAAGGGAGATAACCAGGATAGAGGGAAATATAGAACGGGGACAGAGAGTTAAGGGAGATACCCGGGATAGAGGGAAATATAGAAAGGGGACAGAGAGTAAAGGGAGATACCCGGGATAGAGGGGAATATAGAACGGGGACAGAGAGTAAAGGGAGATACACGGGATAGAGGGGAATATAGAACGGGGACAGAGCATAAAGGGAGATACCCGGGATAGAGGGGAATATGGAACGGGGACAGAGAGTAAAGGGAGATGCCCGGGATAGAGGGGAATATAGAACGCTGACAGAGAGTAAAGGGAGATGCCCGGGATAGAGGGGAATATAGAACTGGGACAGAGAGTAAAGGGAGATACCCGGGATAGAGGGGAATATAGAACGGGGACAGAGAGTAAAGGGAGATACCCGGGATAGTGGGGAATATAGAACGGGGACAGAGAGTAAAGGGAGATACCCGGGATAGAGGAGAATATAGAACGGGGACAGAGAGTAAAGGGAGAAACCCGGGATAGAGGGGAATATAGAACGGGGACAGAGAATAAAGGGAGATACCCGGGATAGAGGGGAATATAGAACAGGGACAGAGAGTAAAGGGAGATACCCGGGATAGAGGGGAATATAGAACGGGGTCAGAGAGTAAAGGGAGATACCCGGGATAGAGGGGAATATAGAACGGGGTCAGAGAGTAAAGGGAGATACCCGGGACAGAGGGGAATATAGAACGGGGACAGAGAGTAAAGGGAGATACCCGGGATAGAGGGAAATATAGAACGGGGACAGAGAGTAAAGGGAGATACCCGGGATACAGAGCAATATAGAACGGGAACAGTGAGTAAAGGGGAGATACCCGGGATAGAGGGGAATATAGGACGGGGACAGAGAGTAAAGGGAGATACCCGTGATAGAGGGGAATATAGAATGGGGACAGAGAGCAAAGGGAGATACCCGGGATAGAGGGAAATATAGAACGGGGACAGAGAGTAAAGGGAGATACCCGGGATAGAGGGGAATATAGAACGGGGACAGAGAGTAAAGGGTGATACCCGGGAGAGAGGGGAATATAGAACGGGAACAGAGAGTAAAGGGAGATACCCGGGATAGAGGGGAATATAGAACGGGGACAGAGATTAAAGGGAGATACCCGGGATAGAGGGGAATATAGAATGGGGACAGAGAGTAAAGGGAGATACCTAGGATAGAGGGGAATATAGATCGGGGTCAGAGAGTAAAGGGAGATACCCGTGATAGAGGGGAATATAGAATGGGGGCAGAGAGTAAAGGGAGATACCCGGGATAGAGTGGAATATAGAATGGGGACAGAGAATAAAGGGAGATACCCGGGATAGAGGGGAACATAGAACGGGGACAGAGAATAAAGGGAGATTCCTGGGATAGAGGGGAATATAGAACGGGGACAGAGAGTAAAGGGTGATACACGGGGTAGAGGGGAATATAGAACGGGGACAGAGTGTAAAAGGAGATACCCGGGATAGAGGGGAATATAGAACGGGGACAGAGAGTAAAGGGATAAACCCGGGATCGAGGGGAACATAGAACGGGGACAGAGAATAAAGGGAGATACCTGGGATAGAGGGGAATATAGAACGGGGACAGAGAGTAAAGGGTGATACCCTGGATAGAGGGGAATATAGAACGTGGACAGAGAGTAAAGGGAGGTACCCGGGATAGAGGGGAATATAGAACGGGGACAGAGAGTAAAGGGAGATACCCGGGATAGAGGGGAATATAGAACGGGGACAGAGAGTAAAGGGAGATACCCAGGATAGAGGGAAATATAGAACGGTGACAGAGAGTAAAGGGAGATACCCGGGATAGAGGGGAATATAGAATGGGGACAGAGAGTAAAGGGAGATACCCGGGATAGAGGGAATATAGAACGGGGACAGAGAGTAAAGCGAGATACCCGGGATAGAGGGGAATATAGAACGAGGACAGAGAGTAAAGGGAGATACCTGGGATAGAGGGAAATATAGAACGGGGACAGAGAGTAAAGGGAGATACCCGGGATACAGTGGAATATAGAACGGGGACAGAGAGTAAAGGGAGATACCCGGGATAGAGGGGAAAATAGAACGGGGACAGAGAGTAAAGGGAGATACCCGGGATAGAGGGAATATAGAACGGAGACAGAGAGTAAAGGGAGATACCCGGGATAGAGGGGAATATAGAACGGGGACAGAGAGTAAAGCGAGATACCCGGGATAGAGGGGAATATAGAACGAGGACAGAGAGTAAAGGGATATACCCGGGATAGAGGGGAATACAGAACGGTGACAGAGAGTAAAAGGAGATACCTGGGATAGAGGGAAATATAGAACGGGGACAGAGAGTAAAGGGGAGATACCCGGGATAGAGGGGAATATAGAACGGGGACAGAGAGTTAAGGGAGATACCCGGGATAGAGGGGAATATAGAACGGGGACCGAGAGTAAAGGGAGATACCCGGGATAGAGGGAAATATAGAACGGGGACAGAGAATAAAGGGAGATACCCGGGATAGAGGGGAATATAGAACGGGGACAGAGAGTAAAGAGAGATACCCGGGATAGAGGGGAATATAGAACGGATACAGAGAATAAAGGGAGATACCCGGGATAGAGGGGAACATAGAACGGGGACAGAGAATAAAGGGAGATATCAGGGATAGAGGGGAATATAGAACGGGGTCAGAGAGTAAAGGGTGATACACGGGGTAGATGGGAATATAGAACGGGGACAGAGAGTAAAACGAGATACCCGAGATAGAGGGGAATATAGAACGGGGACAGAGAGTAAAGGGAGATACCCGGGATAGATGGAAATATAGAACGGGGACAGAGAGTAAAGGGAGATACCCGGGATAGAGGGGAATATAGAACGGGGACAGAGAGTAAAGGGAGATACCCAGGATAGAGGGAAATATAGAACGGTGACAGAGAGTAAAGGGAGATACCCGGGATAGAGGGGAATATAGAATGGGGACAGAGAGTAAAGGGAGATACCCGGGATAGAGGGAATATAGAACGGGGACAGAGAGTAAAGCGAGATACCCGGGATAGAGGGGAATATAGAACGAGGACAGAGAGTAAAGGGAGATACCTGGGATAGAAGGAAATATAGAACGGGGACAGAGAGTAAAGGGAGATACCCGGGATACAGGGGAATATAGAACGGGGACAGAGAGTAAAGGGAGATACCCGGGATAGAGCGGAAAATAGAACGGGGACAGAGAGTAAAGGGAGATACCCGGGATAGAGGGAATATAGAACGGAGACAGAGAGTAAAGGGAGATACCCGGGATAGAGGGGAATATAGAACGGGGACAGAGAGTAAAGCGAGATACCCGGGATAGAGGGGAATATAGAACGAGGACAGAGAGTAAAGGGATATCCCCGGGATAGAGGGTGACAGAGAGTAAAAGGAGATACCTGGGATAGAGGGAAATATAGAACGGGGACAGAGAGTAAAGGGGAGATACCCGGGATAGAGGGGAATATAGAACGGGGACAGAGAGTAAAGGGAGATACCCGGGATAGAGGGGAATATAGAACGGGGACCGAGAGTAAAGGGAGATACCCGGGATAGAGGGAAATATAGAACGGGGACAGAGAATAAAGGGAGATACCCGGGATAGAGGGGAATATAGAACGGGGACAGAGAGTAAAGAGAGATACCCGGGATAGGGGGGAATATAGAACGGATACAGAGAATAAAGGGAGATACCCGGGATAGAGGGGAACATAGAACGGGGACAGAGAATAAATGGAGATATCAGGGATAGAGGGGAATATAGAACGGGGTCAGAGAGTAAAGGGTGATACACGGGGTAGATGGGAATATAGAACGGGGACAGAGAGTAAAACGAGATACCCGAGATAGAGGGGAATATAGAACGGGGACAGAGAGTAAAGGGAGATACCCGGGATAGATGGAAACATAGAACGGGGAGAGAGAGTAAAGGGAGATACCCGGGATAGAGGGGAATATAGAACGGGGACAGTGAGTAAAGGAAGATACCCGTGATAGAGGGGAACTTAGAACGGGGGCAGAGAGTAAAGGGAGATACCCGGGATACAGGGCAATATAGAACGGGGACAGAGAGTAAAGCGAGATACCCGGGATAGAGGGGAACATAGAACGGGGACAGAGAATAAAGGGAGATACCTGGGATAGAGGGGAATATAGAACGGGGACAGAGAGTAAAGGGTGATACACGGGGTAGAGGGGAATGTAGAACGGGGACAGAGAGTAAAAGGAGATACCCGGGATAGAGGGGAATATAGAACGGGGACAGAGAGTAAAGGGATAGACCCGGGATAGAGGGGAACATAGAACGGGGACAGAGAATAAAGGGAGATACCTGGGATAGAGGGGAATATAGAACGGGGACAGAGAATAAATGGTGATACCATGGATAGAGGGGAATATAGAACGTGGGCAGAGAGTAAAGGGAGATACCCGGGATAGAGGGGAATATAGAACGGGGACAGAGAGTAAAGGGAGATACCCGGGATAGAGGGTAAAAAGAACGGGGAGAGAGAGTAAAGGGAGATACCCAGGATAGAGGGAAATATAGAACGGTGACAGAGAGTAAAGGGAGATACCCGGGATAGAGGGGAATATAGAATGGGGACAGAGAGTAAAGGGAGATACCCGGGATAGAGGGAATATAGAACGGGGACAGAGAGTAAAGGGAGATACCCGGGATAGAGGGGAACATAGAAAGGGACAGAGAATAAAGGGAGATACCCGGGATAGAGGGGAACATAGAACGGGGACAGAGAATAAAGGGAGATACCTGGGATAGAGGGGAATATAGATTGGGGACAGAGAGTAAAGGGTGATACCCTGGATAGAGCGGAACATAGAAATGGGACAGAGAATAAAGGGAGATACCTGGGATAGAGGGGAATATAGAACGGGGACAGAGAGTAAAGGGTGATACCCTGGATAGAGGGGAATATAGAACGTGGACAGAGAGTAAAGGGAGATACCCGGGATAGAGGGGAATATAGAACGGGGACAGTGAGTAAAGTGAGATAACCGGGATAGAGTGGAATATAGAACGGGGACAGAGAGTAAAGGGAGATACCCGGGATAGAGGGGAATATAGAACGGGGGCAGAGAGTAAAGGGAGATAGCTGGGATAGAGGGGAATGTAGAACGGGGACAGAGCGTAAAGGGAGATACCCGGGATAGAGGGGAATATAGAACGGGGACAGAGGGTAAAGGGAGATACCCGGGATAGAGGGGAATATAGAACGGTGACAGAGAGTAAAGGGAGATACCCAGGATAGAGGGGAATATAGAACGGGGACAGAGAGTAAAGGGAGATACCCGGGATAGAGGGGAATATAGAACGGGGACAGAGAGTAAAGGGAGATACCCGGGATAGAGGGGAATATAGAACGGGGACAGAGAGTAAAGGGAGAAACCCGGGATAGAGGGGAATATAGAACGGGGACAGAGAGTAAAGGGAGATACCCGGGATAGAGGGGAATATAGAATGGGGACAGAGAGTAAAGGGAGATACCCGGGATAGAGGGGAATATAGAACGGGGACAGAGAGTAAATGGAGATACCCGGGATAGAGGGGAATATAGAACGGGGACAGAGAGTAAAGGGAGATACCCGGGATAGAGGGGAATATAGAACGGGGACAGAGAGTAAAGGGAGATACCAGGGATAGAGGGGAATATAGAACGGGGGCAGAGAGAAAAGGGAGATACCAGGGATAGAGGGGAATATAGAACGGGGACAGAGAGTAAAGGGAGATACCAGGGATAGAGGGGAATATAGAACGGGGACAGAGAGTAAAGGGAGATACACGGGATAGAGGGGAATATAGAACGGGGACAGTGAGTAAAGGGAGATACCCGTGATAGAGGGGAACATAGAACCGGGACAGAGAGTAAAGGGAGATACCCGGGATAAAGGGCAATATAGAACGGGGACAGAGAGTAAAGGGAGATACCCGGGATAGAGTGGAACATAGAATGGTGACAGAGAATAAAGGGAGATACCCGGGATAGAGGGGAACATAGAACGGGGACAGAGAATAAAGGGAGATTCCTGGGATAGAGGGGAATATAGAACGGGGACAGAGAGTAAAGGGTGATACACGGGGTAGAGGGGAATATAGAACGGGGACAGAGTGTAAAAGGAGATACCCGGGATAGAGGGGAATATAGAACGGGGACAGAGAGTAAAGGGATAAACCCGGGATAGAGGGCAACATAGAACGGGGACAGAGAATAAAGGGAGATACCTGGGATAGAGGGGAATATAGAACGGGGACAGAGAGTAAAGAGTGATACCCTGGATAGAGGGGAATATAGAACGTGGACAGAGAGTAAAGGGAGGTACCCGGGATAGAGGGGAATATAGAACGGGGACAGAGAGTAAAGGGAGATACCCGGGATAGAGGGGAATATAGAACGGGGACAGAGAGTAAAGGGAGATACCCAGGATAGAGGGAAATATAGAACAGTGACAGAGAGTAAAGGGAGATACCCGGGATAGAGGGGAATATAGAATGGGGACAGAGAGTAAAGGGAGATACCCGGGATAGAGGGAATATAGAACGGGGACAGAGAGTAAAGCGAGATACCCGGGATAGAGGGGAATATAGAACGAGGACAGAGAGTAAAGGGAGATACCAGGGATAGAGGGAAATATAGAATGGGGACAGAGAGTAAAGTGAGATACCCGGGATACAGGGGAATATAGAACGGGGACAGAGAGTAAAGGGAGATACCCGGGATAGAGGGGAATATAGAACGGGGACAGAGAGTAAAGGGAGATACCCGGGATAGAGGGAATATAGAACGGAGACAGAGAGTAAAGGGAGATACCCGGGATAGAGGAGAATATAGAACGGGGACAGAGAGTAAAGCGAGATACCCGGGATAGAGGGGAATATAGAACGAGGACAGTGAGTAAAGGGATATACCCGGGATAGAGGGGAATACAGAACGGGGACAGAGAGTAAAAGGAGATAGCTGGGATAGAGGGAAATATAGAACGGGGACAGAGAGTAAAGGGAGATACCAGGGATAGAGGGGAATATAGAACGGGGACAGAGAGTAAAGGGAGATACCAGGGATAGAGGGGAATATAGAACGGGGACATAGAGTAAAGGGGAAATACCCGGGATAGAGGGGAATATAGAACGGGGCAGAGAGTAAAGGGAGATACCCGGGATAGAGGGAAATATAGAACGGGGACAGAGAGTAAAGGGAGATACCCGGGATAGAGGGGAATATAGAACGGGGACAGAGAGTAAAGAGAGATACTCGGGATAGAGGGGAATATAGAACGGATACAGAGAATAAAGGGAGATACCCGGGATAGAGGGGAATATAGAACGGGGACAGAGAATAAAGGGAGATATCAGGGATAGAGGGGAATATAGAACGGGGTCAGAGAGTAAAGGGTGATACACGGGGTAGATGGGAATATAGAACGGGGACAGAGAGTAAAACGAGATACCCGGGATAGAGGGGAAAAGAGAACGGGGACAGAGAGTGAAGGGAGATACCCGGGATAGAGGGAAATATAGAACGGGGAGAGAGAGTAAAGGGAGATACCCGGGATAGAGGGGAATATAGAACGGGGACAGTGAGTAAAGGAAGATACCCGTGATAGAGGGGAACATAGAACGGGGACAGAGAGTAAAGGGAGATACCCGGGATAGAGGGGAATATAGAACGTGGACAGAGAGTAAAGCGAGATACCCGGGATAGAGGGGAACATAGAATGGGCACAGAGAATAAAGGGAGATACCCGGGTTGGAGGGGAATATAGAACGGGGACAGAGAATAAAGGGAGATACCTGGGATAGAGGGGAATATAGAAGGGGGACAGAGAGTAAAGGGTGATACACGGGGTAGAGGGGAATGTAGAACGGGGACAGAGAGTAAAAGGAGATACCCGGGATAGAGGGGAATATAGAACGGGGACAGAGAGTAAAGGGATAGACCCGGGATAGAGGGGAACATAGAACGGGGACAGAGAGTAAAGGGAGATACCAGGGATAGAGGGGTATATAGAACGGGGACAGAGAGTAAAGGGAGATACCCGGGATAGAGGGGAATATAGAACGGGGACAGAGAGTAAAGGGGAGATACCCGGGATAGAGGGGAATATAGAACGGGGACAGAGAGTAAAGGGAGATACCCGGGAGAGAGGGGAATATAGAACGGGGACCGAGAGTAAAGGGAGATACCCGGGATAGAGGGAAATATAGAACGGGGACAGAGAATAAAGGGAGATACCCGGGATAGAGGGGAATATAGAACGGGGACAGAGAGTAAAGGGAGATACCCGGGATAGAGGGGAATATAGAACGGATACAGAGAATAAAGGGAGATACCCGGGATAGAGGGGAACATAGAACGGGGACAGAGAATAAAGGGAGATATCAGGGATAGAGGGGAATATAGAACGGGGTCAGAGAGTAAAGGGTGATACACGGGGTAGATGGGAATATAGAACGGGGACAGAGAGTAAAACGAGATACCCGAAATAGAGGGGAATATAGAACGGGGACAGAGTGTAAAGGGAGATACCCAGGATAGATGGAAATATAGAACGGGGAGAGAGTGTAAAGGGAGATACCCGGGATAGAGGGGAATATAGAACGGGGACAGTGAGTAAAGGAAGAAACCCGTGATAGAGGGGAACATAGAACGGGGACAGAGAGTAAAGGGAGATACCCGGGATACAGGGCAATATAGAACGGGGACAGAGAGTAAAGCGAGATACCCGGGATAGAGGGGAACATAGAACGGGGACAGAGAATAAAGGGAGATACCTGGGATAGTGGGGAATATAGAACGGGGACAGAGAGTAAAGGGTGATACACGGGGTAGAGGGGAATGTAGAACGGGGACAGAGAGTAAAAGGAGATACCCGGGATAGAGGGGAATATAGGACGGGGACAGAGAGTAAAGGGATAGACCCGGGATAGAGGGGAACTTAGAACGGGGACAGAGAATAAAGGGAGATACCTGGGATAGAGGGGAATATAGAACGGGGACAGAGAGTAAAGGGTGATACCATGGATAGAGGGGAATATAGAACGTGGGCAGAGAGTAAAGGGAGATACCCGGGATAGAGGGGAATATAGAACGGGGACAGAGAGTAAAGGGAGATACCCGGGATAGAGGGGAAAAAAGAACGGGGACAGAGAGTAAAGGGAGATACCCAGGATAGAGGGAAATATAGAACGGTGACAGAGAGTAAAGGGAGATACCCGGGATAGAGGGGAATATAGAATGGGGACAGAGAGTAAAGGGAGATACCTGGGATAGAGGGAATATAGAACGGGGACAGAGAGTAAAGGGAGATACCCGGGATAGAGGGGAACATAGAACGGGGACAGAGAATAAAGGGAGATACCCGGGATAGAGGGGAACATAGAACGGGGACAGAGAATAAAGGGAGATACCTGGGATAGAGGGGAATATAGATTGGGGAAAGAGAGTAAAGGGTGATACCCTGGATAGAGCGGAACATAGAAATGGGTCAGAGAATAAAGGGAGATACCTGGGATAGAGGGGAATATAGAACGGGGACAGAGAGTAAAGGGTGATACCCTGGATAGAGGGGAATATAGAAATGGGTCAGAGAATAAAGGGAGATACCTGGGATAGAGGGGAATATAGAACGGGGACAGAGAGTAAAGGGTGATACCCTGGATAGAGGGGAATATAGAACGTGGACAGAGAGTAAAGGGAGATACCCGGGATAGAGGGGAATATAGAATGGGGACAGTGAGTAAAGTGAGATAACCGGGATAGAGTGGAATATAGAACGGGGACAGAGAGTAAAGGGAGATACCCGGGATAGAGGGGAATATAGAACGGGGGCAGAGAGTAAAGGGAGATAGCCGGGATAGAGGGGAATGTAGAACGGGGACAGAGCGTAAAGGGAGATATCCGGGATAGAGGGGAATATAGAACGGGGACAGAGAGTAAAGGGAGATACCCGGGTTAGAGGGGAATATAGAACGGTGACAGAGAGTAAAGGGAGATACCCGGGATAGAGGGGAATATAGAACGGGGACAGAGAGTAAAGGGAGATACCCGGGATAGAGGGGAATATAGAACGGGGACAGAGAGTAAAGGGAGATACCCGGGATAGAGGGGAATATAGAACGGGGACAGAGAGTAAAGGGAGAAACCCGGGATAGAGGGGAATATAGAACGGGGACAGAGAGTAAAGGGAGATACCCGGGATAGAGGGGAATATAGAATGGGGACAGAGAGTAAAGGGAGATACCCGGGATAGAGGGGAATATAGAACGGGGACAGAGAGTAAATGGAGATACCCGGGATAGAGGGGAATATAGAACGGGGACAGAGAGTAAAGGGAGATACCCGGGATAGAGGGGAATATAGAACGGGGACAGAGAGTAAAGGGAGATACCAGGGATAGAGGGGAATATAGAACGGGGGCAGAGAGAAAAGGGAGATACCAGGGATAGAGGGGAATATAGAACGGGGACAGAGAGTAAAGGGAGATACCAGGGATAGAGGGGAATATAGAACGGGGACAGAGAGTAAAGGGAGATACACGGGATAGAGGGGAATATAGAACGGGGACAGTGAGTAAAGGGAGATACCCGTGATAGAGGGGAACATAGAACCGGGACAGAGAGAAAAGGGAGATACCCGGGATAAAGGGCAATATAGAACGGGGACAGAGAGTAAAGGGAGATACCCGGGATAGAGGGGAACATAGAATGGTGACAGAGAATAAAGGGAGATACCCGGGATAGAGGGGAACATAGAACGGGGACAGAGAATAAAGGGAGATTCCTGGGATAGAGGGGAATATAGAACGGGGACAGAGAGTAAAGGGTGATACACGGGGTAGAGGGGAATATAGAACGGGGACAGAATGTAAAAGGAGATACCCGGGATAGAGGGGAATATAGAACGGGGACAGAGAGTAAAGGGATAAACCCGGGATAGAGGGCAACATAGAACGGGGACAGAGAATAAAGGGAGATACCTGGGATAGAGGGGAATATAGAACGGGGACAGAGAGTAAAGAGTGATACCCTGGATAGAGGGGAATATAGAACGTGGACAGAGAGTAAAGGGAGGTACCCGGGATAGAGGGGAATATAGAACGGGGACAGAGAGTAAAGGGAGATACCCGGGATAGAGGGGAATATAGAACGGGGACAGAGAGTAAAGGGAGATACCCAGGATAGAGGGAAATATAGAACGGTGACAGAGAGTAAAGGGAGATACCCGGGATAGAGGGGAATATAGAATGGGGACAGAGAGTAAAGGGAGATACCCAGGATAGAGGGAATATAGAACGGGGACAGAGAGTAAAGCGAGATACCCGGGATAGAGGGGAATATAGAACGAGGACAGAGAGTAAAGGGAGATACCTGGGATAGAGGGAAATATAGAATGGGGACAGAGAGTAAAGTGAGATACCCGGGATACAGGGGAATATAGAACGGGGACAGAGAATAAAGGGAGATACCCGGGATAGAGGGGAATATAGAACGGGGACAGAGAGTAAAGGGAGATACCCGGGATAGAGGGAATATAGAACGGAGACAGAGGGTAAAGGGAGATACCCGGGATAGAGGAGAATATAGAACGGGGACAGAGAGTAAAGCGAGATACCCGGGATAGAGGGGAATATAGAACGAGGACAGTGAGTAAAGGGATATACCCGGGATAGAGGGGAATACAGAACGGGGACAGAGAGTAAAAGGAGATACCTGGGATAGAGGGAAATATAGAACGGGGACAGAGAGTAAAGGGAGATACCAGGGATAGAGGGGAATATAGAACGGGGACAGAGAGTAAAGGGAGATACCCGGGATAGAGGGGAATATAGAACGGGGACAGAGAGTAAAGGGGAGATACCCGGGATAGAGGGGAATATAGAACGGGGACAGAGACTAAAGGGAGATATCCGGGATAGAGGGAAATATAGAACGGGGACAGAGAGTAAAGGGAGATACCCGGGATAGAGGGGAATATAGAACGGGGACAGAGAGTAAAGAGAGATACCCGGGATAGAGGGGAATATAGAACGGATACAGAGAATAAAGGGAGATACCCGGGATAGAGGGGAACATAGAACGGGGACAGAGAATAAAGGGAGATATCAGGGATAGAGGGGAATATAGAACGGGGTCAGAGAGCAAAGGGTGATACACGGGGTAGATGGGAATATAGAACGGGGACAGAGAGTAAAACGAGATACCCGAGATAGAGGGGAATATAGAACGGGGACAGAGAGTAAAGGGAGATACCCGGGATAGATGGAAATATAGAACGGGGAGAGAGAGTAAAGGGAGATACCCGGGATAGAGGGGAATATAGAACGGGGACAGTGAGTAAAGGAAGATACCCGTGATAGAGGGGAACATAGAACGGGGACAGAGAGTAAAGGGAGATACCCGGGATACAGGGCAATATAGAACGGGGACAGAGAGTAAAGCGAGATACCCGGGATAGAGGGGAACATAGAACGGGGACAGAGAATAAAGGGAGATACCTGGGATAGAGGGGAATATAGAACGGGGACAGAGAGTAAAGGGTGATACACGGGGTAGAGGGGAATGTAGAACGGGGACAGAGAGTAAAAGGAGATACCCGGGATAGAGGGGAATATAGAACGGGGACAGAGAGTAAAGGGATAGACCCGGGATAGAGGGGAACATAGAACGGGGACAGAGAATAAAGGGAGATACCTGGGATAGAGGGGAATATAGAACGGGGACAGAGAGTAAAGGGTGATACCATGGATAGAGGGGAATATAGAACGTGGGCAGAGAGTAAAGGGAGATACCCGGGATAGAGGGGAATATAGAACGGGGACAGAGAGTAAAGGGAGATACCCGGGATAGAGGGGAAAAAAGAACGGGGACAGAGAGGAAAGGGAGATACTCAGGATAGAGGGAAATATAGAACGGTGACAGAGAGTAAAGGGAGATACCCGGGATAGAGGGGAATATAGAATGGGGACAGAGAGTAAAGGGAGATACCCGGGATAGAGGGAATATAGAACGGGGACAGAGATTAAAGGGAGAAACCCGGGATAGAGGGGAACATAGAACGGGGACAGAGAATAAAGGGAGATACCCGGGATAGAGGGGAACATAGAACGGGGACAGAGAATAAAGGGAGATACCTGGGATAGAGGGGAATATAGATTGGGGACAGAGAGTAAAGGGTGATACCCTGGATAGAGCGGAACATAGAAATGGGACAGAGAATAAAGGGAGATACCTGGGATAGAGGGGAATATAGAACGGGGACAGAGAGTAAAGGGTGATACCCTGGATAGAGGGGAATATAGAACGTGGACAGAGAGTAAAGGGAGATACCCGGGATAGAGGGGAATATAGAACGGGGACAGTGAGTAAAGTGAGATAACCGGGATAGAGTGGAATATAGAACGGGGACAGAGAGTAAAGGGAGATACCCGGGATAGAGGGGAATATAGAACGGGGGCAGAGAGTAAAGGGAGATAGCCGGGATAGAGGGGAATGTAGAACGGGGACAGAGCGTAAAGGGAGATACCCGGGATAGAGGGGAATATAGAACGGGGACAGAGAGTAAAGGGAGATACCCGGGATAGAGGGGAATATAGAACGGTGACAGAGAGTAAAGGGAGATACCCGGGATAGAGGGGAATATAGAACGGGGACAGAGAGTAAAGGGAGATACCCGGGATAGAGGGGAATATAGAACGGGGACAGAGAGTAAAGGGAGATACCCGGGATAGAGGGGAATATAGAACGGGGACAGAGAGTAAAGGGAGAAACCCGGGATAGAGGGGAATATAGAACGGGGACAGAGAGTAAAGGGAGATACCCGGGATAGAGGGGAATATAGAATGGGGACAGAGAGAAAAGGGAGATACCCGGGATAGAGGGGAATATAGAACGGGGCAGAGAGAAAATGGAGATACCCGGGATAGAGGGGAATATAGAACGGGGACAGAGAGTAAAGGGAGAAACCCGGGATAGAGGGGAATATAGAACGGGGACAGAGAGTAAAGGGAGATACCAGGGATAGAGGGGAATATAGAACGGGGGCAGAGAGAAAAGGGAGATACCAGGGATAGAGGGGAATATAGAACAGGGACAGAGAGTAAAGGGAGATACCAGGGATAGAGGGGAATATAGAACGGGGACAGAGAGTAAAGGGAGATACACGGGATAGAGGGGAATATAGAACGGGGACAGTGAGTAAAGGGAGATACCCGTGATAGAGGGGAACATAGAACCGGGACAGAGAGTAAAGGGAGATACCCGGGATAAAGGGCAATATAGAACGGGGACAGAGAGTAAAGGGAGATACCCGGGATAGAGGGGAACATAGAATGGTGACAGAGAGTAAAGGGAGATAACTGGGATAGAGGGGAACATAGAACGGGGACAGAGAATAAAGGGAGATTCCTGGGATAGAGGGGAATATAGAACGGGGACAGAGAGTAAAGGGTGATACACGGGGTAGAGGGGAATATAGAACGGGGACAGAGTGTAAAAGGAGATACCCGGGATAGAGGGGAATATAGAACGGGGACAGAGAGTAAAGGGATAAACCCGGGATAGAGGGCAACATAGAACGGGGACAGAGAATAAAGGGAGATACCTGGGATAGAGGGGAATATAGAACGGGGACAGAGAGTAAAGAGTGATACCCTGGATAGAGGGGAATATAGAACGTGGACAGAGAGTAAAGGGAGGTACCCGGGATAGAGGGGAATATAGAACGGGGACAGAGAGTAAAGGGAGATACCCGGGATAGAGGGGAATATAGAACGGGGACAGAGAGTAAAGGGAGATACCCAGGATAGAGGGAAATATAGACCGGTGACAGAGAGTAAAGGGAGATACCCGGGATAGAGGGGAATATAGAATGGGGACAGAGAGTAAAGGGAGATACCCGGGATAGAGGGAATATAGAACGGGGACAGAGAGTAAAGCGAGATACCCGGGATAGAGGGGAATATAGAACGAGGACAGAGAGTAAAGGGAGATAGCTGGGATAGAGGGAAATATAGAATGGGGACAGAGAGTAAAGTGAGATACCCGGGATACAGGGGAATATAGAACGGGGACAGAGAGTAAAGGGAGATACCCGGGATAGAGGGGAATATAGAACGGGGACAGAGAGTAAAGGGAGATACCCGGGATAGAGGGAATATAGAACGGAGACAGAGAGTAAAGGGAGATAGCCGGGATAGAGGAGAATATAGAACGGGGACAGAGAGTAAAGCGAGATACCCGGGATAGAGGGGAATATAGAACGAGGACAGTGAGTAAAGGGATATACCCGGGATAGAGGGGAATACAGAATGGGGACAGAGAGTAAAAGGAGATACCTGGGATAGAGGGAAATATAGAACGGGGACAGAGAGTAAAGGGAGATACCAGGGATAGAGGGGAATATAGAACGGGGACAGAGAGTAAAGGGAGATACCCGGGATAGAGGGGAATATAGAACGGGGACAGAGAGTAAAGGGGAGATACCCGGGAAAGAGGGGAATATAGAACGGGGACAGAGAGTAAAGGGAGATACCCGGGATAGAGGGAAATATAGAACGGGGACAGAGAGTAAAGGGAGATACCCGGGATAGAGGGGAATATAGAACGGGGACAGAGAGTAAAGAGAGATACCCGGGATAGAGGGGAATATAGAATGGATACAGAGAATAAAGGGAGATACCCGGGATAGAGGGGAATATAGAACGGGGACAGAGAATAAAGGGAGATATCAGGGATAGAGGGGAATATAGAACGGGGTCAGAGAGTAAAGGGTGATACACGGGGTAGATGGGAATATAGAACGGGGACAGAGAGTAAAACGAGATACCCGGGATAGAGGGGAAAAGAGAACGGGGACAGAGAGTGAAGGGAGATACCCGGGATAGAGGGAAATATAGAACGGGGAGAGAGAGTAAAGGGAGATACCCGGGATAGAGGGGAATATAGAACGGGGACAGTGAGTAAAGGAAGATACCCGTGATAGAGGGGAACATAGAACGGGGACAGAGAGTAAAGGGAGATACCCGGGATAGAGGGGAATATAGAACGTGGACAGAGAGTAAAGCGAGATACCCGGGATAGAGGGGAACATAGAATGGGGACAGAGAATAAAGGGAGATACCCGGGTTGGAGGGGAACAGAGAACGGGGACAGAGAATAAAGGGAGATACCCGGGATAGAGGGAATATAGAACGGAGACAGAGAGTAAAGGGAGATAGCCGGGATAGAGGAGAATATAGAACGGGGACAGAGAGTAAAGCGAGATACCCGGGATAGAGGGGAATATAGAACGAGGACAGTGAGTAAAGGGATATACCCGGGATAGAGGGGAATACAGAATGGGGACAGAGAGTAAAAGGAGATACCTGGGATAGAGGGAAATATAGAACGGGGACAGAGAGTAAAGGGAGATACCAGGGATAGAGGGGAATATAGAACGGGGACAGAGAGTAAAGGGAGATACCCGGGATAGAGGGGAATATAGAACGGGGACAGAGAGTAAAGGGGAGATACCCGGGAAAGAGGGGATATAGAACGGGGACAGAGAGTAAAGGGAGATACCCGGGATAGGGGGAAATATAGAACGGGGACAGAGAGTAAAGGGAGATATCCGGGATAGAGGGGAATATAGAACGGGGACAGAGAGTAAAGAGAGATACCCGGGATAGTGGGGAATATAGAATGGATACAGAGAATAAAGGGAGATACCCGGGATAGAGGGGAATATAGAACGGGGACAGAGAATAAAGGGAGATATCAGGGATAGAGGGGAATATAGAACGGGGTCAGAGAGTAAAGGGTGATACACGGGGTAGATGGGAATATAGAACGGGGACAGAGAGTAAAACGAGATACCCGGGATAGAGGGGAAAAGAGAACGGGGACAGAGAGTGAAGGGAGATACCCGGGATAGAGGGAAATATAGAACGGGGAGAGAGAGTAAAGGGAGATACCCGGGATAGAGGGGAATATAGAACGGGGACAGTGAGTAAAGGAAGATACCCGTGATAGAGGGGAACATAGAACGGGGACAGAGAGTAAAGGGAGATACCCGGGATAGAGGGGAATATAGAACGTGGACAGAGAGTAAAGCGAGATACCCGGGATAGAGGGGAACATAGAATGGGGACAGAGAATAAAGGGAGATACCCGGGTTGGAGGGGAACAGAGAACGGGGACAGAGAATAAAGGGAGATACCTGGGATAGAGGGGAATATAGAAGGGGGACAGAGAGTAAAGGGTGATACACGGGGTAGAGGGGAATGTAGAACGGGGACAGAGAGTAAAAGGAGATACCCGGGATAGAGGGGAATATAGAACGGGGACAGAGAGTAAAGGGATAGACCCGGGATAGAGGGGAACATAGAACGGGGACAGAGAATAAAGGGAGATACCTGGGATAGAGGGGAATATAGAACGGGGACAGAGAGTAAAGGGTGATACCCTGGATAGAGGGGAATATAGAACGTGGGCAGAGAGTAAAGGGAGATACCTGGGATAGAGGGGAATATAGAACGGGGACAGAGAGTAAAGGGAGATACCCGGGATAGAGGGGAATATAGAACGGGGACAGAGAGTTAAGGGAGATACCCAGGATAGAGGGAAATATAGAACGGTGACAGAGAGTAAAGGGAGATACCCGGGATAGAGGGGACTATAGAATGGGGACAGAGAGTAAAGGGAGATACCCGGGATAGAGGGAATATAGAACGGGGACAGAGAGTAAAGGGAGATACCCGGGATAGAGGGATTATAGAACGGAGACAGAGAGTAAAGGGAGATACCCGGGATAGAGGGGAATATAGAACGGGGACAGAGAGTAAAGCGAGATACCCGGGATAGAGGGGAATATAGAACGAGGACAGAGAGTAAAGGGATATACCCGGGATAGAGGGGAATACAGAACGGGGACAGAGAGTAAAAGGAGATACCTGGGATAATGGGAAATATAGAACGGGGACAGAGAGTAAAGGGAGATACCCGGGATAGAGGGGAATATAGAATGGGGAAAGAGAGTAAAGGGAGATACCCGGGATAGAGGGAAATATAGAACGGGGACAGAGAGTAAAGGGAGATACCCGGGATAGAGGGGAATATAGAACAGGGACAGAGAGTAAAGGGAGATACCCGGGATAGAGGGGAATATAGAACGGGGACAGTGAGTAAAGGGGAGATACCCGGGATAGAGGGGAATATAGAATGGGGACAGAGATTAAAGGGAGATACCCGGGATAGAGGGGAATATAGAACGGGGACAGAGAGTAAATGGAGTTACCCGGGATAGAGGGGAATATAGAACGGGGACAGAGAGTAAAGGGAGATACCCGGGATAGAGGGGAATATAGAACGGGGACAGAGAGTAAAGGGACATACCAGGGATAGAGGGGAATATAGAACGGGGGCAGAGAGAAAAGGGAGATACCAGGGATAGAGGGGAATATAGAACGGGGACAGAGAGTAAAGGGAGATACCAGGGATAGAGGGGAATATAGAACGGGGACAGAGAGTAAAGGGAGATACCCGGGATAGAGGGGAATATAGAACGGGGACAGTGAGTAAAGGGAGATACCCGTGATAGAGGGGAACATAGAACCGGGACAGAGAGTAAAGGGAGATACCCGGGATAAAGGGCAATATAGAACGGGGACAGAGAGTAAAGGGAGATACCCGGGATAGAGGGGAACATAGAATGGTGACAGAGAATAAAGGAAGATACCCGGGATAGAGGGGAACATAGAACGGGGACAGAGAATAAAGGGAGATTCCTGGGATAGAGGGGAATATAGAACGGGGACAGAGAGTAAAGGGTGATACACGGGGTAGAGGGGAATATAGAACGGGGACAGAGTGTAAAAGGAGATACCCGGGATAGAGGGGAATATAGAACGGGGACAGAGAGTAAAGGGATAAACCCGGGATAGAGGGGAACATAGAACGGGGACAGAGAATAAAGGGAGATACCTGGGATAGAGGGGAATATAGAACGGGGACAGAGAGTAAAGGGTGATACCCTGGATAGAGGGGAATATAGAACGTGGACAGAGAGGAAAGGGAGGTACCCGGGATAGAGGGGAATATAGAACGGGGACAGAGAGTAAAGGGAGATACCCGGGACAGAGGGGAATATAGAACGGGGACAGAGAGTAAAGGGAGATACCCAGGATAGAGGGAAATATAGAACGGTGACAGAGAGTAAAGGGAGATACCCGGGATAGAGGGGAATATAGAATGGGGACAGAGAGTAAAGGGAGATACCCGGGATAGAGGGAATATAGAACGGGGACAGAGAGTAAAGCGAGATACCCGGGATAGAGGGGAATATAGAACGAGGACAGAGAGTAAAGGGATAGACCCGGGATAGAGGGGAACATAGAACGGGGACAGAGAATAAAGGGAGATACCTGGGATAGAGGGGAATATAGAACGGGGACAGAGAGTAAAGGGTGATACCCTGGATAGAGGGGAATATAGAACGTGTGCAGAGAGTAAAGGGAGATACCCGGGATAGAGGGGAATATAGAACGGGGACAGAGAGTAAAGGGAGATACCCGGGATAGAGGGGAATATAGAACGGGGACAGAGAGTTAAGGGAGATACCCAGGATAGAGGGAAATATAGAACGGTGACAGAGAGTAAAGGGAGATACCCGGGATAGAGGGGAATATAGAATGGGGACAGAGAGTAAAGGGAGATACCCGGGATAGAGGGAATATAGAACGGGGACAGAGAGTAAAGGGAGATACCCGGGATAGAGGGATTATAGAACGGAGACAGAGAGTAAAGGGAGATACCCGGGATAGAGGGGAATATAGAACGGGGACAGAGAGTCAAGGGAGATACCCGGGATAGAGGGGAATATAGAACGAGGACAGAGAGTAAAGGGATATACCCGGGATAGAGGGGAATACAGAACGGGGACAGAGAGTAAAAGGAGATACCTGGGATAATGGGAAATATAGAACGGGGACAGAGAGTAAAGGGAGATACCCGGGATAGAGGGGAATATAGAATGGGGAAAGAGAGTAAAGGGAGATACCCGGGATAGAGGGAAATATAGAACGGGGACAGAGATTCAAGGGAGATACCCGGGATAGAGGGGAATATAGAACGGGGACAGAGAGTAAAGGGAGATACCCGGGATAGAGGGGAATATAGAACGGGGACAGTGAGTAAAGGGGAGATACCCGGGATAGAGGGGAATATAGAATGGGGACAGAGAGTAAAGGGAGATACCCGGGATAGAGGGGAATATAGAACGGGGACAGAGAGTAAATGGAGATACCCGGGACAGAGGGGAATATAGAACGGGGACAGAGAGTAAAGGGAGATACCCGGGATAGAGGGGAATATAGAACGGGGACAGAGAGTAAAGGGACATACCAGGGATAGAGGGGAATATAGAACGGGGGCAGAGAGAAAAGGGAGATACCAGGGATAGAGGGGAATATAGAACGGGGACAGAGAGTAAAGGGAGATACCAGGGATAGAGGGGAATATAGAACGGGGACAGAGAGTAAAGGGAGATACCCGTGATAGAGGGGAATATAGAACGGGGACAGTGAGTAAAGGGAGATACCCGTGATAGAGGGGAACATAGAACCGGGACAGAGAGTAAAGGGAGATACCCGGGATAAAGGGCAATATAGAACGGGGACAGAGAGTAAAGGGAGATACCCGGGATAGAGGGGAACATAGAATGGTGACAGAGAATAAAGGAAGATACCCGGGATAGAGGGGAACATAGAACGGGGACAGAGAATAAAGGGAGATTCCTGGGATAGAGGGGAATATAGAACGGGGACAGAGAGTAAAGGGTGATACACGGGGTAGAGGGGAATATAGAACGGGGACAGAGTGTAAAAGGAGATACCCGGGATAGAGGGGAATATAGAACGGGGACAGAGAGTAAAGGGATAAACCCGGGATAGAGGGGAACATAGAACGGGGACAGAGAATAAAGGGGGATACCTGGGATAGAGGGGAATATAGAACGGGGACAGAGAGTAAAGGGTGATATCCTGGATAGAGGGGAATATAGAACGTGGACAGAGAGTAAAGGGAGGTACCCGGGATAGAGGGGAATATAGAACGGGGACAGAGAGTAAAGGGAGATACCCGGGACAGAGGGGAATATAGAACGGAGACAGAGAGTAAAGGGAGATACCCAGGATAGAGGGAAATATAGAACGGTGACAGAGAGTAAAGGGAGATACCCGGGATAGAGGGGAATATAGAATGGGGACAGAGAGTAAAGGGAGATACCCGGGATAGAGGGAATATAGAACGGGGACAGAGAGTAAAGCGAGATACCCGGGATAGAGGGGAATATAGAACGAGGACAGAGAGTAAAGGGAGATACCTGGGATAGAGGGAAATATAGAACGGGGACAGAGAGTAAAGTGAGATACCCGGGATACAGGGGAATATAGAACGGGGACAGAGAGTAAAGGGAGATACCCGGGATAGAGGGGAATATAGAACGGGGACAGAGAGTAAAGGGAGATACCCGGGATAGAGGGAATATAGAACGGAGACAGAGAGTAAAGGGAGATACCCGGGATAGAGGGGAATATAGAACGGGGACAGAGAGTAAAGCGAGGTACCCGGGATAGAGGGGAATATAGAACGAGGACAGAGAGTAAAGGGATATACCCGGGATAGAGGGGAATACAGAACGGGGACAGAGAGTAAAAGGAGATACCTGGGAAAGAGGGAAATATAGAACGGGGACAGAGATTAAAGGGAGATACCAGGGATAGAGGGGAATATAGAACGGGGACAGAGAGTAAAGGGAGATACCCGGGATAGAGGGGAATATAGAACGGGGACAGAGAGTAAAGGGGAGATACCCGGGATAGAGGGGAATATAGAACGGGGACAGAGAGTAAATGGAGATACCCGGGATAGAGGGGAATATAGAACGGATACAGAGAATAAAGGGAGATACCCGGGATAGAGGGGAATATAGAACGGGGACAGAGAATAAAGGGAGATATCAGGGATAGAGGGGAATATAGAACGGGGTCAGAGAGTAAAGGGTGATACACGGGGTAGATGGGAATAAAGAACGGGGACAGAGAGTAAAACGAGATACCCGGGATAGAGGGGAATATAGAACGGGGACAGAGAGTGAAGGGAGATACCCGGGATAGAGGGAAATATAGAACGGGGAGAGAGAGTAAAGGGAGATACCCGGGATAGAGGGGAATATAGAACGGGGACAGTGAGTAAAGGAAGATACCCGTGATAGAGGGGAACATAGAACGGGGACAGAGAGTAAAGGGAGATACCCGGGATACAGGGCAATATAGAACGGGGACAGAGAGTAAAGCGAGATACCCGGGATAGACGGGAACATAGAATGGGGACAGAGAATAAAGGGAGATACCCGGGTTGGAGGGGAACATAGAACGGGGACAGAGAATAAAGGGAGATACCTGGGATAGAGGGGAATATAGAACGGGGACAGAGAGTAAAGGGTGATACACGGGGTAGAGGGGAATGTAGAACGGGGACAGAGAGTAAAAGGAGATACCCGGGATAGAGGGGAATATAGAACGGGGACAGAGAGTAAAGGAATAGACCCGGGATAGAGGGGAACATAGAACGGGGACAGAGAATAAAGGGAGATACCTGGGATAGAGGGGAATATAGAACGGGGACAGAGAGTAAAGGGTGATACCCTGGATAGAGGGGAATATAGAACGTGGGCAGAGAGTAAAGGGAGATACCCGGGAGAGAGGGGAATATAGAACGGGGACAGAGAGTAAAGGGAGATACCCGGGATAGAGGGGAATATAGAACGGGGACAGAGAGTTAAGGGAGATACCCAGGATAGAGGGAAATATAGAACGGTGACAGAGAGTAAAGGGAGATACCCGGGATAGAGGAGAATATAGAATGGGGACAGAGAGTAAAGGGAGATACCCGGGATAGAGGGAATATAGAACGGGGACAGAGAGTAAAGGGAGATACCCGGGATAGAGGGAATATGGAACGGAGACAGAGAGTAAAGGGAGATACCCGGGATAGAGGGGAATATAGAACGGGGACAGAGAGTAAAGCGAGATACACGGGATAGAGGGGAATATAGAACGAGGACAGAGAGTAAAGGGATATACCCGGGACAGAGGGGAATACAGAACGGGGACAGAGAGTAAAAGGAGATACCTGGGATAATGGGAAATATAGAACGGGGACAGAGAATAAAGGGAGATACCCGGGATAGAGGGGAATATAGAACGGGGACAGAGAGTAAAGGGAGATACCCGGGATAGAGGGGAATATAGAACGGTGACAGAGAGTAAAGGGAGATACCCGGGATAGAGGGGAATATAGAACGGGGACAGAGAGTAAAGGGAGATACCCGGGATAGAGGGGAATATAGAACGGGGACAGAGCGTAAAGGGAGATACCCGGGATAGAGGGGAATATAGAACGGGGACAGAGAGTAAAGGGAGAAACCCGGGATAGAGGGGAATATAGAACGGGGACAGAGAGTAAAGGGAGATACCCGGGATAGAGGGGAATATAGAATGGGGACAGAGAGTAAAGGGAGATACCCGGGATAGAGGGGAATATAGAACGGGGACAGAGAGTAAATGGAGATACCCGGGATAGAGGGGAATATAGAACGGGGACAGAGAGTAAAGGGAGATACCCGGGATAGAGGGGAATATAGAACGGGGACAGAGAGTAAAGGGAGATACCAGGGATAGAGGGGAATACAGAACGGGGGCAGAGAGAAAAGGGAGATACCAGGGATAGAGGGGAATATAGAACGGGGACAGAGAGTAAAGGGAGATACCAGGGAGAGAGGGGAATATAGAACGGGGACAGAGAGTAAAGGGAGATACACGGGATAGAGGGGAATATAGAACGGGGACAGTGAGTAAAGGGAGATACCCGTGATAGAGGGGAACATAGAACCGGGACAGAGAGTAAAGGGAGATACCCGGGATAAAGGGCAATATAGAACGGGGACAGAGAGTAAAGGGAGATACCCGGGATAGAGGGGAACATAGAATGGTGACAGAGAATAAAGGGAGATACCCGGGATAGAGGGGAACATAGAACGGGGACAGAGAATAAAGGGAGATTCCTGGGATAGAGGGGAATATAGAACGGGGACAGAGAGTAAAGGGTGATACACGGGGTAGAGGGGAATATAGAACGGGGACAGAGTGTAAAAGGAGATACCCGGGATAGAGGGGAATATAGAACGGGGACAGAGAGTAAAGGGATAAACCCGGGATAGAGGGCAACATAGAACGGGGACAGAGAATAAAGGGAGATACCTGGGATAGAGGGGAATATAGAACGGGGACAGAGTGTAAAGAGTGATACCCTGGATAGAGGGGAATATAGAACGTGGACAGAGAGTAAAGGGAGGTACCCGGGATAGAGGGGAATATAGAACGGGGACAGAGAGTAAAGGGAGATACCCGGGATAGAGGGGAATATAGAACGGGGACAGAGAGTAAAGGGAGATACCCAGGATAGAGGGAAATATAGAACGGTGACAGAGAGTAAAGGGAGATACCCGGGATAGAGGGGAATATAGAATGGGGACAGAGAGTAAAGGGAGATACCCGGGATAGAGGGAATATAGAAAGGGGACAGAGAGTAAAGCGAGATACCCGGGATAGAGGGGAATATAGAACGAGGACAGAGAGTAAAGGGAGATACCTGGGATAGAGGGAAATATAGAATGGGGACAGAGAGTAAAGTGAGATACCCGGGATACAGGGGAATATAGAACGGGGACAGAGAGTAAAGGGAGATACCCGGGATAGGGGGAATATAGAACGGGGACAGAGAGTAAAGGGAGATACCCGGGATAGAGGGAATATAGAACGGAGACAGAGAGTAAAGGGAGATACCCGGGATAGAGGAGAATATAGAACGGGGACAGAGAGTAAAGCGAGATACCCGGGATAGAGGGGAATATAGAACGAGGACAGTGAGTAAAGGGATATACCCGGGATAGAGGGGAATACAGAATGGGGACAGAGAGTAAAAGGAGATACCTGGGATAGAGGGAAATATAGAACGGGGACAGAGAGTAAAGGGAGATACCAGGGATAGAGGGGAATATAGAACGGGGACAGAGAGTAAAGGGAGATACCCGGGATAGAGGGGAATATAGAACGGGGACAGAGAGTAAAGGGGAGATACCCGGGATAGAGGGGAATATAGAACGGGGACAGAGAGTAAAGGGAGATACCCGGGATAGAGGGAAATATAGAACGGGGACAGAGAGTAAAGGGAGATACCCGGGATAGAGGGGAATATAGAACGGGGACAGAGAGTAAAGAGAGATACCCGGGATAGAGGGGAATATAGAACGGATACAGAGAATAAAGGGAGATACCCGGGATAGAGGGGAATATAGAACGGGGACAGAGAATAAAGGGAGATATCAGGGATAGAGGGGAATATAGAACGGGGTCAGAGAGTAAAGGGTGATACACGGGGTAGATGGGAATATAGAACGGGGACAGAGAGTAAAACGAGATACCCGGGATAGAGGGGAAAAGAGAACGGGGACAGAGAGTGAAGGGAGATACCCGGGATAGAGGGAAATATAGAACGGGGAGAGAGAGTAAAGGGAGATACCCGGGATAGAGGGGAATATAGAACGGGGACAGTGAGTAAAGGAAGATACCCGTGATAGAGGGGAACATAGAACGGGGACAGAGAGTAAAGGGAGATACCCGGGATAGAGGGGAATATAGAACGTGGACAGAGAGTAAAGCGAGATACCCGGGATAGAGGGGAACATAGAATGGGGACAGAGAATAAAGGGAGATACCCGGGTTGGAGGGGAACAGAGAACGGGGACAGAGAATAAAGGGAGATACCTGGGATAGAGGGGAATATAGAAGGGGGACAGAGAGTAAAGGGTGATACACGGGGTATAGGGGTATGTAGAACGGGGACAGAGAGTAAAAGGAGATACCCGGGATAGAGGGGAATATAGAACGGGGACAGAGAGTAAAGGGATAGACCCGGGATAGAGGGGAACATAGAACGGGGACAGAGAATAAAGGGAGATACCTGGGATAGAGGGGAATATAGAACGGGGACAGAGAGTAAAGGGTGATACCCTGGATAGAGGGGAATATAGAACGTGGGCAGAGAGTAAAGGGAGATACCCGGGATAGAGGGGAATATAGAACGGGGACAGAGAGTAAAGGGAGATACCCGGGATAGAGGGGAATATAGAACGGGGACAGAGAGTTAAGGGAGATACCCATGATAGAGGGAAATATAGAACGGTGACAGAGAGTAAAGGGAGATACCCGGGATAGAGGGGAATATAGAATGGGGACAGAGAGTAAAGGGAGATACCCGGGATAGAGGGAATATAGAACGGGGACAGAGAGTAAAGGGAGATACCCGGGATAGAGGGATTATAGAACGGAGACAGAGAGTAAAGGGAGATACCCGGGATAGAGGGGAATATAGAACGGGGACAGAGAGTAAAGCGAGATACCCGGGATAGAGGGGAATATAGAACGAGGACAGAGAGTAAAGGGATATACCCGGGATAGAGGGGAATACAGAACGGGGACAGAGAGTAAAAGGAGATACCTGGGATAATGGGAAATATAGAACGGGGACAGAGAGTAAAGGGAGATACCCGGGATAGAGGGGAATATAGAATGGGGAAAGAGAGTAAAGGGAGATACCCGGGATAGAGGGAAATATAGAACGGGGACAGAGAGTAAAGGGAGATACCCGGGATAGAGGGGAATATAGAACGGGGACAGAGAGTAAAGGGAGATACCCGGGATAGAGGGGAATATAGAACGGGGACAGTGAGTAAAGGGGAGATACCCGGGATAGAGGGGAATATAGAATGGGGACAGAGAATAAAGGGAGATACCCGGGATAGAGGGGAATATAGAACGGGGACAGAGAGTAAATGGAGATACCCGGGATAGAGGGGAATATAGAATGGGGACAGAGAGTAAAGGGAGATACCCGGGATAGAGGGGAATATAGAACGGGGACAGAGAGTAAAGGGACATACCAGGGATAGAGGGGAATATAGAACGGGGGCAGAGAGAAAAGGGAGATACCAGGGATAGAGGGGAATATAGAACGGGGACAGAGAGTAAAGGGAGATACCAGGGATAGAGGGGAATATAGAACGGGGACAGAGAATAAAGGGAGATACCCGGGATAGAGGGGAATATAGAACGGGGACAGTGAGTAAAGGGAGATACCCGTGATAGAGGGGAACATAGAACCGGGACAGAGAGTAAAGGGAGATACCCGGGATAAAGGGCAATATAGAACGGGGACAGAGAGTAAAGGGAGATACCCGGGATAGAGGGGAACATAGAATGGTGACAGAGAATAAAGGAAGATACCCGGGATAGAGGGGAACATAGAACGGGGACAGAGAATAAAGGGAGATTCCTGGGATAGAGGGGAATATAGAACGTGGACAGAGAGTAAAGGGTGATACACGGGGTAGAGGGGAATATAGAACGGGGACAGAGTGTAAAAGGAGATACCCGGGATAGAGGGGAATATAGAACGGGGACAGAGAGTAAAGGGATAAACCCGGGATAGAGGGGAACATAGAACGGGGACAGAGAATAAAGGGAGATACCTGGGATAGAGGGGAATATAGAACGGGGACAGAGAGTAAAGGGTGATACCCTGGATAGAGGGGAATATAGAACGTGGACAGAGAGTAAAGGGAGGTACCCGGGATAGAGGGGAATATAGAACGGGGACAGAGAGTAAAGGGAGATTTCCGGGACAGAGGGGAATATAGAACGGGGACAGAGAGTAAAGGGAGATACCCAGGATAGAGGGAAATATAGAACGGTGACAGAGAGTAAAGGGAGATACCCGGGATAGAGGGGAATATAGAATGGGGACAGAGAGTAAAGGGAGATACCCGGGATAGAGGGAATATAGAACGGGGACAGAGACTAAAGCGAGATACCCGGGATAGAGGGGAATATAGAACGAGGACAGAGAGTAAAGGGAGATACCTGGGATAGAGGGAAATATAGAACGGGGACAGAGAGTAAAGTGAGATACCCGGGAAACAGGGGAATATAGAACGGGGACAGAGAGTAAAGGGAGATACCCGGGATAGAGGGGAATATAGAACGGGGACAGAGAGTAAAGGGAGATACCCGGGATAGAGGGAATATAGAACGGAGACAGAGAGTAAAGGGAAATACCCGGGATAGAGGGGTATATAGAACGGGGACAGAGAGTAAAGCGAGATACCCGGGATAGAGGGGAATATAGAACGAGGACAGAGAGTAAAGGGATATACCCGGGATAGAGGGGAATACAGAACGGGGACAGAGAGTAAAAGGAGATACCTGGGATAGAGGGAAATATAGAACGGGGACAGAGAGTAAAGGGAGATACCAGGGATAGAGGGGAATATAGAACGGGGACAGAGAGTAAAGGGAGATACCCGGGATAGAGGGGAATATAGAACGGGGACAGAGAGTAAAGGGGAGATACCCGGGATAGAGGGGAATATAGAACGGGGACAGAGAGTAAATGGAGATACCCGGGATAGAGGGGAATATAGAACGGATACAGAGAATAAAGGGAGATACCCGGGATAGAGGGGAATATAGAACGGGGACAGAGAATAAAGGGAGATATCAGGGATAGAGGGGAATATAGAACGGGGTCAGAGAGTAAAGGGTGATACACGGGGTAGATGGGAATATAGAACG
Organism: Somniosus microcephalus; assembly: GCF_052327205.1. Classification (NCBI taxonomy): domain Eukaryota; kingdom Metazoa; phylum Chordata; class Chondrichthyes; order Squaliformes; family Somniosidae; genus Somniosus; species Somniosus microcephalus. The sequence goes on along the minus strand of NW_028225181.1, from coordinate 39,463,779 downwards.
GGGACAGAGAGTAAAACGAGATACCCGGGATAGAGGGGAATATAGAACGGGGACAGAGAGTGAAGGGAGATACCCGGGATAGAGGGAAATATAGAACGGGGAGAGAGAGTAAAGGGAGATACCCGGGATAGAGGGGAATATAGAACGGGGACAGTGAGTAAAGGAAGATACCCGTGATAGAGGGGAACATAGAACGGGGACAGAGAGTAAAGGGAGATACCCGGGATACAGGGCAATATAGAACGGGGACAGAGAGTAAAGCGAAATACCCGGGATAGACGGGAACATAGAATGGGGACAGAGAATAAAGGGAGATACCCGGGTTGGAGGGGAACATAGAACGGGGACAGAGAATAAAGGGAGATACCTGGGATAGAGGGGAATATAGAACGGGGACAGAGAGTAAAGTGTGATACACGGGGTAGAGGGGAATGTAGAACGGGGACAGAGAGTAAAAGGAGATATCCGGGATAGAGGGGAATAAAAACGGGGACAGAGAGTAAAGGGATAGACCCGGGATAGAGGGGAACATAGAACGGGAACAGAGAATAAAGGGAGATACCTGGGATAGAGGGGAATATAGAACGGGGACAGAGAGTAAAGGGTGATACCCTGGATAGAGGGGCATATAGAACGTGGGCAGAGAGTAAAGGGAGATACCCGGGATAGAGGGGAATATAGAACGGGGACAGAGAGTAAAGGGAGATACCCGGGATAGAGGGGAATATAGAACGGGGACAGAGAGTTAAGGGAGATACCCAGGATAGAGGGAAATATAGAACGGTGACAGAGAGTAAAGGGAGATACCCGGGATAGAGGGGAATATAGAATGGGGACAGAGAGTAAAGGGAGATACCCGGGATAGAGGGAATATAGAACGGGGACAGAGAGTAAAGGGAGATACCCGGGATAGAGGGAATATGGAACGGAGACAGAGAGTAAAGGGAGATACCCGGGATAGAGGGGAATATAGAACGGGGACAGAGAGTAAAGCGAGATACACGGGATAGAGGGGAATATAGAACGAGGACAGAGAGTAAAGGGATATACCCGGGACAGAGGGGAATACAGAACGGGGACAGAGAGTAAAAGGAGATACCTGGGATAATGGGAAATATAGAACGGGGACAGAGAATAAAGGGAGATACCCGGGATAGAGGGGAATATAGAATGGGGAAAGAGTGTAAAGGGAGATACCCGGGATAGAGGGAAATATAGAACGGGGACAGAGAGTAAAGGGAGATACCCGGGATAGAGGGGAATATAGAACGGGGACAGAGAGTAAAGGGAGATACCCGGGATAGAGGGGAATATAGAACGGGGACAGTGAGTAAAGGGGAGATACCCGGGATAGAGGGGAATATAGAACGGGGACAGAGAGTAAAGGGAGATACACGGGATAGAGGGGAATATAGAACGGGGACAGAGAGTAAAGGGAGATACCCGGGATAGAGGGGAATATAGAACGGGGACAGAGAGTAAAGGGAGATACCCGGGATAGAGAGGAATATAGAACGGGGACAGAGAGTAAAGGGAGATACCTGGGATAGAGGGGAATATAGAACGGGGACAGAGAGTAAAGGGAGATACCAGGGATAGAGGGGAGTATCGAACGGGGACAGAGAGTAAAGGGAGATACCCGGGATAGAGGGGAATATAGAACGGGGACAGAGAGTAAAGGGAGATACCCGGGATAGAGGGGAATATAGAACGGGGACAGAGAGTATAGCGAGATACCCGGAATAGAGGGGAAAATAGAACGAGGACAGAGAGGAAAGGGATATACACGGGATAGAGGGGAATACAAAACGGGGACAGAGAGTAAAAGGAGATACCTGGGATAGAGGGAAATATAGAACGGGGACAGATAGTAAAGGGAGATACCCGGGATAGAGGGGAATATAGAACGGGGACAGAGAGTAAATGGAGATACCCGGGATGGAGGGAAATATAGAACGGGGACAGAGAGTAAAGGGAGATTCCCGGGATAGAGGGGAATATAGAACGGGACAGTGAGTAAAGGGGAGATACCCGGAATAGAGGGGAATATAGAACGGGGACAGAGAGTAAAGGGAGATACCCGGGATAGAGGGGAATACAGAACGGGGACAGAGAGTAAAGGGAGATACCCGGGATAGAGGGAAATATAGAACGGGGACAGAGAGTAAAGGGAGATACCCGGGATAGAGGGGAATATAGAACGGGGACAGAGAGTAAAGGGAGATACCCAGGATAGAGGGGAATATAGAATGGGGACAGAGCGTAAAGGGAGATACCCGGGATAGAGGGGAATATCGAACGGGGACAGAGATTAAAGGGAGATGCCCGGGATAGAGGGGAATATAGAACGGTGACAGAGAGTAAAGGGAGATGCCCGGGATAGAGGGGAATATAGAACGGGGACAGAGAGTAAAGGGAGATACCCGGGATAGAGGGGAATATAGAACGGAGTCAGAGAGTAAAGGGAGATACCCGGGATAGAGGGGAATATAGAACGGGGACAGAGAGTAAAGGGAGAAACCCGGGATAGAGGGGAATATAGAACGGGGACAGAGAGTAAAGGGAGATACCCGGGATAGAGGGAAATGTAGAACGGGGACAGAGAGTAAAGGGAGATACCCGGGATAGAGGGGAATATAGAACGGGGACAGTGAGTAAAGGGAGATACCCGTGATAGAGGGGAACATAGAAGGAGGACAGAGAGTAAAGGGAGATACCCGGGATACAGGGCAATATAGAACGGGGACAGAGAGGAAAGGGAGATACCCGGGATAGAGGGGAACATAGAATGGGGACAGAGAATAAAGGGAGATACCCGGGATAGAGGGGAACATAGAACGGGGACAGAGAATAAAGGGAGATACCTGGGATAGAGGGGAATATAGAACGGGGACAGAGAGTAAAGAGTGATACACATCCAAAGATGTGCGGGTTAGGTTGATTGGCTATGATAAATTGATCCTTAGTCTTAGGGGGATTAAATATGTGGGGTTACGGGGATAGGGTGGGATATGTGTTGGTGTAGGGGTTACGGGGATCGGGTGGGACATGTGTCGGTGCAGGCTCGATGGGCCGAAATGGCCTCTATCTGCACTGTGGGGTCTCTGTGATTCTGTGATTCTGTGATACACGGGGTAGAGGGGAATATAGAACGGGGACAGAGAGTAAAAGTAGATACCCGGGATAGAGGGGAATATCGAACGGGGACAGAGAGTAAAGGGATAGACCCGGGTGGACAGAGAATAAAGGGAGATACCTGGGATAGAGGGGAATATAGAACGGGGACAGATGGTAAAGGGTGATACCCTGGATAGAGGGGAATATAGAACGTGGACAGAGAGTAAAGGGAGATACCCGGGATAGAGGATAATATAGAACGGGGACAGAGAGTAAAGGGAGATACCCGGGATAGAGGGGAATATAGAACGGGGACAGAGAGTAAAGTGAGATACCCAGGATAGAGGGAAATATAGAACGGTGACAGAGAGTAAAGGGAGATACCCGGGATAGAGGGGAATATAGAATGGGGACAGAGAGTAAAGGGAGATACCCGGGATAGAGGGAATATAGAACGGGGACAGAGAGAAAAGCGAGATACCCGGGATAGAGGTGAATATAGAACGAGGACAGAGAGTAAAGGGAGATACCTGGGATAGAGTGGAATATAGAACGGGGACAGAGAGTAAAGGGAGATACCCGGGATAGAGGGGAATATAGAACGGGGACAGAGAGTAATGGGAGATACCCGGGATAGAGGGGAATATAGAACGGGGACAGAGAGTAAAGGGAGATACCCGGGATAGAGGGGAAAATAGAACGGGGACAGAGAGTAAAGGGAGAAACCCGGGATAGAGGGGAATATAGAACGGGGACAGAGAATAAAGGGAGATCCCCGGGATAGAGGAGAATATAGAACAGGGACAGAGAGTAAAGGGAGATACCCAGGATAGAGGGGAATATAGAACGGGGTCAGAGAGTAAAGGGAGATACCCGGGATAGAGGGGAACATAGAATGGTGACAGAGAATAAAGGGAGATACCCGGGATAGAGGGGAACATAGAACGGGGACAGAGAATAAAGGGAGATTCCTGGGATAGAGGGGAATATAGAACGGGGACAGAGAGTAAAGGGTGATACACGGGGTAGAGGGGAATATAGAACGGGGACAGAGTGTAAAAGGAGATACCCGGGATAGAGGGGAATATAGAACGGGGACAGAGAGTAAAGGGATAAACCCGGGATAGAGGGCAACATAGAACGGGGACAGAGAATAAAGGGAGATACCTGGGATAGAGGGGAATATAGAACGGGGACAGAGAGTAAAGAGTGATACCATGGATAGAGGGGAATATAGAACGTGGACAGAGAGTAAAGGGAGGTACCCGGGATAGAGGGGAATATAGAACGGGGACAGAGAGTAAAGGGAGATACCCGGGATAGAGGGGAATATAGAACGGGGACAGAGAGTAAAGGGAGATACCCAGGATAGAGGGAAATATAGAACGGTGACAGAGAGTAAAGGGAGATACCCGGGATAGAGGGGAATATAGAATGGGGACAGAGAGTAAAGGGAGATACCCGGGATAGAGGGAATATAGAACGGGGACAGAGAGTAAAGCGATATACCCGGGATAGAGGGGAATATAGAACGAGGACAGAGAGTAAAGGGAGATACCTGGGATAGAGGGAAATATAGAACGGGGACAGAGAGTAAAGGGAGATACCCGGGATAGAGGGGAATATAGAACGGGGACAGAGAATAAAGGGAGATACCCGGGATAGAGGGAATATAGAACGGAGACAGAGAGTAAAGGGAGATACCCGGGATAGAGGAGAATATAGAACGGGGACAGAGAGTAAAGCGAGATACCCGGGATAGAGGGGAATATAGAACGAGGACAGTGAGTAAAGGGATATACCCGGGATAGAGGGGAATACAGAACGGGGACAGAGAGTAAAAGGAGATACCTGGGATAGAGGGAAATATAGAACGGGGACAGAGAGTAAAGGGAGATACCAGGGATAGAGGGGAATATAGAACGGGGACAGAGAGTAAAGGGAGATACCCGGGATAGAGGGGAATATAGAACGGGGACAGAGAGTAAAGGGGAGATACCCGGGATAGAGGGGAATATAGAACGGGGACAGAGAGTAAAGGGAGATACCCGGGATAGAGGGAAATATAGAACGGGGACAGAGAGTAAAGGGAGATACCCGGGATAGAGGGGAATATAGAACGGGGACAGAGAGTAAAGGGAGATACCCGGGATAGAGGGGAAAATAGAACGGATACTGAGAATAAAGGGAGATACCCGGGATAGAGGGGAATATAGAACGGGGACAGAGAATAAAGGGAGATATCAGGGATAGAGGGGAATATAGAACGGGGTCAGAGAGTAAAGGGTGATACACGGGGTAGATGGGAATATAGAACGGGGACAGAGAGTAAAACGAGATACCCGGGATAGAGGGGAAAAGAGAACGGGGACAGAGAGTGAACGGAGATACCCGGGATAGAGGGAAATATAGAACGGGGAGAGAGAGTAAAGGGAGATACCCGGGATAGAGGGGAATATAGAACGGGGACAGTGAGTAAAGGAAGATACCCGTGATAGAGGGGAACATAGAACGTTGACAGAGAGTAAAGGGAGATACCCGGGATAGAGGGGAATATAGAACGTGGACAGAGAGTAAAGCGAGATACCCGGGATAGAGGGGAACATAGAATGGGGACAGAGAATAAAGGGAGATACCTGGGATAGAGGGGAATATAGAAGGGGGACAGAGAGTAAAGGGTGATACACGGGGTAGAGGGGAATGTAGAACGGGGACAGAGAGTAAAAGGAGATACCCGGGATAGAGGGGAATATAGAACGGGGACAGAGAGTAAAGGGATAGACCCGGGATAGAGGGGAACATAGAACGGGGACAGAGAATAAAGGGAGATACCTGGGATAGAGGGGAATATAGAACGGGGACAGAGAGTAAAGGGTGATACCCTGGATAGAGGGGAATATAAAACGTGGGCAGAGAGTAAAGGGAGATACCCGGGATAGAGGGGAATATAGAACGGGGACAGAGAGTAAAGGGAGATACCCGGGATAGAGGGGAATATAGAACGGGGACAGAGAGTTAAGGGAGATACCCAGGATAGAGGGAAATATAGAACGGTGACAGAGAGTAAAGGGAGCTACCCGGGATAGAGGGGAATATAGAATGGGGACAGAGAGTAAAGGGAGATACCCGGGATAGAGGGAATATAGAACGGGGACAGAGAGTAGAGGGAGATACCCGGGATAGAGGGATTATAGAACGGAGACAGAGAGTAAAGGGAGATACCCGGGATAGAGGGGAATATAGAACGGGGACAGAGAGTAAAGCGAGATACCCGGGATAGAGGGGAATATAGAACGAGGACAGAGAGTAAAGGGATATACCCGGGATAGAGGGGAATACAGAACGGGGACAGAGAGTAAAAGGAGATACCTGGGATAATGGGAAATATAGAACGGGGACAGAGAGTAAAGGGAGATACCCGGGATAGAGGGGAATATAGAATGGGGAAAGAGAGTAAAGGGAGATACCCGGGATAGAGGGAAATATAGAACGGGGACAGAGAGTAAAGGGAGATACCCGGGATAGAGGGGAATATAGAACGGGGACAGTGAGTAAAGGGGAGATACCCGGGATAGAGGGGAATATAGAATGGGGACAGAGAGTAAAGGGAGATACCCGGGATAGAGGGGAATATAGAACGGGGACAGAGAGTAAATGGAGATACCCGGGATAGAGGGGAATATAGAACGGGGACAGAGAGTAAAGGGAGATACCCGGGATAGAGGGGAATATAGAACGGGGACAGAGAGTAAAGGGAGATACCAGGGATAGAGGGGAATATAGAACGGGGGCAGAGAGAAAAGGGAGATACCAGGGATAGAGGGGAATATAGAACGGGGACAGAGAGTAAAGGGAGATACCAGGGATAGAGGGGAATATAGAACAGGGACAGAGAGTAAAGGGAGATACCCGGGATAGAGGGGAATATAGAACGGGGACAGTGAGTAAAGGGAGATACCCATGATAGAGGGGAACATAGAACCGGGACAGAGAGTAAAGGGAGATACCCGGGATAAAGGGCAATATAGAACGGGGACAGAGAGTAAAGGGAGATACCCGGGATAGAGGGGAACATAGAATGGTGACAGAGAATAAAGGAAGATACCCGGGATAGAGGGGAACATAGAACGGGGACAGAGAATAAAGGGAGATTCCTGGGATAGAGGGGAATATAGAACGGGGACAGAGAGTAAAGGGTGATACACGGGGTAGAGGGGAATATAGAACGGGGACAGTGTGTAAAAGGAGATACCCGGGATAGAGGGGAATATAGAACGGGGACAGAGAGTAAAGGGATAAACCCGGGATAGAGGGGAACATAGAACGGGGACAGAGAATAAAGGGAGATACCTGGGATAGAGGGGAATATAGAACGGGGACAGAGAGTAAAGGGTGATACCCTGGATAGAGGGGAATATAGAACGTGGACAGAGAGTAAAGGGAGGTACCCGGGATAGAGGGGAATATAGAACGGGGACAGAGAGTAAAGGGAGATACCCGGGACAGAGGGGAATATAGAACGGGGACAGAGAGTAAAGGGAGATACCCAGGATAGAGGGAAATATAGAACGGTGACAGAGAGTAAAGGGAGATACCCGGGATAGAGGGGAATATAGAATGGGGACAGAGAGTAAAGGGAGATACCCGGGATAGAGGGAATATAGAACGGGGACAGAGAGTAAAGCGAGATACCCGGGATAGAGGGGAATATAGAACGAGGACAGAGAGTAAAGGGAGATACCTGGGATAGAGGGATATATAGAACGGGGACAGAGAGTAAAGTGAGATACCCGGGATACAGGGGAATATAGAACGGGGACAGAGAGTAAAGGGAGATACCCGGGATAGAGGGGAATATAGAACGGGGACAGAGAGTAAAGGGAGATACCCGGGATAGAGGGAATATAGAACGGAGACAGAGAGTAAAGGGAGATACCCGGGATAGAGGGGAATATAGAACGGGGACAGAGAGCAAAGCGAGATACCCGGGATAGAGGGGAATATAGAACGAGGACAGAGAGTAAAGGGATATACCCGGGATAGAGGGGAATACAGAACGGGGACAGAGAGTAAAAGGAGACACCTGGGATAGAGGGAAATATAGAACGGGGACAGAGAGTAAAGGGAGATACCAGGGATAGAGGGGAATATAGAACGGGGACAGAGAGTAAAGGGAGATACCCGGGATAGAGGGGAATATAGAACGGGGACAGAGAATAAAGGGGAGATACCCGGGATAGAGGGGAATATAGAATGGGGACAGAGAGTAAATGGAGATACCCGGGATAGAGGGGAATATAGAACGGATACAGAGAATAAAGGGAGATACCCGGGATAGAGGGGAATATCGAACGGGGACAGAGAATAAAGGGAGATATCAGGGATAGAGGGGAATATAGAACGGGGTCAGAGAGTAAAGGGTGATACACGGGGTAGATGGGAATATAGAACGGGGACAGAGAGTGAAACGAGATACCCGGGATAGAGGGGAATATAGAACGGGGACAGAGAGTGAAGGGAGATACCCGGGATAGAGGGAAATATAGAACGGGGAGAGAGAGTAAAGGGAGATACCCGGGATAGAGGGGAATATAGAACGGGGACAGTGAGTAAAGGAAGATACCCGTGATAGAGGGGAACATAGAACGGGGACAGAGAGTAAAGGGAGATACCCGGGATACAGGGCAATATAGAACGGGGACAGAGAGTAAAGCGAGATACCCGGGATAGACGGGAACATAGAATGGGGACAGAGAATAAAGGGAGATACCTGGGATAGAGGGGAATATAGAACGGGGACAGAGAGTAAAGGGTGAAACACGGGGTAGAGGGGAATGTAGAACGGGGACAGAGAGTAAAAGGAGATACCCGGGATAGAGGGGAATATAGAACGGGGACAGAGCGTAAAGGGATAGACCCGGGATAGAGGGGAACATAGAACGGGGACAGAGAATAAAGGGAGATACCTGGGATAGAGGGGAATATAGAACGGGGACAGAGAGTAAAGGGTGATACCCTGGATAGAGGGGAATATAGAACGTGGCCAGAGAGTAAAGGGAGATACCCGGGATAGAGGGGAATATAGAACGGGGACAGAGAGTAAAGGGAGATACCCGGGATAGAGGGGAATATAGAACGGGGACAGAGAGTTAAGGGAGATACCCAGCATAGAGGGAAATATAGAACGGTGACAGAGAGTAAAGGGAGATACCTGGGATAGAGGGGAATATAGAATGGGGACAGAGAGTAAAGGGAGATCCCCAGGATAGAGGGAATATAGAACGGGGACAGAGAGTAAAGGGAGATACCCGGGATAGAGGGAATATGGAACGGAGACAGAGAGTAAAGGGAGATACCGGGATAGAGGGGAATATAGAACGGGGACAGAGAGTAAAGCGAGATACCCGGGATAGAGGGGAATATAGAACGAGGACAGAGAGTAAAGGGATATACCCGGGACAGAGGGGAATACAGAACGGGGACAGAGAGTAAAAGGAGATACCTGGGTTAATGGGAAATATAGAACGGGGACAGAGAATAAAGGGAGATAACCGGGATAGAGGGGAATATAGAATGGGGAAAGAGAGTAAAGGGAGATACCCGGGATAGAGGGAAATATAGAACGGGGACAGAGAGTAAAGGGAGATACCCGGGATAGAGGGGAATATAGAACGGGGACAGAGAGTAAAGGGAGATACCCGGGATAGAGGGGAATATAGAACGGGGACAGTGAGTAAAGGGGAGATACCCGGGATAGAGGGGAATATAGAACAGGGACAGAGAGTAAAGGGAGATACCCGGGATAGAGGGGAATATAGAACGGGGACAGAGAGTAAAGGGAGATACCCGGGATAGAGGGGAATATAGAACGGGGACAGAGAGTAAAGGGAGATACCCGGGATAGAGAGGAATATAGAACGGGGACAGAGAGTAAAGGGAGATACCTGGGATAGAGGGGAATATAGAACGGGGACAGAGAGTAAAGGGAGATACCAGGGATAGAGGGGAGTATCGAACGGGGACAGAGAGTAAAGGGAGATACCCGGGATAGAGGGGAATATAGAACGGGGACAGAGAGTAAAGGGAGATACCCGGGATAGAGGGGAATATAGAACGGGGACAGAGAGTATAGCGAGATACCCGGAATAGAGGGGAAAATAGAACGAGGACAGAGAGGAAAGGGATATACACGGGATAGAGGGGAATACAAAACGGGGACAGAGAGTAAAAGGAGATACCTGGGATAGAGGGAAATATAGAACGGGGACAGATAGTAAAGGGAGATACCCGGGATAGAGGGGAATATAGAACGGGGACAGAGAGTAAATGGAGATACCCGGGATGGAGGGAAATATAGAACGGGGACAGAGAGTAAAGGGAGATTCCCGGGATAGAGGGGAATATAGAACGGGGACAGTGAGTAAAGGGGAGATACCCGGAATAGAGGGGAATATAGAACGGGGACAGAGAGAAAAGAGAGATACCCGGGATAGAGGGGAATATAGAACGGGGACAGAGAGTAAAGGGAGATACCCGGGATAGAGGGGAATATAGAACGGGGACAGAGAGTAAAGGGAGATACCCGGGATAGAGGGGAACATAGAATGGGGACAGAGAATAAAGGGAGATACCCGGGATAGAGGGGAACATAGAACGGGGACAGAGAATAAAGGGAGATACCTGGGATAGAGGGGAATATAGACCGGGGACAGAGAGTAAAGAGTGATACACATCCAAAGATGTGCGGGTTAGGTTGATTGGCTATGATAAATTGACCCTTAGTGTTAGGGGGATTAAATATGTGGGGTTACGGGGATAGGGTGGGATATGTGTTGGTGTAGGGGTTACGGGGATCGGGTGGGATATGTGTCGGTGCAGGCTCGATGGGCCGAAATGGCCTCTATCTGCACTGTGGGGTCTCTGTGATTCTGTGATTCTGTGATACACGGGGTAGAGGGGAATATAGAACGGGGACAGAGAGTAAAAGGAGATACCCGGGATAGAGGGGAATATCGAACGGGGACAGAGAGTAAAGGGATAGACCCGGGATATAGGGGAACATAGAACGTGGACAGAGAATAAAGGGAGATACCTGGGATAGAGGGGAATATAGAACGGGGACAGATGGTAAAGGGTGATACCCTGGATAGAGGGGAATATAGAACGTGGACAGAGAGTAAAGGGAGATACCCGGGATAGAGGGTAATTTAGAACGGGAACAGAGAGTAAAGGGAGATACACGGGATAGAGGGGAATATAGAACGGGGACAGAGAGTAAAGTGAGATACCCAGGATAGAGGGAAATATAGAACGGTGACAGAGAGTAAAGGGAGATACCCGGGATAGAGGGGAATATAGAATGGGGACAGAGAGTAAAGGGAGATACCCGGGATAGAGGGAATATAGAACGGGGACAGAGAGTAAAGCGAGATACCCGGGATAGAGGGGAATATAGAACGAGGACAGAGAGTAAAGGGAGATACCTGGGATAGAGGGGAATATAGAACGGGGACAGAGAGTAAAGGGAGATACCCGGGATAGAGGGGAATATAGAACGGGGACAGAGAGTAAAGGGAGATACCCGGGATAGAGGGGAATATAGAACGGGGACAGAGAGTAAAGGGAGATACCCGGGATAGAGGGGAAAATAGAACGGGGACAGAGAGTAAAGGGAGAAACCCGGGATAGAGAGGAATATAGAACGGGGACAGAGAATAAAGGGAGATCCCCGGGATAGAGGTGAATATAGAACAGGGACAGAGAGTAAAGGGAGATACCCGGGATAGAGGGGAATATAGAACGGGGTCAGAGAGTAAAGGGCGATACCCGGGATAGAGGGGAATATAGAACGGGGACAGAGAGTAAAGGGAGATACCCGGGATAGAGGGGAATATAGAACGGGGACAGAGAGTAAAGGGAGATACCCGGGATAGAGGGGAATATAGAACGGGGACAGAGAGTAAAGGGAGATACCCGGGATAGAGGGGAATATAGAACGGGGACAGAGAGTAAAGGGAGATACCTGGGATAGAGGGGAATATAGAACGGGGACAGAGAGTAAAGGGAGATACCAGGGATAGAGGGGAATATAGAACGGGGACAGAGAGTAAAGGGAGATACCCGGGATAGAGAGGAATATAGAACGGGGACAGAGTAAAGGGAGATACCCGGGATAGAGGGGAATATAGAACGGGGACAGAGAGTATAGCGAGATACCCGGAATAGAGGGGAAAATAGAACGAGGACAGAGAGGAAAGGGATATACACGGGATAGAGGGGAATACAAAACGGGGACAGAGAGTAAAAGGAGATACCTGGGATAGAGGGAAATATAGAACGGGGACAGATAGTAAAGGGAGATACCCGGGATAGAGGGGAATATAGAACGGGGACAGAGAGTAAATGGAGATACCCGGGATGGAGGGAAATATAGAACGGGGACAGAGAGTAAAGGGAGATTCCCGGGATAGAGGGGAATATAGAACGGGGACAGTGAGTAAAGGGGAGATACCCGGAATAGAGGGGAATATAGAACGGGGACAGAGAGAAAAGAGAGATACCCGGGATAGAGGGGAATATAGAACGGGGACAGAGAGTAAAGGGAGATACCCGGGATAGAGGGAAATATAGAACGGGGACAGAGAGTAAAGGGAGATACCCGGGATAGAGGGGAATATAGAACGGGGACAGAGAGTAAAGGGAGATACCCGGGATAGAGGGGAATATAGAATGGGGACAGAGCGTAAAGGGAGATACCCGGGATAGAGGGGAATATCGAACGGGGACAGAGATTAAAGGGAGATGCCCGGGATAGAGGGGAATATAGAACGGTGACAGAGAGTAAAGGGAGATGCCCGGGATAGAGGGGAATATAGAACGGGGACAGAGAGTAAAGGGAGATACCCGGGATAGAGGGGAATATAGAACGGAGTCAGAGAGTAAAGGGAGATACCCGGGATAGAGGGGAATATAGAACGGGGACAGAGAGTAAAGGGAGAAACCCGGGATAGAGGGGAATATAGAACGGGGACAGAGAGTAAAGGGAGATACCCGGGATAGAGGGAAATGTAGAACGGGGACAGAGAGTAAAGGGAGATACCCGGTATAGAGGGGAATATAGAACGAGGACAGAGAGTAAAGGGAGATACCCGGGATACAGGGCAATATAGAACGGGGACAGAGAGTAAAGGGAGATACCCGGGATACAGGGCAATATAGAACGAGGACAGAGAGTAAAGGGAGATACCCGGGATACAGGGCAATATAGAACGGGGACAGAGAGGAAAGGGAGATACCCGGGATAGAGGGGAACATAGAATGGGGACAGAGAATAAAGGGAGATACCCGGGATAGAGGGGAACATAGAACGGGGACAGAGAATAAAGGGAGATACCTGGGATAGAGGGGAATATAGAACGGGGACAGAGAGTAAAGAGTGATACACATCCAAAGATGTGCGGGTTAGGTTGATTGGCTATGATAAATTGACCCTTAGTGTTAGGGGGATTAAATATGTGGGGTTACGGGGATAGGGTGGGATATGTGTTGGTGTAGGGGTTACGGGGATCGGGTGGGATATGTGTCGGTGCAGGCTCGATGGGCCGAAATGGCCTCTATCTGCACTGTGGGGTCTCTGTGATTCTGTGATTCTGTGATACACGGGGTAGAGGGGAATATAGAACGGGGACAGAGAGTAAAAGGAGATACCCGGGATAGAGGGGAATATCGAACGGGGACAGAGAGTAAAGGGATAGACCCGGGATATAGGGGAACATAGAACGTGGACAGAGAATAAAGGGAGATACCTGGGATAGAGGGGAATATAGAACGGGGACAGATGGTAAAGGGTGATACCCTGGATAGAGGGGAATATAGAACGTGGACAGAGAGTAAAGGGAGATACCCGGGATAGAGGGTAATTTAGAACGGGAACAGAGAGTAAAGGGAGATACACGGGATAGAGGGGAATATAGAACGGGGACAGAGAGTAAAGTGAGATACCCAGGATAGAGGGAAATATAGAACGGTGACAGAGAGTAAAGGGAGATACCCGGGATAGAGGGGAATATAGAATGGGGACAGAGAGTAAAGGGAGATACCCGGGATAGAGGGAATATAGAACGGGGACAGAGAGTAAAGCGAGATACCCGGGATAGAGGGGAATATAGAACGAGGACAGAGAGTAAAGGGAGATACCTGGGATAGAGGGGAATATAGAACGGGGACAGAGATTAAAGGGAGATACCCGGGATAGAGGGGAATATAGAACGGGGACAGAGAGTAAAGGGAGATACCCGGGATAGAGGGGAATATAGAACGGGGACAGAGAGTAAAGGGAGATACCCGGGATAGAGGGGAAAATAGAACGGGGACAGAGAGTAAAGGGAGAAACCCGGGATAGAGAGGAATATAGAACGGGGACAGAGAATAAAGGGAGATCCCCGGGATAGAGGTGAATATAGAACAGGGACAGAGAGTAAAGGGAGATACCCGGGATAGAGGGGAATATAGAACGGGGTCAGAGAGTAAAGGGAGATACCCGGGATAGAGGGGAATATAGAACGGGGACAGAGAGTAAAGGGAGATACCCGGGATAGAGGGGAATATAGAACGGGGACAGAGAGTAAAGGGAGATACCCGGGATAGAGGGGAATATAGAACGGGGACAGAGAGTAAAGGGAGATACCCGGGATAGAGGGGAATATAGAACGGGGACAGAGAGTAAAGGGAGATACCCGGGATAGAGGGGAATATAGAACGGGGACAGAGAGTAAAGGGAGATACCCGGGTTAGAGGGGAATATAGAACGGGGACAGAGAGTAAAGGGAGATACCAGGGATAGAGGGGAATATAGAACGGGGACAGAGAGTAAAGGGAGATACCCGGGATAGAGAGGAATATAGAACGGGGACAGAGTAAAGGGAGATACCCGGGATAGAGGGGAATATAGAACGGGGACAGAGAGTATAGCGAGATACCCGGAATAGAGGGGAAAATAGAACGAGGACAGAGAGGAAAGGGATATACCCGGGATAGAGGGGAATACAAAACGGGGACAGAGAGTAAAAGCAGATACCTGGGATAGAGGGAAATATAGAACGGGGACAGATAGTAAAGGGAGATACCCGGGATAGAGGGGAATATAGAACGGGGACAGAGAGTAAATGGAGATACCCGGGATAGAGGGAAATATAGAACGGGGACAGATAGTAAAGTGAGATTCCCGGGATAGAGGGGAATATAGAACGGGGACAGTGAGTAAAGGTGAGATACCCGGAATAGAGGGGAATATAAAACGGGGACAGAGAGTAAAGGGAGATACCCGGGATAGTGGGGAATATAGAACGGGGACAGAGCGTAAAGGGAGATACCCGGGACAGAGGGAAATATAGAACGGGGACAGAGAGTAAAGGGAGATACCCGGGATAGAGGGGAATATAGAAAGGGGACAGAGAGTAAAGGGAGATACCCGGGATAGAGGGGAATATAGAACGGGGGCAGAGCGTAAAGGGAGATACCCGGGATAGAGGGGAATATAGAACGGGGACAGAGAGTAAAGGGAGATGCCCGGGATAGAGGGGAATGTAGAACGGTGACAGAGAGTAAAGGGAGATGCCCGGGATAGAGGGGAATATAGAACGGGGACAGAGAGTAAAGGGAGATACCCGGGATAGAGGGGAATACAGAACGGGGTCAGAGAGTAAAGGGAGATACCCGGGATAGAGTGGAATATAGAACGGGGACAGAGAATAAAGGGAGAAACCTTGGATAGAGGGGAATATAGAACGGGGACAGAGAGTAAAGGGAGATACCCGGGATAGAGGTAAATATAGAACGGGGACAGAGAGTAAAGGGAGATACCCGGGATAGAGGGGAATATAGAACGGGGACAGTGAGTAAAGGGAGATACCCGTGATAGAGGGGAACATAGAACGGGGACAGAGAGTAAAGGGAGATACCCGGGATACAGGGCAATATAGAACGGGGACAGAGAGGAAAGGGAGATACCCGGGATAGAGGGGAACATAGA
Organism: Somniosus microcephalus; assembly: GCF_052327205.1. NCBI lineage: Eukaryota > Metazoa > Chordata > Chondrichthyes > Squaliformes > Somniosidae > Somniosus > Somniosus microcephalus. The sequence goes on along the minus strand of NW_028225181.1, from coordinate 39,447,632 downwards.
ATGGGGACAGAGAATAAAGGGAGAAAGCCGGGATAGAGGGGAAAATAGAACGGGGACAGAGAATAAAGGGAGATACCTGGGATAGAGGGGAATATAGAACGGGGACAGAGAGTAAAGTGTGATACACGGGGTAGAGGGGAATATAGAACGGGGACAGAGAGTAAAGGGAGATCCCCGGGATAGAGGTGAATATAGAACAGGGACAGAGAGTAAAGGGAGATACCCGGGATAGAGGGGAATATAGAACGGGGTCAGAGAGTAAAGGGCGATACCCGGGATAGAGGGGAATACAGAACGGGGTCAGAGAATAAAGGGAGATACCCGGGATAGAGGGGAATACAGAACGGGGTCAGAGAATAAAGGGAGATACCCGGGATAGAGGGGAATGTAGAACGGTGACAGAGAGTAAAGGGAGATGCCCGGGATAGAGGGGAATATAGAACGGGGACAGAGAGTAAAGGGAGATACCCGGGATAGAGGGGAATACAGAACGGGGTCAGAGAATAAAGGGAGATACCCGGGATAGAGGGGAAAATAGAACGGGGACAGAGAGTAAAGGGAGAAACCCGGGATAGAGAGGAATATAGAACGGGGACAGAGAATAAAGGGAGATCCCCGGGATAGAGGTGAATATAGAACAGGGACAGAGAGTAAAGGGAGATACCCGGGATAGAGGGGAATATAGAACGGGGTCAGAGAGTAAAGGGCGATACCCGGGATAGAGGGGAATATAGAACGGGGACAGAGAGTAAAGGGAGATACCCGGGATAGAGGGGAATATAGAACGGGGACAGAGAGTAAAGGGAGATACCCGGGATAGAGGGGAATATAGAACGGGGACAGAGAGTAAAGGGAGATACCCGGGATAGAGGGGAATATAGAACGGGGACAGAGAGTAAAGGGAGATACCCGGGATAGAGGGGAATATAGAACGGGGACAGAGAGTAAAGGGAGATACCCGGGATAGAGGGGAATATAGAACGGGGACAGAGAGTAAAGGGAGATACCTGGGATAGAGGGGAATATAGAACGGGGACAGAGAGTAAAGGGAGATACCAGGGATAGAGGGGAATATAGAACAGGGACAGAGAGTAAAGGGAGATACCCGGGATAGAGAGGAATATAGAACGGGGACAGAGTAAAGGGAGATACCCGGGATAGAGGGGAATATAGAACGGGGACAGAGAGTATAGCGAGATACCCGGAATAGAGGGGAAAATAGAACGAGGACAGAGAGGAAAGGGATATACACGGGATAGAGGGGAATACAAAACGGGGACAGAGAGTAAAAGGAGATACCTGGGATAGAGGGAAATATAGAACGGGGACAGATAGTAAAGGGAGATACCCGGGATAGAGGGGAATATAGAACGGGGACAGAGAGTAAATGGAGATACCCGGGATGGAGGGAAATATAGAACGGGGACAGAGAGTAAAGGGAGATTCCCGGGATAGAGGGGAATATAGAACGGGGACAGTGAGTAAAGGGGAGATACCCGGAATAGAGGGGAATATAGAACGGGGACAGAGAGAAAAGAGAGATACCCGGGATAGAGGGGAATATAGAACGGGGACAGAGAGTAAAGGGAGATACCCGGGATAGAGGGGAATATAGAACGGGGGCAGAGCGTAAAGGGAGATACCCGGGATAGAGGGGAATATAGAACGGGGACAGAGAGTAAAGGGAGATGCCCGGGATAGAGGGGAATGTAGAACGGTGACAGAGAGTAAAGGGAGATGCCCGGGATAGAGGGGAATATAGAACGGGGACAGAGAGTAAAGGGAGATACCCGGGATAGAGGGGAATACAGAACGGGGTCAGAGAATAAAGGGAGATACCCGGGATAGAGGGGAATATAGAACGGGGTCAGAGAGTAAAGGGCGATACCCGGGATAGAGGGGAATATAGAACGGGGACAGAGAGTAAAGGGAGATCCCCGGGATAGAGGTGAATATAGAACAGGGACAGAGAGTAAAGGGAGATACCCGGGATAGAGGGGAATATAGAACGGGGTCAGAGAGTAAAGGGCGATACCCGGGATAGAGGGGAATACAGAACGGGGTCAGAGAATAAAGGGAGATACCCGGGATAGAGGGGAATACAGAACGGGGTCAGAGAATAAAGGGAGATACCCGGGATAGAGGGGAAAATAGAACGGGGACAGAGAGTAAAGGGAGAAACCCGGGATAGAGAGGAATATAGAACGGGGACAGAGAATAAAGGGAGATCCCCGGGATAGAGGTGAATATAGAACAGGGACAGAGAGTAAAGGGAGATACCCGGGATAGAGGGGAATATAGAACGGGGTCAGAGAGTAAAGGGCGATACCCGGGATAGAGGGGAATATAGAACGGGGACAGAGAGTAAAGGGAGATACCCGGGATAGAGGGGAATATAGAACGGGGACAGAGAGTAAAGGGAGATACCCGGGATAGAGGGGAATATAGAACGGGGACAGAGAGTAAAGGGAGATACCCGGGATAGAGGGGAATATAGAACGGGGACAGAGAGTAAAGGGAGATACCCGGGATAGAGGGGAATATAGAACGGGGACAGAGAGTAAAGGGAGATACCCGGGATAGAGGGGAATATAGAACGGGGACAGAGAGTAAAGGGAGATACCTGGGATAGAGGGGAATATAGAACGGGGACAGAGAGTAAAGGGAGATACCAGGGATAGAGGGGAATATAGAACAGGGACAGAGAGTAAAGGGAGATACCCGGGATAGAGAGGAATATAGAACGGGGACAGAGTAAAGGGAGATACCCGGGATAGAGGGGAATATAGAACGGGGACAGAGAGTATAGCGAGATACCCGGAATAGAGGGGAAAATAGAACGAGGACAGAGAGGAAAGGGATATACACGGGATAGAGGGGAATACAAAACGGGGACAGAGAGTAAAAGGAGATACCTGGGATAGAGGGAAATATAGAACGGGGACAGATAGTAAAGGGAGATACCCGGGATAGAGGGGAATATAGAACGGGGACAGAGAGTAAATGGAGATACCCGGGATGGAGGGAAATATAGAACGGGGACAGAGAGTAAAGGGAGATTCCCGGGATAGAGGGGAATATAGAACGGGGACAGTGAGTAAAGGGGAGATACCCGGAATAGAGGGGAATATAGAACGGGGACAGAGAGAAAAGAGAGATACCCGGGATAGAGGGGAATATAGAACGGGGACAGAGAGTAAAGGGAGATACCCGGGATAGAGGGAAATATAGAACGGGGACAGAGAGTAAAGGGAGATACCCGGGATAGAGGGGAATATAGAACGGGGACAGAGAGTAAAGGGAGATACCCGGGATAGAGGGGAATATAGAATGGGGACAGAGCGTAAAGGGAGATACCCGGGATAGAGGGGAATATCGAACGGGGACAGAGATTAAAGGGAGATGCCCGGGATAGAGGGGAATATAGAACGGTGACAGAGAGTAAAGGGAGATGCCCGGGATAGAGGGGAATATAGAACGGGGACAGAGAGTAAAGGGAGATACCCGGGATAGAGGGGAATATAGAACGGAGTCAGAGAGTAAAGGGAGATACCCGGGATAGAGGGGAATATAGAACGGGGACAGAGAGTAAAGGGAGAAACCCGGGATAGAGGGGAATATAGAACGGGGACAGAGAGTAAAGGGAGATACCCGGGATAGAGGGAAATGTAGAACGGGGACAGAGAGTAAAGGGAGATACCCGGTATAGAGGGGAATATAGAACGAGGACAGAGAGTAAAGGGAGATACCCGGGATACAGGGCAATATAGAACGGGGACAGAGAGTAAAGGGAGATACCCGGGATACAGGGCAATATAGAACGAGGACAGAGAGTAAAGGGAGATACCCGGGATACAGGGCAATATAGAACGGGGACAGAGAGGAAAGGGAGATACCCGGGATAGAGGGGAACATAGAATGGGGACAGAGAATAAAGGGAGATACCCGGGATAGAGGGGAACATAGAACGGGGACAGAGAATAAAGGGAGATACCTGGGATAGAGGGGAATATAGAACGGGGACAGAGAGTAAAGAGTGATACACATCCAAAGATGTGCGGGTTAGGTTGATTGGCTATGATAAATTGACCCTTAGTGTTAGGGGGATTAAATATGTGGCGTTACGGGGATAGGGTGGGATATGTGTTGGTGTAGGGGTTACGGGGATCGGGTGGGATATGTGTCGGTGCAGGCTCGATGGGCCGAAATGGCCTCTATCTGCACTGTGGGGTCTCTGTGATTCTGTGATTCTGTGATACACGGGGTAGAGGGGAATATAGAACGGGGACAGAGAGTAAAAGGAGATACCCGGGATAGAGGGGAATATCGAACGGTGACAGAGAGTAAAGGGATAGACCCGGGATATAGGGGAACATAGAACGTGGACAGAGAATAAAGGGAGATACCTGGGATAGAGGGGAATATAGAACGGGGACAGATGGTAAAGGGTGATACCCTGGATAGAGGGGAATATAGAACGTGGACAGAGAGTAAAGGGAGATACCCGGGATAGAGGGTAATTTAGAACGGGAACAGAGAGTAAAGGGAGATACACGGGATAGAGGGGAATATAGAACGGGGACAGAGAGTAAAGTGAGATACCCAGGATAGAGGGAAATATAGAACGGTGACAGAGAGTAAAGGGAGATACCCGGGATAGAGGGGAATATAGAATGGGGACAGAGAGTAAAGGGAGATACCCGGGATAGAGGGAATATAGAACGGGGACAGAGAGTAAAGCGAGATACCCGGGATAGAGGGGAATATAGAACGAGGACAGAGAGTAAAGGGAGATACCTGGGATAGAGGGGAATATAGAATGGGGACAGAGAGTAAAGGGAGATACCCGGGATAGAGGGGAATATAGAACGGGGACAGAGAGTAAAGGGAGATACCCTGGATAGAGGGGAATATAGAACGGGGACAGAGATTAAAGGGAGATACCCGGGATAGAGGGGAAAATAGAACGGGGACAGAGAGTAAAGGGAGAAACCCGGGATAGAGAGGAATATAGAACGGGGACAGAGAATAAAGGGAGATCCCCGGGATAGAGGTGAATATAGAACAGGGACAGAGAGTAAAGGGAGATACCCGGGATAGAGGGGAATATAGAACGGGGTCAGAGAGTAAAGGGAGATACCCGGGATAGAGGGGAATATAGAACGGGGACAGAGAGTAAAGGGAGATACCCGGGATAGAGGGGAATATAGAACGGGGACAGAGAGTAAAGGGAGATACCCGGGATAGAGGGGAATATAGAACGGGGACAGAGAGTAAAGGGAGATACCCGGGATAGAGGGGAATATAGAACGGGGACAGAGAGTAAAGGGAGATACCCGGGATAGAGGGGAATATAGAACGGGGACAGAGAGTAAAGGGAGATACCCGGGATAGAGGGGAATATAGAACGGGGACAGAGAGTAAAGGGAGATACCAGGGATAGAGGGGAATATAGAACGGGGACAGAGAGTAAAGGGAGATACCCGGGATAGAGAGGAATATAGAACGGGGACAGAGTAAAGGGAGATACCCGGGATAGAGGGGAATATAGAACGGGGACAGAGAGTATAGCGAGATACCCGGAATAGAGGGGAAAATAGAACGAGGACAGAGAGGAAAGGGATATACCCGGGATAGAGGGGAATACAAAACGGGGACAGAGAGTAAAAGGAGATACCTGGGATAGAGGGAAATATAGAACGGGGACAGATAGTAAAGGGAGATACCCGGGATAGAGGGGAATATAGAACGGGGACAGAGAGTAAATGGAGATACCCGGGATAGAGGGAAATATAGAACGGGGACAGATAGTAAAGTGAGATTCCCGGGATAGAGGGGAATATAGAACGGGGACAGTGAGTAAAGGTGAGATACCCGGAATAGAGGGGAATATAAAACGGGGACAGAGAGTAAAGGGAGATACCCGGGAAAGTGGGGAATATAGAACGGGGACAGAGCGTAAAGGGAGATACCCGGGACAGAGGGAAATATAGAACGGGGACAGAGAATAAAGGGAGATACCCGGGATAGAGGGGAATATAGAACGGGGACAGAGAGTAAAGGGAGATACCCGGGATAGAGGGGAATATAGAACGGGGGCAGAGCGTAAAGGGAGATACCCGGGATAGAGGGGAATATAGAACGGGGACAGAGAGTAAAGGGAGATGCCCGGGATAGAGGGGAATGTAGAACGGTGACAGAGAGTAAAGGGAGATGCCCGGGATAGAGGGGAATATAGAACGGGGACAGAGAGTAAAGGGAGATACCCGGGATAGAGGGGAATACAGAACGGGGTCAGAGAGTAAAGGGAGATACCCGGGATAGAGTGGAATATAGAACGGGGACAGAGAGTAAAGGGAGAAACCTTGGATAGAGGGGAATATAGAACGGGGACAGAGAGTAAAGGGAGATACCCGGGATAGAGGTAAATATAGAACGGGGACAGAGAGTAAAGGGAGATACCCGGGATAGAGGGGAATATAGAACGGGGACAGTGAGTAAAGGGAGATACCCGTGATAGAGGGGAACATAGAACGGGGACAGAGAGTAAAGGGAGATACCCGGGATACAGGGCAATATAGAACGGGGACAGAGAGGAAAGGGAGATACCCGGGATAGAGGGGAACATAGAATGGGGACAGAGAATAAAGGGAGAAAGCCGGGATAGAGGGGAAAATAGAACGGGGACAGAGAATAAAGGGAGATACCTGGGATAGAGGGGAATATAGAACGGGGACAGAGAGTAAAGTGTGATACACGGGGTAGAGGGGAATATAGAACGAGGACAGAGAGGAAAGGGATATACCCGGGATAGAGGGGAATACAAAACGGGGACAGAGAGTAAAAGGAGATACCTGGGATAGAGGGAAATATAGAACGGGGACAGATAGTAAAGGGAGATACCCGATATAGAGGGGAATATAGAACGGGGACAGAGAGGAAATGGAGATACCCGGGATAGAGGGAAATATAGAACGGGGACAGATAGTAAAGTGAGATTCCCGGGATAGAGGGGAATATAGAACGGGGACAGTGAGTAAAGGTGAGATACCCGGAATAGAGGGGAATATAAAACGGGGACAGAGAGTAAAGGGAGATACCCGGGATAGTGGGGAATATAGAACGGGGACAGAGCGTAAAGGGAGATACCCGGGACAGAGGGAAATATAGAACGGGGACAGAGAGTAAAGGGAGATACCCGGGATAGAGGGGAATATAGAACGGGGACAGAGAGTAAAGGGAGATTCCCGGGATAGAGGGGAATATAGAACGGGGGCAGAGCGTAAAGGGAGATACCCGGGATAGAGGGGAATATAGAACGGGGACAGAGAGTAAAGGGAGATGCCCGGGATAGAGGGGAATGTAGAACGGTGACAGAGAGTAAAGGGAGATGCCCGGGATAGAGGGGAATATAGAACGGGGACAGAGAGTAAAGGGAGATACCCGGGATAGAGGGGAATACAGAACGGGGTCAGAGAATAAAGGGAGATACCCGGGATAGAGTGGAATATAGAACGGGGACAGAGAGTAAAGGGAGAAACCTTGGATAGAGGGGAATATAGAACGGGGACAGAGAGTAAAGGGAGATACCCGGGATAGAGGTAAATATAGAACGGGGACAGAGAGTAAAGGGAGATACCCGGGATAGAGGGGAATATAGAACGGGGACAGTGAGTAAAGGGAGATACCCGTGATAGAGGGGAACATAGAACGGGGACAGAGAGTAAAGGGAGATACCCGGGATACAGGGCAATATAGAATGGGGACAGAGAGGAAAGGGAGATACCCGGGATAGAGGGGAACATAGAATGGGGACAGAGAATAAAGGGAGAAAGCCGGGATAGAGGGGAAAATAGAACGGGGACAGAGAATAAAGGGAGATACCTGGGATAGAGGGGAATATAGAACGGGGACAGAGAGTAAAGTGTGATACACGGGGTAGAGGGGAATATAGAACGGGGTCAGAGAGTAAAAGGAGATACCCGGGATAGAGGGGAATATAGAACGGGGACAGAGAGTAAAGGGATAGACCCGGGATAGAGGGGAACATAGAACGTGGACAGAGAATAAAGGGAGATACCTGGGATAGAGGGGAATATAGAACGGGGACAGAGAGTAAAGGGTGACACCCTGGATAGAGGGGAATATAGAACGTGGACAGAGAGTAAAGGGAGATACCCGGGATAGAGGGGAATAGAGAACGGGGACAGAGAGTAAAGGGAGGTACCCGGGATAGAGGGGAATATAGAACGGGGACAGAGAGTAAAGGGAGATACCCAGGATAGAGGGAAATATAGAACGGTGACAGAAAGTAAAGGGAGATACCCGGGATAGAGGGGAATATAGAATGGGGACAGAGATTAAAGGGAGATACCCGGGATAGAGGGAATATAGAACGGGGACAGAGAGTAAAGCGAGATACACGGGATAGAGGGGAATATAGAACGAGGACAGAGAGTAAAGGGAGATACCTGGGATAGAGGGGAATATAGAACGGGGACAGAGAGTAAAGGGAGATACCCGGGATAGAGGGGAATATAGAACGGGTACAGAGAATAAAGGGAGATACCCGGGATAGAGGGGAATATAGAATGGGGACAGAGAGTAAAGGGAGATACCCGGGATAGAGTGAATATAGAACGGAGACAGAGAGTTAAGGGAGATACACAGGATAGAGGGGAATATAGAACGGGGACAGAGAGTAAAGCGAGATACCCGGGATACAGGGCAATATAGAACGGGGATAGAGAGGAAAGGGAGATACCCGGGATAGAGGGGAACATAGAATGGGGACAGAGAATAAAGGGAGATACCCGGGATAGAGGGGAACATAGAACGGGGACAGAGAATAAAGGGAGATACCTGGGATAGAGGGGAATATAGAACGGGGACAGAGAGTAAAGAGTGATACACATCCAAAGATGTGCGGGTTAGGTTGATTGGCTATGATAAATTGACCCTTCGTGTTAGGGGGATTAAATATGTGGGGTTACGGGGATAGGGTGCGATATGTGTTGGTGTAGGGGTTACGGGGATCGGGTGGGATATGTGTCGGTGCACGCTCGATGGGCCGAAATGGCCTCTATCTGCACTGTGGGGTTTCTGTGATTCTGTGATTCTGTGATACACGGGGTAGAGGGGAATATAGAACGGGGACAATGAGTAAAAGGAGATACCCGGGATAGAGGGGAATATAGAACGGGGACAGAGAGTAAAGGGATAGACCCGGGATATAGGGGAACATAGAACGTGGACAGAGAATAAAGGGAGATACCTGGGATAGAGGGGAATATAGAACGGGGACAGATGGTAAAGAGTGATACCCTGGATTGAGGGGAATATAGAACGGGGACAGAGAGTAAAGGGAGATACCCGGGATAGAGGGTAATATAGAACGGGGACAGAGAGTAAAGGGAGATACCCGGGATAGAGGGGAATATAGAACGGGGACAGAGAGTAAAGCGAGATACCCAGGATAGAGGGAAATATAGAACGGTGACAGAGAGTAAAGGGAGATACCCGGGATAGAGGGGAATATAGAATGGGGACAGAGAGTAAAGGGAGATACCCGGGATAGAGCGAATATAGAACGGGGACAGAGAGTAAAGCGAGATACCCGGGATAGAGGGGAATATAGAACGAGGACAGAGAGTAAAGGGAGATACCTGGGATAGAGGGGAATACAGAACGGGGACAGAGAGTAAAGGGAGATACCCGGGATAGAGGGGAATATAGAACGGGGACAGAGATTAAAGGGAGATACACGGGATAGAGGGGAATATAGAACGGGGACAGAGAGTAAAGGGAGATACCCGGGATAGAGGGGAAAATAGAACGGGGACAGAGAGTAAAGGGAGAAACCCGGGATAGAGGGGAATATAGAACGGGGACAGAGAATAAAGGGAGATCCCCGGGATAGAGGGGAATATAGAACAGGGACAGAGAGTAAAGGGAGATACCCGGGATAGAGGGGAATATAGAACGGGGTCAGAGAGTAAAGGGAGATACCCGGGATAGAGGGGAATATAGAACGGGGACAGAGAGTAAAGGGAGATACCCGGGATAGAGGGGAATATAGAACGGGGACAGAGAGTCAAGGGAGATACCCGGGATAGAGGGGAATATAGAACGTGGACAGAGAGTAAAGGGAGATACCCGGGATAGAGGGGAATATAGAACGGGGACAGAGAGTAAAGGGAGATACCCGGGATAGAGGGGAATATAGAACGGGGACAGAGAGTAAAGGGAGATACCCGGGATAGAGGGGAATATAGAACGGGGACAGAGAGTAAAGGGAGATACCTGGGATAGAGGGGAATATAGAACGGGGACAGAGAGTAAAGAGAGATACCAGGGATAAAGGGGAATATAGAACGGGGACAGAGAGTAAAGGGAGATACCCGGGATAGAGGGGAATATAGAACGGGGAGAGAGAGTAAAGGGAGATACCCGGGATAGAGAGGAATATAGAACGGGGACAGAGAGTATAGCGAGATACACGGAATAGAGGGGAAAATAGAACGAGGCCAGAGAGGAAAGGGATATACCCGGGATGGAGGGGAATACAAAACGGGGACAGAGAGTAAAAGGAGATACCTGGGATAGAGGGAAATATAGAACGGGGACAGATAGTAAAGGGAGATACCCGGGATAGAGGGGAATATAGAACGGGGACAGAGAGTAAATGGAGATACCCGGGATAGAGGGAAATATAGAACGGGGACAGAGAGTAAAGTGAGATTCCCGGGATAGAGGGGAATATAGAATGGGGACAGTGAGTAAAGGTGAGATACCCGGAATAGAGGGGAATATAGAACGGGGACAGAGAGTAAAGGGAGATACCCGGGATAGAGGGGAATATAGAACGGGGACAGAGCGTAAAGGGAGATACCCGGGACAGAGAGAAATATAGAACGGGGACAGAGAGTAAAGGGAGATACCCGGGATAGAGGGGAATATAGAACGGGGACAGAGAGTAAAGGGAGATACCCGGGATAGAGGGGAATATAGAACGGGGGCAGAGCGTAAAGGGAGATACCCAGGATAGAGGGGAATATAGAGTGGGGACAGAGATTAAAGGGAGATGCTCGGGATAGAGGGGAATATAGAACGGTGACAGAGAGTAAAGGGAAATGCCCGGGATAGAGGGGAATATAGAACGGGGACAGAGAGTAAAGGGAGATACCCGGGATAGAGGGGAATATAAAACGGGGTCAGAGAGTAAAGGGAGATACCCGGGATAGAGGGGAATATAGAACGGGGACAGAGAGTAAAGGGAGATACCCGGGAGAGAGGGGAATATAGAACGGGGACAGAGAGTAAAGGGAGATACCCGGGATAGAGGGAAATATAGAACGGGGACAGAGAGTAAAGGGAGATACCCGGGATAGAGGGGAATATAGAACGGGGACAGAGAGTAAAGGGAGATACCCGGGATAGAGGGGAATATAGAATGGGGACAGAGCGTAAAGGGAGATACCCGGGATAGAGGGGAATATCGAACGGGGACAGAGATTAAAGGGAGATGCCCGGGATAGAGGGGAATATAGAACGGTGACAGAGAGTAAAGGGAGATACCCGGGATAGAGTGGAATATAGAACGGGGACAGAGAGTAAAGGGAGATACCCGGGATAGAGGGGAATATAGAACGGAGTCAGAGAGTAAAGGGAGATACCCGGGATAGAGGGGAATATAGAACGGGGACAGAGAGTAAAGGGAGAAACCCGGGATAGAGGGGAATATAGAACGGGGACAGAGAGTAAAGGGAGATACCCGGGATAGAGGGAAATGTAGAACGGGGACAGAGAGTAAAGGGAGATACCCGGGATAGAGGGGAATATAGAACGAGGACAGAGAGTAAAGGGAGATACCCGGGATACAGGGCAATATAGAACGGGGACAGAGAGTAAAGGGAGATACCCGGGATACAGGGCAATATCGAACGAGGACAGAGAGTAAAGGGAGATACCCGGGATACAGGGCAATATAGAACGGGGACAGAGAGGAAAGGGAGATACCCGGGATAGAGGGGAACATAGAATGGGGACAGAGAATAAAGGGAGATACCCGGGATAGAGGGGATCATAGAACGGGGACAGAGAATAAAGGGAGATACCTGGGATAGAGGGGAATATAGAACGGGGACAGAGAGTAAAGAGTGATACACATCCAAAGATGTGCGGGTTAGGTTGATTGGCTATGATAAATTGACCCTTAGTGTTAGGGGGATTAAATATGTGGGGTTACGGGGATAGGGTGGGATATGTGTTGGTGTAGGGGTTACGGGGATCGGGTGGGATATGTGTCGGTGCAGGCTCGATGGGCCGAAATGGCCTCTATCTGCACTGTGGGGTCTCTGTGATTCTGTGATTCTGTGATACACGGTGTAGAGGGGAATATAGAACGGGGACAGAGAGTAAAAGGAGATACCCGGGATAGAGGGGAATATCGAACGGGGACAGAGAGTAAAGGGATAGACCCGGGATATAGGGGAACATAGAACGTGGACAGAGAATAAAGGGAGATCCCTGGGATAGAGGGGAATATAGAACGGGGACAGATGGTAAAGGGTGATACCCTGGATAGAGGGGAATATAGAACGTGGACAGAGAGTAAAGGGAGATACCCGGGATAGAGGGTAATATAGAACGGGGACAGAGAGTAAAGGGAGATACCCGGGATAGAGGGGAATATAGAACGGGGCAGAGAGTAAAGTGAGATATCCAGGATAGAGGGAAATATATAACGGTGACAGAGAGTAAAGGGAGATACCCGGGATAGAGGGGAATATAGAATGGGGACAGAGAGTAAAGGGAGATACCCGGGATAGAGGGAATATAGAACGGGGACAGAGAGTAAAGCGAGATACCCGGGATAGAGGGGAATATAGAACGAGGACAGAGAGTAAAGGGAGATACCAGGGATAGAGGGGAATATAGAACGGGGACAGAGAGTAAAGGGAGATACCCGGGATAGAGGGGAATATAGAACGGGGACAGAGAGTAAAGGGAGATACCCGGGATAGAGGGGAATATAGAACGGGGACAGAGAGTAAAGGGAGATACCCGGAATAGAGGGGAAAATAGAACGGGGACAGAGAGTAAAGGGAGAAACCCGGGATAGAGGGGAATATAGAACGGGGACAGAGAATAAAGGGAGATCCCCGGGATAGAGGTGAATATAGAACAGGGACAGAGAGTAAAGGGAGATACCCGGGATAGAGGGGAATATAGAACGGGGTCAGAGAGTAAAGGGAGATACCCGGGATAGAGGGGAATATAGAACGGGGACAGAGAGTAAAGGGAGATACCCGGGATAGAGGGGAATATAGAACGGGGACAGAGAGTAAAGGGAGATACCCGGGATAGAGGGGAATATAGAACGGGGACAGAGAGTAAAGGGAGATACCCGGGATAGAGGGAAATATAGAACGGGGACAGAGAGTAAAGGGAGATACCCGGGATAGAGGGGAATATAGAACGGGGACAGAGAGTAAAGGGAGATACCCGGGATAGAGGGGAATATAGAACGGGGACAGAGAGTAAAGGGAGATACCTGGGATAGAGGGGAATATAGAACGGGGACAGAGAGTAAAGGGAGATACCAGGGATAGAGGGGAATATAGAACGGGGACAGAGAGTAAAGGGAGATACCCGGGAGAGAGGGGAATATAGAACGGGGACAGAGAGTAAAGGGAGATACCCGGGATAGAGGGAAATATAGAACGGGGACAGAGAGTAAAGGGAGATACCCGGGATAGAGGGGAATATAGAACGGGGACAGAGAGTAAAGGGAGATACCCGGGATAGAGGGGAATATAGAATGGGGACAGAGCGTAAAGGGAGATACCCGGGATAGAGGGGAATATCGAACGGGGACAGAGATTAAAGGGAGATGCCCGGGATAGAGGGGAATATAGAACGGTGACAGAGAGTAAAGGGAGATACCCGGGATAGAGTGCAATATAGAACGGGGACAGAGAGTAAAGGGAGATACCCGGGATAGAGGGGAATATAGAACGGAGTCAGAGAGTAAAGGGAGATACCCGGGATAGAGGGGAATATAGAACGGGGACAGAGAGTAAAGGGAGAAACCCGGGATAGAGGGGAATATAGAACGGGGACAGAGAGTAAAGGGAGATACCCGGGATAGAGGGAAATGTAGAACGGGGACAGAGAGTAAAGGGAGATACCCGGGATAGAGGGGAATATAGAACGAGGACAGAGAGTAAAGGGAGATACCCGGGATACAGGGCAATATAGAACGGGGACAGAGAGTAAAGGGAGATACCCGGGATACAGGGCAATATCGAACGAGGACAGAGAGTAAAGGGAGATACCCGGGATACAGGGCAATATAGAACGGGGACAGAGAGGAAAGGGAGATACCCGGGATAGAGGGGAACATAGAATGGGGACAGAGAATAAAGGGAGATACCCGGGATAGAGGGGATCATAGAACGGGGACAGAGAATAAAGGGAGATACCTGGGATAGAGGGGAATATAGAACGGGGACAGAGAGTAAAGAGTGATACACATCCAAAGATGTGCGGGTTAGGTTGATTGGCTATGATAAATTGACCCTTAGTGTTAGGGGGATTAAATATGTGGGGTTACGGGGATAGGGTGGGATATGTGTTGGTGTAGGGGTTACGGGGATCGGGTGGGATATGTGTCGGTGCAGGCTCGATGGGCCGAAATGGCCTCTATCTGCACTGTGGGGTCTCTGTGATTCTGTGATTCTGTGATACACGGTGTAGAGGGGAATATAGAACGGGGACAGAGAGTAAAAGGAGATACCCGGGATAGAGGGGAATATCGAACGGGGACAGAGAGTAAAGGGATAGACCCGGGATATAGGGGAACATAGAACGTGGACAGAGAATAAAGGGAGATCCCTGGGATAGAGGGGAATATAGAACGGGGACAGATGGTAAAGGGTGATACCCTGGATAGAGGGGAATATAGAACGTGGACAGAGAGTAAAGGGAGATACCCGGGATAGAGGGTAATATAGAACGGGGACAGAGAGTAAAGGGAGATACCCGGGATAGAGGGGAATATAGAACGGGGCAGAGAGTAAAGTGAGATACCCAGGATAGAGGGAAATATAGAACGGTGACAGAGAGTAAAGGGAGATACCCGGGATAGAGGGGAATATAGAATGGGGACAGAGAGTAAAGGGAGATACCCGGGATAGAGGGAATATAGAACGGGGACAGAGAGTAAAGCGAGATACCCGGGATAGAGGGGAATATAGAACGAGGACAGAGAGTAAAGGGAGATACCAGGGATAGAGGGGAATATAGAACGGGGACAGAGAGTAAAGGGAGATACCCGGGATAGAGGGGAATATAGAACGGGGACAGAGAGTAAAGGGAGATACCCGGGATAGAGGGGAATATAGAACGGGGACAGAGAGTAAAGGGAGATACCCGGAATAGAGGGGAAAATAGAACGGGGACAGAGAGTAAAGGGAGAAACCCGGGATAGAGGGGAATATAGAACGGGGACAGAGAATAAAGGGAGATCCCCGGGATAGAGGTGAATATAGAACAGGGACAGAGAGTAAAGGGAGATACCCGGGATAGAGGGGAATATAGAACGGGGTCAGAGAGTAAAGGGAGATACCCGGGATAGAGGGGAATATAGAACGGGGACAGAGAGTAAAGGGAGATACCCGGGATAGAGGGGAATATAGAACGGGGACAGAGAGTAAAGGGAGATACCCGGGATAGAGGGGAATATAGAACGGGGACAGAGAGTAAAGGGAGATACCCGGGATAGAGGGAAATATAGAACGGGGACAGAGAGTAAAGGGAGATACCCGGGATAGAGGGGAATATAGAACGGGGACAGAGAGTAAAGGGAGATACCCGGGATAGAGGGGAATATAGAACGGGGACAGAGAGTAAAGGGAGATACCTGGGATAGAGGGGAATATAGAACGGGGACAGAGAGTAAAGGGAGATACCAGGGATAGAGGGGAATATAGAACGGGGACAGAGAGTAAAGGGAGATACCCGGGATAGAGAGGAATATAGAACGGGGACAGAGAGTAAAGGGAGATACCCGGGATAGAGGGGAATATAGAACGGGGACAGAGAGTATAGCGAGATACCCGGAATAGAGGGGAAAATAGAACGAGGACAGAGAGGAAAGGGATATACCCGGGATAGAGGGGAATACAAAACGGGGACAGAGAGTAAAAGGAGATACCTGGGATAGAGGGAAATATAGAACGGGGACAGATAGTAAAGGGAGATACCCGGGATAGAGGGGAATATAGAACGGGGACAGAGAGTAAATGGAGATACCCGGGATAGAGGGAAATATAGAACGGGGACAGAGAGTAAAGTGAGATTCCCGGGATAGAGGGGAATATAGAACGGGGACAGTGAGTAAAGGTGAGATACCCGGAATAGAGGGGAATATAAAACGGGGACAGAGAGTAAAGGGAGATACCCGGGATAGAGGGGAATATAGAACGGGGACAGAGCGTAAAGGGAGATACCCGGGACAGAGGGAAATATAGAACGGGGACAGAGAGTAAAGGGAGATACCCGGGATAGAGGGGAATATAGAACGGGGACAGAGAGTAAAGGGAGATACCCGGGATAGAGGGGAATATAGAACGGGGGCAGAGCGTAAAGGGAGATACCCGGGATAGAGGGGAATATAGAACGGGGACAGAGAGTAAAGGGAGATGCCCGGGATAGAGGGGAATGTAGAACGGTGACAGAGAGTAAAGGGAGATGCCCGGGTTAGAGGGGAATATAGAACGGGGACAGAGAGTAAAGGGAGATACCCGGGATAGAGGGGAATACAGAACGGGGTCAGAGAGTAAAGGGAGATACCCGGGATAGAGTGGAATATAGAACGGGGACAGAGAGTAAAGGGAGAAACCTTGGATAGAGGGGAATATAGAACGGGGACAGAGAGTAAAGGGAGATACCCGGGATAGAGGGAAATATAGAACGGGGACAGAGAGTAAAGGGAGATACCCGGGATAGAGGGGAATATAGAACGGGGACAGTGAGTAAAGGGAGATACCCGTGATAGAGGGGAACATAGAACGGGGACAGAGAGTAAAGGGAGATACCCGGGATACAGGGCAATATAGAACGGGGACAGAGAGGAAAGGGAGATACCCGGGATAGAGGGGAACATAGAATGGGGACAGAGAATAAAGGGAGATACCCGGGATAGAGGGGAAAATAGAACGGGGACAGAGAATAAAGGGAGATACCTGGGATAGAGGGGAATATAGAACGGGGACAGAGAGTAAAGGGTGATACACGGGGTAGAGGGGAATATAGAACGGGGACAGAGAGTAAAAGGAGATACCCGGGATAGAGGGGAATATAGAACGGGGACAGAGAGTAAAGGGATAGACCCGGGATAGAGGGGAACATAGAACGTGGACAGAGAATAAAGGGAGATACCTGGGATAGAGGGGAATATAGAACGGGGACAGAGAGTAAAGGGTGACACCCTGGATAGAGGGGAATATAGAACGTGGACAGAGAGTAAAGGGAGATACCCGGGATAGAGGGGAATAGAGAACGGGGACAGAGAGTAAAGGGAGGTACCCGGGATAGAGGGGAATATAGAACGGGGACAGAGAGTAAAGGGAGATACCCAGGATAGATGGAAATATAGAACGGTGACAGAAAGTAAAGGGAGATACCCGGGATAGAGGGGAATATAGAATGGGGACAGAGAGTAAAGGGAGATACCCGGGATAGAGGGAATATAGAACGGGGTCAGAGAGTAAAGCGAGATACCCGGGATAGAGGGGAATATAGAACGAGGACAGAGAGTAAAGGGAGATACCTGGGATAGAGGGGAATATAGAACGGGGACAGAGAGTAAAGGGAGATACCCGGGATAGAGGGGAATATAGAACGGGGACAGAGAGTAAAGGGAGATACCCGGGATAGAGGGGAATATAGAACGGGGACAGAGAGTAAAGGGAGATACCCGGGATAGAGGGAATATAGAACGGAGACAGAGAGTTAAGGGAGATACCCAGGATAGAGGGGAATATAGAACGGGGACAGAGAGTAAAGCGAGATACCCGGGATACAGGGCAATATAGAACGGGGATAGAGAGGAAAGGGAGATACCCGGGATAGAGGGGAACATAGAATGGGGACAGAGAATAAAGGGAGATACCCGGGATAGAGGGGAACATAGAACGGGGACAGAGAATAAAGGGAGATACCTGGGATAGAGGGGAATATAGAACGGGAAAAGAGAGTAAAGAGTGATACACATCCAAAGATGTGCGGGTTAGGTTGATTGGCTATGATAAATTGACCCTTAGTGTTAGGGGGATTAAATATGTGGGGTTACGGGGATAGGGTGCGATATGTGTTGGTGTAGGGGTTACGGGGATCGGGTGGGATATGTGTCGGTGCAGGCTCGATGGGCCGAAATGGCCTCTATCTGCACTGTGGGGTTTCTGTGATTCTGTGATTCTGTGATACACGGGGTAGAGGGGAATATAGAACGGGGACAGAGAGTAAAAGGAGATACCCGGGATAGAGGGGAATATAGAACGGGGACAGAGAGTAAAGGGATAGACCCGGGATATAGGGGAACATAGAACGTGGACAGAGAATAAAGGGAGATACCTGGGATAGAGGGGAATATAGAACGGGGACAGATGGTAAAGGGTGATAGCCTGGATTGAGGGGAATATAGAACGGGGACAGAGAGTAAAGGGAGATACCCGCGATAGAGGGTAATATAGAACGGGGACAGAGAGTAAAGGGAGATACCCGGGATAGAGGGGAATATAGAACGGGGACAGAGAGTAAAGCGAGATACCCAGGATAGAGGGAAATATAGAACGGTGACAGAGAGTAAAGGGAGATACCCGGGATAGAGGGGAATATAGAATGGGGACAGAGAGTAAAGGGAGATACCCGGGATAGAGCGAATATAGAACGGGGACAGAGAGTAAAGCGAGATACCCGGGATAGAGGGGAATATAGAACGAGGACAGAGAGTAAAGGGAGATACCTGGGATAGAGGGGAATACAGAACGGGGACAGAGAGTAAAGGGAGATACCCGGGATAGAGGGGAATATAGAACGGGGACAGAGAGTAAAGGGAGATACCCGGGATAGAGGGGAATATAGAACGGGGACAGAGAGTAAAGGGAGATACCCGGGATAGAGGGGAAAATAGAACGGGGACAGAGAGTAAAGGGAGAAACCCGGGATAGAGGGGAATATAGAACGGGGACAGAGAATAAAGGGAGATCCCCGGGATAGAGGGGAATATAGAACTGGGACAGAGAGTAAAGGGAGATACCCGGGATAGAGGGGAATATAGAACGGGGTCAGAGAGTAAAGGGAGATACCCGGGATAGAGGGGAATATAGAACGGGGACAGAGAGTAAAGGGAGATACCCGGGATAGAGGGGAATATAGAACGGGGACAGAGAGTCAAGGGAGATACTCGGGATAGAGGGGAATATAGAACGGGGACAGAGAGTAAAGGGAGATACCCGGGATAGAGGGGAATATAGAACGGGGAGAGAGAGTAAAGGGAGATACCCGGGATAGAGGGGAATATAGAACGGGGACAGAGAGTAAAGGGAGATACCCGGGATAGAGGGGAATATAGAACGGGGACAGAGAGTAAAGGGAGATACCTGGGATAGAGGGGAATATAGAACGGGGACAGAGAGTAAAGAGAGATACCAGGGATAGAGGGGAATATAGAACGGGGACAGAGAGTAAAGGGAGATACCCGGGATAGAGGGGAATATAGAACGGGGACAGAGAGTAAAGGGAGATACCCGGGATAGAGAGGAATATAGAACGGGGACAGAGAGTATAGCGAGATACCCGGAATAGAGGGGAAAATAGAACGAGGACAGAGAGGAAAGGGATATACCCGGGATGGAGGGGAATACAAAACGGGGACAGAGAGTAAAAGGAGATACCTGGGATAGAGGGAAATATAGAACGGGGACAGATAGTAAAGGGAGATACCCGGGATAGAGGGGAATATAGAACGGGGACAGAGAGTAAATGGAGATACCCGGGATAGAGGGAAATATAGAACGGGGACAGAGAATAAAGTGAGATTCCCGGGATAGAGGGGAATATAGAACGGGGACAGTGAGTAAAGGTGAGATACCCGGAATAGAGGGGAATATAGAACGGGGACAGAGAGTAAAGGGAGATACCCGGGATAGAGGGGAATATAGAAAGGGGACAGAGCGTAAAGGGAGATACCCGGGACAGAGAGAAATATAGAACGGGGACAGAGAGTAAAGGGAGATACCCGGGATAGAGGGGAATATAGAACGGGGACAGAGAGTAAAGGGAAATACCCGGGATAGAGGGGAATATAGAACGGGGGCAGAACGTAAAGGGAGATACCCGGGATAGAGGGGAATATAGAACGGGGACAGAGAGTAAAGGGACATGCTCGGGATAGAGGGGAATATAGAACGGTGACAGAGAGTAAAGGGAAATGCCCGGGATAGAGGGGAATATAGAACGGGGACAGAGAGTAAAGGGAGATACCCGGGATAGAGGGGAATACAGAACGGGGTCAGAGAGTAAAAGGAGATACCCGGGATAGAGGGGAATATAGAACGGGGACAGAGAGGAAAGGGAGAAACCCGGGATAGAGGGGAATATAGAACGGGGACAGAGAGTAAAGGGAGATACCCGGGATAGAGGGAAATATAGAACGGGGACAGAGAGTAAAGGGAGATACCCGGGATAGAGGGGAATATAGAACGGGGACAGTGAGTAAAGGGAGATACCCGTGATAGAGGGGAACATAGAACGGGGACAGAGAGTAAAGGGAGATACCCGGGATACAGGGCAATATAGAACGGGGACAGAGAGGAAAGGGAGATACCCGGGATAGAGGGGAACATAGAATGGGGACAGAGAATAAAGGGAGATGCCCGGGATAGAGGGGAGCATAGAACGGGGACAGAGAATAAAGGGAGATACCTGGGAGAGAGGGGAATATAGAACGGGGACAGAGAGTAAAGGGTGATACACGGGGTAGAGGGCATATAGAACGGGGACAGAGAGTAAAAGGAGATACCCGGGATAGAGGGGAATATAGAACGGGGACAGAGAGTAAAGGGATAGACCCGGGATAGAGGGGATAATAGAACGTGGACAGAGAATAAAGGGAGATACCTGGGATAGAGGGGAATATAGAACGGGGCAGAGAGTAAAAGGTTATACCCTGGATAGAGGGGAATATAGAACGTGGACAGAGACTAAAGGGAGATACCCGGGATAGAGGGGAATATAGAACGGGGACAGAGAGTAAAGGGAGATACCCAGGATAGAGGGAAATATAGAACGGTGACAGAAAGTAAAGGGAGATACCCGGGATAGAGGGGAATATAGAATGGGGACAGAGAGTAAAGGGAGATACCCGGGATAGAGGGAATATAGAACGGGGACAGAGAGTAAAGCGAGATACCCGGGATAGAGGGGAATATGGAAGGAGGGCAGAGAGTAAAGGGAGATACCTGGGATAGAGGGGAATATAGAACGGGGACAGAGAGTAAAGGGAGATACCCGGGATAGAGGGGAATATAGAACGGGGACAGAGAGTAAAGGGAGATACCCGGGATAGCGGGGAATATAGAACGGGGACAGAGAGTAAAGCGAGATACCCGGGATAGAGGGAATATAGAACGGAGACAGAGAGTAAAGGGAGATACCCAGGATAGAGGGTAATATAGAACGGGGACAGAGAGTAAAGCGAGATACCCGGGAGAGAGGGGAATATAGAACGAGGACAGAGAGTAAAGGGATATACCCGGGATAGAGGGGAATACAGAACGGGGACAGAGAGTAAAAGGAGATACCTGGGATAGAGGGAAATATAGAACGGTGACAGAGAGTAAAGGGAGATGCCCGGGATAGAGGGGAATATAGAACGGGGACAGAGAGTAAAGGGAGATACCCGGGATAGAGTGGAATACAGAACGGGGTCAGAGAGTAAAGGGACATACCCGGGATAGAGGGGAATATAGAACGGGGACAGAGCGTAAAGGGAGAAACCCGGGATAGAGGGGAATATAGAACGGGGACAGAGAGTAAAGGGAGATACACGGGATAGAGGGAAATATAGAACGGGGACAGAGAGTAAAGGGAGATACCCGGGATAGAGGGGAATATAGAACGGGGACAGTGAGTAAAGGGAGATACCCGTGATAGAGGGGAACATAGAACGGGGACAGAGAGTAAAGGGAGATACCCGGGATACAGGGCAATATAGAACGGGGACAGAGAGGAAAGGGAGATACCCGGGATAGAGGGGAACATAGAATGGGGACAGAGAATAAAGGGAGATACCCGGGATAGAGGGGAATATACAACGGGGACAGAGAGTAAAGGGTGATACACGGGGTAGAGGGGAATATAGAACGGGGATAGAGAGTAAAAGGAGATACCCGGGATAGAGGGGAATATAGAACGGGGACAGAGAGTAAAGGGATAGACCCGGGATAGAGGGGAACATAGAACGTGGACAGAGAATAAAGGGAGATACCTGGGATAGAGGGGAAAAAAGAACGGGGACAGAGAGTAAAGGGTGATACCCTGGATAGAGGGGAATATAGAACGTGGACAGAGAGTAAAGGGAGATACCCGGGATAGAGGGGAATATAGAACGGGGACAGAGAGTAATGGGAGGTACCCGGGATAGAGGGGAATATAGAACGGGGACAGAGAATAAAGGGAGACACCCAGGATAGAGGGAAATATAGAACGGTGACAGAAAGTAAAGGGAGATACCCGGGATAGAGGGGAATATGGAATGGGGACAGAGAGTAAAGGGAGATACCCGGGATAGAGGGAATACAGAACGGGGACAGAGAGTAAAGCGAGATACCCGGGATAGAGGGGAATATAGAACGAGGACAGAGAGTAAAGGGAGATACCTGGGATAGAGGGGAATATAGAACGGGGACAGAGAGTAAAGGGAGATACCCGGGATAGAGGGGAATATAGAACGGGGACAGAGAGTAAAGGGAGATACCCGGGAGAGAGGGGAATATAGAACGGGGACAGAGAGTAAAGGGAGATACCCGGGATAGAGGGAATATAGAACGGAGACAGAGAGTAAAGGGAGATACCCAGGATAGAGGGAGTATAGAACGGGGACAGAGAGTAAAGCGAGATACCCGGGAGAGAGGGGAATATAGAACGAGGACAGAGAGTAAAGGGATATACCCGGGATAGAGGGGTATACAGAACGGGGACAGAGAGTAAAAGGAGATACCTGGGCTCGAGGGAAATATAGAACGGGGACAGAGAGTAAAGGGAGATGCCCGGGATAGAGGGGAATATAGAACGGGGACAGAGAGTAAAGGGAGATGCCCGGGATAGAGGGGAATATAGAACGGGGACAGAGAGTAAAGGGAGATACCCGGGATAGAGGGGAATATAGAACGGGGTCAGAGAGTAAAGGGAGATACCCGGGATACAGGGCAATATAGAACGGGGACAGAGAGGAAAGGGAGATACCCGGGATAGAGGGGAACATAGAATGGGGACAGAGAATAAAGGGAGATACCCGGGATAGAGGGGAACATAGAACGGGGACCGAGAATAAAGGGAGCTACCTGGGATAGAGGGGAATATAGAACGGGGACAGAGAGTAAAAGGAGATACCCGGGATAGAGGGGAATATAGAACGGGGACAGAGAGTAAAGGGATAGACCCGGGATAGAGGGGAACATAGAACGTGGACAGAGAATAAAGGGAGATACCTGGGATAGAGGGGAAAGAAGAACGGGGACAGAGAGTAAAGGGTGATACCCTGGATAGAGGGGAATATAGAACGTGGACAGAGAGTAAAGGGAGATACCCGGGATAGAGGGGAATATAGAACGGGGACAGAGAGTAATGGGAGGTACCCGGGATAGAGGGGAATATAGAACGGGGACAGAGAGTAAAGGGAGACACCCAGGATAGAGGGAAATATAGAACGGTGACAGAGAGTAAAGGGAGATACCCGGGATAGAGGGGAATATAGAATGGGGACAGAGAGTAAAGGGAGATACCCGGGATAGAGGGAATACAGAACGGGGACAGAGAGTAAAGCGAGATACCCGGGATAGAGGGGCATATAGAACGAGGACAGAGAGTAAAGGGAGATACCTGGGATAGAGGGGAATATAGAACGGGGACAGAGAGTAAAGGGAGATACCCGGGATAGAGGGGAATATAGAACGGGGACAGAGATTAAAGGGAGATACCCGGGATAGAGGGGAATATAGCACGGGGACAGAGAGTAAAGGGAGATACCCGGGATAGAGGGAATATAGAATGGAGACAGAGAGTAAAGGGAGATACCAAGGATAGAGGGAGTATAGAACGGGGACAGAGAGTAAAGCGAGATACCCGGGAGAGAGGGGAATATAGAACGAGGACAGAGAGGAAAGGGATATACCCGGGATAGAGGGGTATACAGAACGGGGACAGAGAGTAAAAGGAGACACCTGGGCTAGAGGGAAATATAGAACGGGGACAGAGAGTAAAGGGAGATGCCCGGGATAGAGGGGAATATAGAACGGGGACAGAGAGTAAAGGGAGATGCCCGGGATAGAGGGGAATATAGAACGGTGACAGAGAGTAAAGGGAGATGCCCGGGATAGAGGGGAATATAGAACGGGGACAGAGAGTAAAGGGAGATACCCGGGATAGAGGGGAATATAGAACGGGGTCAGAGAGTAAAGGGGAGATACCCGGGATAGAGGGGAATATAGAACGGGGACAGAGAGTAAAGGGAGAAACCCGGGATAGAGGGGAATATAGAACGGGGACAGAGAGTAAAGGGAGATACCCGGGATAGAGGGAAATATAGAACGGGGACAGAGAGTAAAGGGAGATACCCGGGATAGAGGGGAATATAGAACGGGGACAGTGAGTAAAGGGAGATACCCGTGATAGAGGGGAACATAGAACGGGGACAGAGAGTAAAGGGAGATACCCGGGATACAGGGCAATATAGAACGGGGACAGAGAGGAAAGGGAGATACCCGGGATAGAGGGGAATATAGAACGGGGACAGAGAGTAAAGGGAGATACCCGGGATAGAGGGGAATATAGAACGGGGACAGAGAGTAAAGGGAGATACCCGGGATAGAGGGAATATAGAACGGAGACAGAGAGTAAAGTGAGATACCCAGGATAGAGGGGAATATAGAACGGGGACAGAGAGTAAAGCGAGATACCCGGGAGAGAGGGGAATATAGAACGAGGACAGAGAGTAAAGGGATATACCCGGGATAGAGGGGAATACAGAACGGGGACAGAGAGTAAAAAGAGATACCTGGGATAGAGGGAAATATAGAACGGTGACAGAGAGTAAAGGGAGATGCCTGGGAGAGAGGGGAATATAGAACGGGGACAGAGAGTAAAGGGAGATACCCGGGATAGAGGGGAATACAGAACGGGGTCAGAGAGTAAAGGGACATAGCCGGGATAGAGGGGAATATAGAACGGGGACAGAGAGTAAAGGGAGAAACCCGGGATAGAGGGGAATATAGAACGGGGACAGAGAGTAAAGGGAGATACCCGGGATAGAGGGAAATATAGAACGGGGACAGAGAGTAAAGGGAGATACCCGGGATAGAGGGGAATATAGAACGGGGACAGTGAGTAAAGGGAGATACCCGTGATAGAGGGGAACATAGAAAGGGGACAGAGAGTAAAGGGAGATACCCGGGATACAGGGCAATATAGAACGGGGACAGAGAGGAAAGGGAGAAAACCGGGATAGAGGGGAATATAGAATGGGGACAGAGAATAAAGGGAGATACCCGGGATAGAGGGCAACATAGAACGGGGACAGAGAATAAAGGGAGATACCTGGGATAGAGGGGAATATAGAAGGGGACAGAGAGTAAAGGGTGATACACGGGGTAGAGGGGAATATAGAATGGGGACAGAGAGTAAAAGGAGATACCCGGGATAGAGGGGAATATAGAACGGGGACAGAGAGTAAAGGGATAGACCCGGGATAGAGGGGAACATAGAACGTGGACAGAGAATAAAGGGAGATACCTGGGATAGAGGGGAATATAGAACGGGGACAGAGAGTAAAGGGTGATACCCTGGATAGAGGGGAATATAGAACGTGGACAGAGAGTAAAGGGAGATACCCGGGATAGAGGGGAATATAGAACGGGGACAGACAGTAAAGGGAGGTACCCGGTATAGAGGGGAATATAGAACGGGGACAGAGAGTAAAGGGAGACACCCAGGATAGAGGGAAATATAGAACGGTGACAGAGAGTAAAGGGAGATACCCAGGATAGAGGGGAATATAGAATGGGGACAGAGAGTAAAGGGAGATACCCGGGATAGAGGGAATATAGAACGGGGACAGAGAGTAAAGCGAGATACCCGGGATAGAGGGGAATATAGAACGGGGACAGAGAATAAAGGGAGATACCTGGGATAGAGGGGAATATAGAACGGGGACAGAGAGTAAAGGGAGATACCCGGGATAGAGGGGAATATAGAACGGGGACAGAGAGTAAAGGGAAATACCCGGGATAGAGGGGAATATAGAACGGGGACAGAGAGTAAAGGGAGATACCCGGGATAGTGGGAATATAGAACGGAGACAGAGAGTAAAGGGAGATACCCAGGATAGAGGGAGTATAGAACGGGGACAGAGAGTAAAGCGAGATACCCGGGAGAGAGGGGAATATAGAACGAGGACAGAGAGTAAAGGGATATCACCAGGCTGGAGGGGTATACAGAACGGGGACAGAGAGTAAAAGGAGATACCTGGGCTAGAGGGAGATATGGAACGGGGACAGAGAGTAAAGGGAGATGACCGGGATAGAGGGGAATATAGAACGGGGACAGAGAGTAAAGGGAGATGCCCGGCATAGAGGGGAACATAGAACGGTGACAGAGAATAAAGGGAGATGCCCGGGATAGAGGGGAAGATAGAACGGGGACAGAGAGTAAAGGGAGATACCCGGGATAGAGGGGAATATAGAACGCAGTCAGAGAGTAAAGGGAGATACCCGGGATAGAGGGGAATATAGAACGGGGACAGAGAGTAAAGGGAGAAACCCGGGATAGAGGGGAATATAGAACGGGGACAGAGAGTAAAAGGTGATACACGGGGTAGAGGGGAAAATAGAACGGGGACAGAGAGTAAAAGGAGATACCCGGAATAGAGGGGAATATAGAACGGGGACAGAGAGTAAAGGGAGAAACCCGGGATAGAGGGGAATATAGAACAGGGACAGAGAGTAAAGGGAGATAACCGGGATAGAGGGAAACATAGAATGGGGACAGAGAATAAAGGGAGATACCCGGGATAGAGGGGAACATAGAACGGGGACAGAGAATAAAGGGAGATACCTGGGATAGAGGGGAATATAGAACAGGGACAGAGAGTAAAGGGAGATACCCGGGATACAGGGCAATATAGAACGGGGACAGAGAGGAAAGGGAGATACCCGGGATAGAGGGGAATATAGAACGGGGACAGAGAGTAAAGGGAGATACCCGGGATAGAGGGGAATATAGAACGGGGACAGAGAGTAAAGGGAGATACCCGGGATAGAGGGAATATAGAACGGAGACAGAGAGTAAAGTGAGATACCCAGGATAGAGGGGAATATAGAACGGGGACAGAGAGTAAAGCGAGATACCCGGGAGAGAGGGGAATATAGAACGAGGACAGAGAGTAAAGGGATATACCCGGGATAGAGGGGAATACAGAACGGGGACAGAGAGTAAAAAGAGATACCTGGGATAGAGGGAAATATAGAACGGTGACAGAGAGTAAAGGGAGATGCCTGGGAGAGAGGGGAATATAGAACGGGGACAGAGAGTAAAGGGAGATACCCGGGATAGAGGGGAATACAGAACGGGGTCAGAGAGTAAAGGGACATAGCCGGGATAGAGGGGAATATAGAACGGGGACAGAGAGTAAAGGGAGAAACCCGGGATAGAGGGGAATATAGAACGGGGACAGAGAGTAAAGGGAGATACCCGGGATAGAGGGAAATATAGAACGGGGACAGAGAGTAAAGGGAGATACCCGGGATAGAGGGGAATATAGAACGGGGACAGTGAGTAAAGGGAGATACCCGTGATAGAGGGGAACATAGAAAGGGGACAGAGAGTAAAGGGAGATACCCGGGATACAGGGCAATATAGAACGGGGACAGAGAGGAAAGGGAGAAAACCGGGATAGAGGGGAATATAGAATGGGGACAGAGAATAAAGGGAGATACCCGGGATAGAGGGGAACATAGAACGGGGACAGAGAATAAAGGGAGATACCTGGGATAGAGGGGAATATAGAAGGGGACAGAGAGTAAAGGGTGATACACGGGGTAGAGGGGAATATAGAATGGGGACAGAGAGTAAAAGGAGATACCCGGGATAGAGGGGAATATAGAACGGGGACAGAGAGTAAAGGGATAGACCCGGGATAGAGGGGAACATAGAACGTGGACAGAGAATAAAGGGAGATACCTGGGATAGAGGGGAATATAGAACGGGGACAGAGAGTAAAGGGTGATACCCTGGATAGAGGGGAATATAGAACGTGGACAGAGAGTAAAGGGAGATACCCGGGATAGAGGGGAATATAGAACGGGGACAGACAGTAAAGGGAGGTACCCGGTATAGAGGGGAATATAGAACGGGGACAGAGAGTAAAGGGAGACACCCAGGATAGAGGGAAATATAGAACGGTGACAGAGAGTAAAGGGAGATACCCAGGATAGAGGGGAATATAGAATGGGGACAGAGAGTAAAGGGAGATACCCGGGATAGAGGGAATATAGAACGGGGACAGAGAGTAAAGCGAGATACCCGGGATAGAGGGGAATATAGAACGGGGACAGAGAATAAAGGGAGATACCTGGGATAGAGGGGAATATAGAACGGGGACAGAGAGTAAAGGGAGATACCCGGGATAGAGGGGAATATAGAACGGGGACAGAGAGTAAAGGGAAATACCCGGGATAGAGGGGAATATAGAACGGGGACAGAGAGTAAAGGGAGATACCCGGGATAGTGGGAATATAGAACGGAGACAGAGAGTAAAGGGAGATACCCAGGATAGAGGGAGTATAGAACGGGGACAGAGAGTAAAGCGAGATACCCGGGAGAGAGGGGAATATAGAACGAGGACAGAGAGTAAAGGGATATCACCAGGCTGGAGGGGTATACAGAACGGGGACAGAGAGTAAAAGGAGATACCTGGGCTAGAGGGAGATATGGAACGGGGACAGAGAGTAAAGGGAGATGACCGGGATAGAGGGGAATATAGAACGGGGACAGAGAGTAAAGGGAGATGCCCGGCATAGAGGGGAACATAGAACGGTGACAGAGAATAAAGGGAGATGCCCGGGATAGAGGGGAAGATAGAACGGGGACAGAGAGTAAAGGGAGATACCCGGGATAGAGGGGAATATAGAACGCAGTCAGAGAGTAAAGGGAGATACCCGGGATAGAGGGGAATATAGAACGGGGACAGAGAGTAAAGGGAGAAACCCGGGATAGAGGGGAATATAGAACGGGGACAGAGAGTAAAAGGTGATACACGGGGTAGAGGGGAAAATAGAACGGGGACAGAGAGTAAAAGGAGATACCCGGAATAGAGGGGAATATAGAACGGGGACAGAGAGTAAAGGGAGAAACCCGGGATAGAGGGGAATATAGAACAGGGACAGAGAGTAAAGGGAGATAACCGGGATAGAGGGAAACATAGAATGGGGACAGAGAATAAAGGGAGATACCCGGGATAGAGGGGAACATAGAACGGGGACAGAGAATAAAGGGAGATACCTGGGATAGAGGGGAATATAGAACAGGGACAGAGAGTAAAAGGTGATACACGGGGTAGAGGGGAAAATAGAACGGGGACAGAGAGTAAAAGGAGATACCCGGGATAGAGGGGAATATAGAACGGGGACAGAGAGTAAAGGGATAGACCCGGGATAGAGGGGAACATAGAACGTGGACAGAGAATAAAGGGAGATACCTGGGATAGAAGGGAATATAGAGCGGGGACAGAGAGTAAAGGGTGATACCCTGGATAGAGGGGAATATAGAACGTGGACAGAGAGTAAAGGGAGATACCCGGGATAGAGAGGAATATAGAACGGGGACAGAGAGTAAAGGGAGATACCCGGGATAGAGGGGAATATAGAACGGGGACAGAGAGTAAAGGGAGATACCCAGGATAGAGGGAAATATAGAACGGTGACAGAGAGTAAAGGTAGATACCCGGGATCGAGGGGAATATAGAATGGGGACAGAGAGTAAAGGGAGATACCCGGGATAGAGGGAATATAGAACGGGGACAGAGAGTAAAGCGAGATACCCGGGATAGAGGGGAATATAGAACGGGGACAGAGAGTAAAGGGAGATACCCGGGATAGAGGGGAATATAGAACGGGGACAGAGAGTAAAGGGAGATACCCGGGATAGAGGGGAATATAGAAAGGGGACAGAGAGTAAAGGGAGAT
Organism: Somniosus microcephalus; assembly: GCF_052327205.1. Classification (NCBI taxonomy): domain Eukaryota; kingdom Metazoa; phylum Chordata; class Chondrichthyes; order Squaliformes; family Somniosidae; genus Somniosus; species Somniosus microcephalus. The sequence continues at coordinate 39,417,108 of NW_028225181.1, read as the reverse complement.
ACCCGGGGTAGAGGGAATATAGAACGGAGACAGAGAGTAAAGGGAGATACCCAGGATAGAGGGAGTATAGAACGGGGACAGAGAGTAAAGCGAGATACCCGGGAGAGAGAGGAATATAGAACGAGGACAGAGAGTAAAGGGATATACCCGGGATAGAGGGGTACACAGAACGGGGACAGAGAGTAAAAGGAGATACCTGGGCTAGAGGGAAATATGGAACGGGGACAGAGAGTAAAGGGAGATGACCGGGATAGAGAGGAATATAGAACGGGGACAGAGAGTAAAGGGAGATGCCCGGGATAGAGGGGAACATAGAACGGTGACAGAGAGTAAAGGGAGATGCCCGGGATAGAGGGGAATATAGAACGGGGACAGAGAGTAAAGGGAGAAACCCGGGATAGAGGGGAATATAGAACGGGGACAGTGAGTAAAGGGAGATACCCGGGATAGAGGGGAACATAGAACGGGGACAGAGAGTGAAAGGTGATACACGGGGTAGAGGGGAAAATAGAACGGGGACAGAGAGTAAAAGGAGATACCCGGAATAGAGGGGAATATAGAACGGGGACAGAGAGTAAAGGGAGAAACCCGGGATAGAGGCGAATATAGAACAGGGACAGAGAGTAAAGGGAGATAACCGGGATAGAGGGAAACATAGAATGGGGACAGAGAATAAAGGGAGATACCCGGGATAGAGGGGAACATAGAACGGGGACAGAGAATAAAGGGAGATACCTGGGATAGAGGGGAATATAGAACGGGGACAGAGAGTAAAAGGAGATACCTGGGCTAGAGGGAAATATAGAACGGTGACAGAGAGTAAAGGAAGATGCCCGGGATAGAGGGGAATATAGAACGGGGACAGAGAGTAAAGGGAGATACCCGGGATAGAGGGGAATATAGAACGGGGTCAGAGAGTAAAGGGAGATACCCGGGATAGAGGGGAATATAGAACGGGGACAGAGAGTAAAGGGAGAGACCCGGGATAGAGGGGAATATAGAACGGGGACAGAGAGTAAAGGGAGATAACCGGGATAGAGGGAAATATAGAACGGGGACAGAGAGTAAAGGGAGATACCCGGGATAGAGGGGAATACAGAACGGGGACAGTGAGTAAAGGGAGATACCCGTGATAGAGGGGAACATAGAACGGGGACAGAGAGTAAAAGGTGATACACGGGGTAGAGGGGAATATGGAACGGGGACAGAGAGTAAAAGGAGATACCCGGAATAGAGGGGAATATAGAACGGGGACAGAGAGTAAAGGGAGAAACCCGGGATAGAGGGGAATATAGAACGGGGACAGAGAGTAAAGGGAGATACCTGGGATAGAAGGGAATATAGAGCGGGGACAGAGAGTAAAGGGAGATACCCGGGATAGAGGGAAACATAGAACGGGGACAGCGAATAAAGGGAGATACCTGGGAAAGAGGGGAATATAGAACGGGGACAGAGATTAAAAGGTGATACACGGGGTAGAGGGGAATATAGAACGGGGACAGAGAGTAAAAGGAGATACCCGGGATAGAGGGGAATATAGAACGGGGACAGAGAGTAAAGGGATAGACCCGGGATAGAGGGGAACATAGAACGTGGACAGAGAATAAAGGGAGATACCTGGGATAGAAGGGAATATAGAGCGGGGACAGAGAGTAAAGGGTGATACTCTGGATAGAGGGAAATATAGAACGTCGACAGAGAGTAAAGGGAGATACCCGGGATAGAGGGGAATATAGAACGGGGACAGAGAGTAAAGGGAGATACCCGGGATAGAGGGGAATATAGAACGGGGACAGAGAGTAAAGGGAGATACCCAGGATAGAGGGAAGTATAGAACGGTGACAGAGAGTAAAGGGAGATACCCGGGATAGAGGGGAATATAGAATGGGGACAGAGAGTAAAGGGAGATACCCGGGATAGAGGGAATATAGAACGGGGACAGAGTTTAAAGCGAGATACCCGGGATAGAGGGGAATATAGAACGAGGACAGAGAGTAAAGGGAGATACCTGGGATAGACTGGAATATAGAACGGGGACAGAGAGTAAAGGGAGATACCCGGGATAGAGGGGAATATAGAACGGGGACAGAGAGTAAAGGGAGATACCCGGGATAGAGGGGAATACAGAACGGGGACAGAGAGTAAAGGGAGATACCCGGGATAGAGGGAATATAGAACGGAGACAGAGAGTAAAGGGAGATACCCAGGATAGAGGGGAATACAGAACGGGGACAGAGAGTAAAGCGAGATACCCGGGAGAGATGGGAATATAGAACGAGGACAGAGAGTAAAGGGATATACCCGGGATAGAGGGGAATACAGAACGGGGACAGAGATTAAAAGGAGATACCTGGGATAGAGGGAAATTTCGAACGGGGACAGAGAGTAAAGGGAGATACCCGGGATAGAGGGGAATATAGAATGGGGAAAGAGAGTAAAGGGAGATACCCGGGATAGAGGGAAATATAGAACGGGGACAGAGAGTAAAGGGAGATAACCGGGATAGAGGGGAATATAGAACGGGGACAGTGAGTAAAGGGGACATACCCGGGATAGAGGGGAATATAGAACGGGGACAGAGAGTAAAGGGAGATACCCGGGATAGAGGGGAATATAGAGCGGGGACAGAGAGTAAAGGGAGATACCCGGGATAGAGGGAAATATAGAACGGGGACAGAGAGTAAAGGGAGATACCCGGGATAGGGGGGGATATAGAACGGGGACAGAGAGTAAAGAGAGATACCCGGGATAGAGGGGAATATAGAACGGGGACAGAGCGTAAAGGGAGATACACGGGATAGAGGGGAATATAGAACGGGGACAGAGAGTAAAGGGAGATGCCCGGGATAGAGGGGAATATAGAACGGTGACAGAGAGTAAAGGGAGATACCCGGGATAGAGGGGAATATAGAACGGGGACAGAGAGTAAAGAGAGATACCCGGGATAGAGGGGAATATAGAACGGGGACAGAGCGTAAAGGGAGATACCCGGGATAGAGGGGAATATAGAACGGGGACAGAGAGTAAAGGGAGATACCTGGGATAGAGTTGAATATAGAACGGGGACAGAGAGTAAAGGGAGATTCCAGGGATAGAGGGGAATATAGAACGGGGACAGAGAGTAAAGGGAGATACCCGGGATAGAGGGGAATATAGAACGGGGACAGAGAGTAAAGGGAGATACCCGGGAGAGAGGGGAATATAGAACGGGGACAGAGAGTATAGCGAGATACCCGGAATAGAGGGGAAAATAGAACGAGGACAGAGAGGAAAGGGATATACCCGGGATAGAGGGAAATACAAAACGGGGACAGAGAGTAAAAGGAGATACCTGGGATAGAGGGAAATATAGAACGGGGACAGATAGTAAAGGGAGATACCCGGGATAGAGGGGAATATAGAACGGGGACAGAGAGTAAATGGAGATACCCGGGATAGAGGGAAATATAGAACGGGGACAGAGAGTAAAGGGAGATTCCCGGGATAGAGGGGAATATAGAACGGGGACAGTGAGTAAAGGGGAGATACCCGGAATAGAGGGGAATATAGAACGGGGACAGAGAGTAAAGGGAGATACCCGGGATAGAGGGGAATAAAGAACGGGGACAGAGAGTAAAGGGAGATACCCGGGATAGAGGGAAATATAGAATGGGGACAGAGAGTAAAGGGAGATACCCGGGATAGAGGGGAATATAGAACGGGGACAGAGAGTAAAGAGAGATACCCGGGATAGAGGGGAATATAGAACGGGGACAGAGCGTAAAGGGAGATACCCGGGATAGAGGGGAATATAGAACGGGGACAGAGAGTAAAGGGAGATGCCCGGGATAGAGGGGAATATAGAACGGTGACAGAGAGTAAAGGGAGATGCCCGGGATAGAGGGGAATATAGAACGGGGACAGAGAGTAAAGGGAGATACCCGGGATAGAGGGGAATATAGAACGGGGTCAGAGAGTAAAGGGAGATACCCGGGATAGAGGGGAATATAGAACGGGGACATAGTGTAAAGGGAGAAACCCGGGATAGAGGGGAATATAGAATGGGGACAGAGAGTAAAGGGAGATACCCGGGATAGAGGGAAATATAGAACGGGGACAGAGAGTATAGGGAGATACCCGGGATAGAGGGGAATATAGAACGGGGACAGTGAGTAAAGGGAGATACCCGTGATAGAGGGGAACATAGACGGGGACAGAGATTAAAGGGAGATACACGGGATACAGGGCAATATAGAACGGGGACAGAGAGGAAAGGGAGATACCCGTGATAGAGGGGAACATAGACCGGGGACAGAGATTAAAGGGAGATACACGGGATACAGGGCAATATAGAATGGGGACAGGGAATAAAGGGAGATACCCGGGATAGAGGGCAACATAGAACGGGGACAGAGAATAAAGGGAGATACCTGGGATAGAGGGGAATATAGAACGGGGACAGAGAGTAAAGGGTGATACCATGGATAGAGGGGAATATAGAACGTGGACAGAGAGTAAAGGGAGATACCCGGGATAGAGGGGAATATAGAACGGGGACAGAGAGTAAAGGGAGATACCCGGGATAGAGGGGAATATAGAACGGGGACAGAGAGTAAAGGGAGATACCCAGGATAGAGGGAAATATAGAACGGTGACAGAGAGTAAAGGGAGATACCCGGTATGGAGGGGAATATAGAATGGGGACAGAGAGTAAAGGGAGATACCCAGGATAGAGGGAATATGGAACGGGGACAGAGAGTAAAGCGAGATACCCGGGATAGAGGGGAATATAGAACGAGGACAGAGAGTAAAGGGAGATACCTGGGATAGAGGGGAATATAGAACGGGGACAGAGAGTAAAGGGAGATACCCGGGATAGAGGGGAATATAGAACGGGGACAGAGAGTAAAGGGAGTTACCCGGGATAGAGGGGAAGAAAGAACGGGGACAGAGAGTAAAGGGAGATACCCGGGATAGAGGGTATATAGAACGGAGACAGAGAGTAAAGGGAGATACCCAGGATAGAGGGGAATATAGAACGGGGACAGAGAGTAAAGCGAGATACCCGGGAGAGAGGGGAATATAGAACGAGGACAGAGAGTAAAGGGATATACCCGGGATAGAGGGGAATACAGAACGGGGACAGAGAGTAAAAGGAGATACCTGGGATAGAGGGAAATATAGAACGGGGACAGAGAGTAAAGTGAGATACCCGGGATAGAGGGGAATATAGAATGGGGAAAGAGAGTAAAGGGAGATACCCGGGATAGAGGGAACTATAGAACGGGGACAGAGAGTAAAGGGAGATAACCGGGATAGAGGGGAATATAGAACGGGGACAGTGAGTAAAGGGGAGATACCCGGGATAGAGGGGAATATAGAACGGGGACAGAGAGTAAAGGGAGATACCCGGGATAGAGGGGAATATAGAACGGGGACAGAGAGTAAAGGGAGATACCCGGGATAGAGGGAAATATAGAACGGGGACAGAGAGTAAAGGGAGATACCCGGGATAGAGGGGAATATAGAATGGGGACAGAGAGTAAAGAGAGATATCCGGGATAGAGGGGAATATAGAACGGGGACAGAGCGTAAAGGGAGATACCCGGGATAGAGGGGAATATAGAACGGGGACAGAGAGTAAAGGGAGATGCCCGGGATAGAGGGGAATATAGAACGGTGACAGAGAGTAAAGGGAGATACCCGGGATAGAGGGGAATATAGAACGGGGACAGAGAGTAATGAGAGATACCCGGGATAGAGGGGAATATAGAACGGGGACAGAGCGTAAAGGGAGATACCCGGGATAGAGGGGAATATAGAACGGGGACAGAGAGTAAAGGGAGATGCCCGGGATAGAGGGGAATATAGAACGGTGACAGAGAGTAAAGGGAGATACCCGGGATAGAGGGGAATATAGAACGGGGACAGAGAGTAAAGGGAGATACCCAGGATAGAGGGGAATATAGAACGGGGACAGAGAGTAAAGGGAGATACCCGGGATAGAGGAGAATATAGAACGGGGACAGAGAGTAAAGGGAGAAACCCGTGATAGAGGGGAAGAAAGAACGGGGACAGAGAATAAAGGGAGATACCCGGGATAGAGGGGAATATAGAATAGGGACAGAGAGTAAAGGGAGACACCCGGGATAGAGGGGAATATAGAACGGGGTCAGAGAGTAAAGGGAGATACCCGGGATAGAGGGGAATATAGAACGGGGACAGAGAGTAAAGGGAGATACCCGGGATAGAGGGGAATATAGAACTGGGAAAGAGAGTAAAGGGAGATACCCGGGATAGAGGGGAATATAGAACGGGGACAGAGAGTAAAGGGAGATACCCGGGATAGAGGGGAATATAGAACGGGGACAGAGAGTAAAGGGAGATACCCGGGACAGAGGGGAATATAGAACGGGGACAGAGAGTAAAGGGATATACACGGGATAGAGGGGAATATCGAACGGGGACAGAGAGTAAAGGGAGATACCCGGGATAGAGTGGAATATAGAACGGGGACAGAGAGTAAAGGGAGATACCCGGGATAGTGGGGAATATAGAACGGTGACAGAGAGTAAAGCGAGATACCCGGGATAGAGTGGAATATAGAACGAGGACAGAGAGTAAAGGGATATACCCGGGATAGAGGGGAATACAGAACGGGGACAGAGAGTAAAAGGAGATACCTGCGATAGAGGGAAATATAGAACGGGGACAGAGAGTAAAGGGAGATACCCGGGATAGAGGGGAATATAGAACAGGGACAGAGAGTAAAGGGAGATACCCGGGATAGAGGGAAATATAGAACGGGGACAGAGAGTAAAGGGAGATACCCGGGATAGAGGGGAATATAGAACGGGGACAGTGAGTAAAGGGGAGATACCCGGGATAGAGGGGAAACGAGAACGGGGACAGAGAGTAAAGGGAGATACCCGGGATAGAGGGGAATATAGAACGGGGACAGAGAGTAAAGAGAGATACCCGGGATAGAGGAGAATATAGAACGGGGACAGAGCGTAAAGGGAGATACCCGGGATAGAGGGGAATATAGAACGGGGACAGAGAGTAAAGGGAGATGCCCGGGATAGAGGGGAATATAGAACGGTGACAGAGAGTAAAGGGAGATACCCGGGATAGAGGGGAATATAGAACGGGGACAGAGAGTAAAGGGAGATACCCGGGATAGAGGGGAATATAGAACGGGGACAGAGAGTAAAGGGAGATACCCGGTACAGAGGAGAATATAGAACGGGGACAGAGAGTAAAGGGAGAAACCCGGGATAGAGGGGAATATAGAACGGGGACAGAGAATAAAGGGAGATACCCGGGATAGAGGGGAATATAGAATAGGGACAGAGAGTAAAGGGAGATACCCGGGATAGAGGGGAATATAGAACGGGGTCAGAGAGTAAAGGGAGATACCCGGGACAGAGGGGAATATAGAACGGGGACAGAGAGTAAAGGGATATACACGGGATAGAGGGGAATATCGAACGGGGACAGAGAGTAAAGGGAGATACCCGGGATAGAGTGGAATATAGAACGGGGACAGAGAGTAAAGGGAGATACCCGGGATAGTGGGGAATATAGAACGGGGACAGAGAGTAAAGCGAGATACCCGGGATAGAGTGGAATATAGAACGAGGACAGAGAGTAAAGGGATATACCCGGGATAGAGGGGAATACAGAACGGGGACAGAGAGTAAAAGGAGATACCTGGGATAGAGGGAAATATAGAACGGGGACAGAGAGTAAAGGGAGATACCCGGGATAGAGGGGAATATAGAACGGGGACAGAGAGTAAAGGGAGATACCCGGGATAGAGGGAAATATAGAACGGGGACAGAGAGTAAAGGGAGATACCCGGGATAGAGGGGAATATAGAACGGGGACAGTGAGTAAAGGGGAGATACCCGGGATAGAGGGGAATATAGAACGGGGACAGAGAGTAAAGGGAGATACCCGGGATAGAGGGGAATATAGAACGGGGACAGAGAGTAAAGAGAGATACCCGGGATAGAGGGGAATATAGAACGGGGACAGAGCGTAAAGGGAGATACCCGGGATAGAGGGGAATATAGAACGGGGACAGAGAGTAAAGGGAGATGCCCGGGAGAGAGGGGAATATAGAACGGTGACAGAGAGTAAAGGGAGATACCCGGGATAGAGGGGAATATAGAACGGGGACAGAGAGTAAAGGGAGATACCCGGGATAGAGGGGAATATAGAATGGGGACAGAGAGTAAAGGGAGATACCCGGTATAGAGGAGAATATAGAACGGGGACAGAGAGTAAAGGGAGAAACCTGGGATAGAGGGGAATATAGAACGGGGACAGAGAATAAAGGGAGATACCCGGGATAGAGGGGAATATAGAATAGGGACAGAGAGTAAAGGGAGATACCCGGGATAGAGGGGAATATAGAACGGGGTCAGAGAGTAAAGGGAGATACCCGGGATAGAGGGGAATATAGAACGGGGACAGAGAGTAAAGGGAGATACCCGGGATAGAGGGGAATATAGAACTGGGACAGAGAGTAAAGGGAGATACCCGGGATAGAGGGGAATATAGAACGGGGACAGAGAGTAAAGGGAGATACCCGGGATAGAGGGGAATATAGAACGGGGACAGAGAGTAAAGGGAGATACCCGGGACAGAGGGGAATATAGAACGGGGACAGAGAGTAAAGGGATATACATGGGATAGAGGGGAATATCGAAAGGGGACAGAGAGTAACGGGAGATACCCGGGATAGAGTGGAATATAGAACGGGGACAGAGAGTAAAGGGAGATACCCGGGATAGTGGGGAATATAGAACGGGGACAGAGAGTAAAGCGAGATACCCGGGATAGAGGGGAATATAGACCGAGGACAGAGAGTAAAGGGATATACCCGGGATAGAGGGGAATACAGAACGGGGACAGAGAGTAAAAGGAGATACCTGGGATAGAGGGAAATATAGAACGGGGACAGAGAGTAAAGGGAGATACCCGGGATAGAGGGGAATATAGAACGGGGACAGAGAGTAAAGGGAGATACCCAGGATAGAGGGAAATATAGAACGGGGACAGAGAGTAAAGGGAGATACCCGGGATATAGGGGAATATAGAACGGGGACAGTGAGTAAAGGGGAGATACCCGGGATAGAGGGGAATATAGAACGGGGACAGAGAGTAAAGGGAGATACCCGGGATAGAGGAGAATATCGAACGGGGACAGAGATTAAAGGGAGATACCCGGGATAGAGGGAAATATAGAAAGGGGACAGAGAGTAAAGGGAGATACCCGGGATAGAGGGGGATATAGAACGGGGACAGAGAGTAAAGGGAGATACCCGGGATAGAGGGGAATATAGAACGGGGACAGAGCATAAAGGGAGATACCCGGGATAGAGGGGAATATAGAACGGGGACAGAGAGTAAAGGGAGATGCCCGGGATAGAGGGGAATATAGAACGGTGACAGAGAGTAAAGGGAGATGCCCGGGATAGAGGGGAATATAGAACGGGGACAGAGAGTAAAGGGAGATACCCGGGATAGAGGGGAATATAGAACGGGGACAGAGAGTAAAGGGAGATACCCGGGATAGAGGGGAATATAGAACGGGGACAGAGAGTAAAGGGAGATACCCGGGATAGAGGAGAATATAGAACGGGGACAGAGAGTAAAGGGAGAAACCCGGGATAGAGGGGAATATAGAACGGGGACAGAGAATAAAGGGAGATACCCGGGATAGAGGGGAATATCGAACAGGGACAGAGAGTAAAGGGAGATACCCGGGATAGAGGGGAATATAGAACGGGGTCAGAGAGTAAAGGGAGATACCCGGGATAGAGGGGAATATAGAACGGGGTCAGAGAGTAAAGGGAGATACCCGGGATAGAGGGGAATATAGAACGGGGACAGAGAGTAAAGGGAGATACCCGGGATAGAGGGGAATATAGAACGGGGACAGAGAGTAAAGGGAGATACCCGGGACAGAGGGGAATATAGAACGGGGACAGAGAGTAAAGGGATATACACGGGATAGAGGGGAATATAGAACGGGGACAGAGAGTAAAGGGAGATACCCGGGATAGAGTGGAATATAGAACCGGGACAGAGAGTAAAGGGAGATACCCGGGATAGAGGGGAATATAGAACGGGGACAGAGAGTAAAGCGAGATACCCGGGATAGAGCGGAATATAGAACGAGGACAGAGAGTAAAGGGATATACCCGGGATAGAGGGGAATACAGAACGGGGGCAGAGAGTAAAAGGAGATACCTGGGATAGAGGGAAATATAGAACGGGGAAAGAGAGTAAAGGGAGATACCCGGGATAGAGGGGAATATAGAACGGGGACAGAGAGTAAAGGGAGATACCCGGGATAGAGGGAAATATAGAACGGGGACAGAGAGTAAAGGGAGATACCCGGGATACAGGGCAATATAGAACGGGGACAGTGAGTAAAGGGGAGATACCCGGGATAGAGGGGAATATAGAACGGGGACAGAGATTAAAGGGAGATACCCGGGATAGATGGGAATATAGAATGGGGACAGAGAGTAAAGGTAGATACCCGGGATAGAGGGAAATATAGAATGGGGATAGAGAGTAAAGGGAGATACCCGGGATAGAGGGGAATATAGAACGGGGACAGAGAGTAAAGGGAGATACCCGGGATAGAGGGGAATATAGAACGGGGACAGAGCATAAAGGGAGATACCCGGGATAGAGGGGAATATAGAACGGGGACAGAGAGTAAAGGGAGATGCCCGGGATAGAGGGGAATATAGAACGGGGACAGAGAATAAAGTGAGATACCCGGGATAAGGGGAATATAGAACGGGGACAGAGAGTAAAGGGAGATACCCGCGATAGAGGGGAATGTAGGACGGGGACAGAGAGTAAAGGGTGATACCCGGGATAGAGGGGAATATAGAACGGGGACAGAGAATAAAGGGAGATACCCGGGATAGAGGGGAATATAGAACGGGGACAGAGAGTAAAGGGTGATACCCGGGAGAGAGAGGAATATAGAACGGGGACAGAAAATAAAGGGAGATACCCGGGATAGAGGGGAATATAGAACGGGGACAGAGATTAAAGGGACATACCCGGGATAGAGGGGAATATAGAACGGGGACAGAGAGTAAAGGGAGATAACCGGGATAGAGGGGAATAGAGAACGGTGACAGAGATTAAAGGGAGATACCCGGGATAGAGGGGAATATAGAATGGGGACAGAGAGTAAAGGGAGATACCCAGGATAGAGGGGAATATAGATCGGGGTCAGAAAGTAAAGGGAGATACCCGTGATAGAGGGGAATATAGAATGGGGCAGAGAGTAAAGGGAGATACCCGGGATAGAGTGGAATATAGAACGGTGACAGAGAGAAAAGGGAGATACCCGGGATAGATGGGAATATAGAACGGGGACAGAGAGTAAAGGGAGATACCCGGGATAGAGGGGAATATAGAACGGGGACAGATGGTAAAGTGAGATACCCGGGATAGAGGGGAATATAGAACGGGGACAGAGAGTAAAGGGAGATACCCGGGTTAGAGGGGAATATAGAACGGTGACAGAGAGTAAAGGGAGATACCCGGGATAGATGGGAATACAGAACGGGGACAGAGAGTAAAGGGAGATACCCGGGATAGAGGGGAATATAGAACGGGGACAGAGAGTAAAGGGAGATACCCGGGATAGAGGGAAATATAGAACGGGGACAGAGAGTAAAGGGAGATACCCGGGATAGAGGGGAATATAGAACGGGTTCAGAGAGTAAAGGGAGATACCCGGGATAGAGGGGAATATAGAACGGGGACAGAGAGTAAAGGGAGATACCCGGGATAGAGGTGAATATAGAACTGGGACGGAGAGTAAAGGGAGATACCCGGGATAGAGGGGAATATAGAACGGGGACAGAGAGTAAAGGGAGATACCCGGGATAGAGGGGAATATAGAACGGGGACAGAGAGTAACGGGAGATGACAGGGTTAGAGGGGAATATAGAACGGGGACAGAGAGTAAAGGGAGATACCCGGGATAGAGGGGAATATAGAACGGGGACAGAGAGTAAAGGGAGATACCCGGGATAGAGGGGAATATAGAACGGGGACAGAGAGTAAAGGGAGATACCCGGGATAGAGGGGAATATAGAACGGGGACAGATAGTAAACGGAGATACCCGGGATAGAGGGGAATACAGAACGGGGACAGAGAGTAAAGGGAGATACCAGGGATAGAGGGGAATATAGAACGGGGACAGAGAGTAAAGGGATATACCCGGGATAGAGGGGAATACAGAACGGGGGCAGAGAGTAAAAGGAGATACCTGGGATAGAGGGAAATATAGAACGGGGAAAGAGAGTAAAGGGAGATACCCGGGATAGAGTGGAATATAGAACGGTGACAGAGAGTAAAGGGATATACCCGGGATAGAGGGGAATACAGAACTGGGGCAGAGAGTAAAAGGAGATACCTGGGATAGAGGGAAATATAGAACGGGGAAAGAGAGTAAAGGGAGATACCCGGGATAGAGGGGAATATAGAACGGGGACAGAGAGTAAAGGGAGATACCCGGGATAGAGGGAAATATAGAACGGGGACAGAGAGTAAAGGGAGATACCCGGGATACAGGGCAATATAGAACGGGGACAGTGAGTAAAGGGGAGATACCCGGGATAGAGGGGAATATAGAACAGGGACAGAGATTAAAGGGAGATACCCGGGATAGATGGGAATATAGAATGGGGACAGAGTGTAAAGGGAGATACCCGGGATAGAGGGAAATATAGAACGGGGACAGAGAGTAAAGGGAGATACCCGGGATAGAGGGGAATATAGAACGGGGACAGAGATTAAAGGGAGATACCCGGGATAGAGGGGAATATAGAACGGGGACAGAGCATATAGGGAGATACCCGGGATAGAGGGGAATATAGAACGGGGACAGAGAGTAAAGGGAGATGCCCGGGATAGAGGGGAATATAGAACGGGGACAGAGAATAAAGTGAGATACCCGGGATAAGGGGAATATAGAACGGGGACAGAGAGTAAAGGGAGATACCCGCGATAGAGGGGAATGTAGGACGGGGACAGAGAGTAAAGGGAGATACCCGGGATAGAGGGGAATATAGAACGGGGACAGAGAATAAAGGGAGATACCCGGGATAGAGGGGAATATAGAACGGGGACAGAGAGTAAAGGGTGATACCCGGGAGAGAGAGGAATATAGAACGGGGACAGAAAATAAAGGGAGATACCCGGGATAGAGGGGAATATAGAACGGGGACAGAGATTAAAGGGACATACCCGGGATAGAGGGGAATATAGAACGGGGACACAGAGTAAAGGGAGATACCCGGGATAGAGGGGAATAGAGAACGGTGACAGAGATTAAAGGGAGATACCCGGGATAGAGGGGAATATAGAATGGGGACAGAGAGTAAAGGGAGATACCCAGGATAGAGGGGAATATAGATCGGGGTCAGAAAGTAAAGGGAGATACCCGTGATAGAGGGGAATATAGAATGGGGGCAGAGAGTAAAGGGAGATACCCGGGATAGAGTGGAATATAGAACGGTGACAGAGAGAAAAGGGAGATACCTGGGATAGATGGGAATATAGAACGGGGACAGAGAGTAAAGGGAGATACCCGGGATAGAGGGGAATATAGAACGGGGACAGATGGTAAAGTGAGATACCCGGGATAGAGGGGAATATAGAACGGGGACAGAGAGTAAAGGGAGATACCCGGGTTAGAGGGGAATATAGAACGGTGACAGAGAGTAAAGGGAGATACCCGGGATAGATGGGAATATAGAACGGGGACAGAGAGTAAAGGGAGATACCCGGGATAGAGGGGAATATAGAACGGGGACAGAGAGTAAAGGGAGATACCCGGGATAGAGGGAAATATAGAACGGGGACAGAGAGTAAAGGGAGATACCCGGGATAGAGGGGAATATAGAACGGGGTCAGAGAGTAAAGGGAGATACCCGGGATAGAGGGGAATATAGAACGGGGACAGAGAGTAAAGGGAGATACCCGGGATAGAGGTGAATATAGAACTGGGACGGAGAGTAAAGGGAGATACCCGGGATAGAGGGGAATATAGAACGGGGACAGAGAGTAAAGGGAGATACCCGGGATAGAGGGGAATATAGAACGGGGACAGAGAGTAAAGGGAGATGACAGGGTTAGAGGGGAATATAGAACGGGGACAGAGAGTAAAGGGAGATACCCGGGATAGAGGGGAATATAGAACGGGGACAGAGAGTAAAGGGAGATACCCGGGATAGAGTGGAATATAGAACGGGGACAGAGAGGAAAGGGAGATACCCGGGATAGAGGGGAATATAGAACGGGGACAGAGAGTAAAGGGAGATACCCGGGATAGAGGGGAATATAGAAAGGGGACAGAGAGTAAAGGGAGATACCCGGGATAGAGGGGAATATAGAACGGGGACAGAGAGTAAACGGAGATACCCGGGATAGAGGGGAATACAGAACGGGGACAGAGAGTAAAGGGAGATACCAGGGATAGAGGGGAATATAGAACGGGGACAGAGAGTAAAGGGAGATAACCGGGATAGAGGGGATATAGAACGGGGACAGAGAGTAAAGGGAGATACCCGGGATAGAGGGGAATATAGAACGGGGACAGAGAGTAAAGGGAGATACCCGTGATAGAGGGGAATATAGAACGGGGACAGAGAGAAAAGGGGACTATAGAACGGGACAGAGAGTAAAGGGAGATACCCGGGATAGAGGGGAATATAGAACGGGGACAGAGAGTAAAGGGAGATACCCAGGATAGAGGGGAATATAGAACGGGGTCAGAGAGTAAAGGGAGATACCCGGGATAGAGGGGAATATAGAACGGGGACAGAGAGTAAAGGGAGATACCCGGGATAGAGGGGAATATAGAACGTGGACAGAGAGTAAAGGGAGATACCCGGGATAGAGGGGAATATAGAACGGGGACAGAGAGTAAAGGGAGATACCCGGGATAGAGGGGAATAAAGAACGGGGAGAGAGTGTAAAGGGAGATACCCTGGATAGAGGGGAATATAGAACGGGGACAGAGAGTAAAGGGAGATAACCAGGATAGAGGGAAATATAGAACGGGGACAGAGAGTAAAGGGAGATACCCGGGATAGAGGAAAATATAGAAAGGGGACAGAGAGTAAAGGGAGATACCCGGGACAGAGGGGAATATAGAACGGGGACAGAGAGTAAAGGGAGATACCCGGGATAGAGGGGAATAAAGAACGGGGAGAGAGTGTAAAGGGAGATACCCTGGATAGAGGGGAATATAGAACGGGGACAGAGAGTAAAGGGAGATAACCAGGATAGAGGGAAATATAGAACGGGGACAGAGAGTAAAGGGAGATACCCGGGATAGAGGAAAATATAGAAAGGGGACAGAGAGTAAAGGGAGATACCCGGGACAGAGGGGAATATAGAACGGGGACAGAGAGTAAAGGGAGATACCCGGGATAGAGGGGAATATAGAAAGGGGACAGAGCATAAAGGGAGATACCCGGGATAGAGGGGAATATAGAACGGGGACAGAGAGTAAAGGGAGATGCCCGGGATAGAGGGGAATATAGAACGGTGACAGAGAGTAAAGGGAGATGCCCGGGATAGAGGGGAATATAGAACGGGGACAGAGAGTAAAGGGAGATAACCGGGATAGAGGGGATATAGAACGGGGACAGAGAGTAAAGGGAGATACCCGGGATAGAGGGGAATATAGAACGGGGACAGAGAGTAAAGGGAGATACCCGTGATAGAGGGGAATATAGAACGGGGACAGAGAGAAAAGGGGACTATAGAACGGGACAGAGAGTAAAGGGAGATACCCGGGATAGAGGGGAATATAGAACGGGGACAGAGAGTAAAGGGAGATAACCAGGATAGAGGGAAATATAGAACGGGGACAGAGAGTAAAGGGAGATACCCGGGATAGAGGAAAATATAGAAAGGGGACAGAGAGTAAAGGGAGATACCCGGGACAGAGGGGAATATAGAACGGGGACAGAGAGTAAAGGGAGATACCCGGGATAGAGGGGAATATAGAAAGGGGACAGAGCATAAAGGGAGATACCCGGGATAGAGGGGAATATAGAACGGGGACAGAGAGTAAAGGGAGATGCCCGGGATAGAGGGGAATATAGAACGGTGACAGAGAGTAAAGGGAGATGCCCGGGATAGAGGGGAATATAGAACGGGGACAGAGAGTAAAGGGAGATACCCGGGATAGAGGGGAATATAGAACGGGGACAGAGAGTAAAGGGAGATACCCGGGATAGAGGGGAATATAGAACGGGGACAGAGAGTAAAGGGAGATACCCGGGATAGAGGAGAATATCGAACGGGGACAGAGAGTGAAGGGAGAAACCCGGGATAGAGGGGAATATAGAACGGGGACAGAGAATAAAGGGAGATACCCGGGATAGAGGGGAATATAGAACAGGGACAGGGAGTAAAGGGAGATACCCGGGATAGAGGGGAATATAGAACGGGGTCAGAGAGTAAAGGGAGATACCCGGGATAGAGGGGAATATAGAACGGGGTCAGAGAGTAAAGGGAGATACCCGGGATAGAGGGGAATATAGAAAGGGGTCAGAGAGTAAAGGGAGATACCCGGGATAGAGGGGAATATAGAACGGGGACAGAGAATAAAGGGAGATACCCGGGATAGAGTGGAATATAGAACGGGGACAGAGAGGAAAGGGAGATACCCGGGATAGAGGGGAATATAGAACGGGGACAGAGAGTAAAGGGAGATACCCGGGATAGAGGGGAATATAGAAAGGGGACAGAGAGTAAAGGGAGATACCCGGGATAGAGGGGAATATAGAACGGGGACAGAGAGTAAACGGAGATACCCGGGATAGAGGGGAATACAGAACGGGGACAGAGAGTAAAGGGAGATACCAGGGATAGAGGGGAATATAGAACGGGGACAGAGAGTAAAGGGAGATAACCGGGATAGAGGGGATATAGAACGGGGACAGAGAGTAAAGGGAGATACCCGGGATAGAGGGGAATATAGAACGGGGACAGAGAGTAAAGGGAGATACCCGTGATAGAGGGGAATATAGAACGGGGACAGAGAGAAAAGGGGACTATAGAACGGGACAGAGAGTAAAGGGAGATACCCGGGATAGAGGGGAATATAGAACGGGGACAGAGAGTAAAGGGAGATAACCAGGATAGAGGGAAATATAGAACGGGGACAGAGAGTAAAGGGAGATACCCGGGATAGAGGAAAATATAGAAAGGGGACAGAGAGTAAAGGGAGATACCCGGGACAGAGGGGAATATAGAACGGGGACAGAGAGTAAAGGGAGATACCCGGGATAGAGGGGAATATAGAAAGGGGACAGAGCATAAAGGGAGATACCCGGGATAGAGGGGAATATAGAACGGGGACAGAGAGTAAAGGGAGATGCCCGGGATAGAGGGGAATATAGAACGGTGACAGAGAGTAAAGGGAGATGCCCGGGATAGAGGGGAATATAGAACGGGGACAGAGAGTAAAGGGAGATACCCGGGATAGAGGGGAATATAGAACGGGGACAGAGAGTAAAGGGAGATACCCGGGATAGAGGGGAATATAGAACGGGGACAGAGAGTAAAGGGAGATACCCGGGATAGAGGAGAATATCGAACGGGGACAGAGAGTGAAGGGAGAAACCCGGGATAGAGGGGAATATAGAACGGGGACAGAGAATAAAGGGAGATACCCGGGATAGAGGGGAATATAGAACAGGGACAGGGAGTAAAGGGAGATACCCGGGATAGAGGGGAATATAGAACGGGGTCAGAGAGTAAAGGGAGATACCCGGGATAGAGGGGAATATAGAACGGGGTCAGAGAGTAAAGGGAGATACCCGGGATAGAGGGGAATATAGAAAGGGGTCAGAGAGTAAAGGGAGATACCCGGGATAGAGGGGAATATAGAACGGGGACAGAGAATAAAGGGAGATACCCGGGATAGAGTGGAATATAGAACGGGGACAGAGAGGAAAGGGAGATACCCGGGATAGAGGGGAATATAGAACGGGGACAGAGAGTAAAGGGAGATACCCGGGATAGAGGGGAATATAGAAAGGGGACAGAGAGTAAAGGGAGATACCCGGGATAGAGGGGAATATAGAACGGGGACAGAGAGTAAACGGAGATACCCGGGATAGAGGGGAATACAGAACGGGGACAGAGAGTAAAGGGAGATACCAGGGATAGAGGGGAATATAGAACGGGGACAGAGAGTAAAGGGAGATAACCGGGATAGAGGGGATATAGAACGGGGACAGAGAGTAAAGGGAGATACCCGGGATAGAGGGGAATATAGAACGGGGACAGAGAGTAAAGGGAGATACCCGTGATAGAGGGGAATATAGAACGGGGACAGAGAGAAAAGGGGACTATAGAACGGGACAGAGAGTAAAGGGAGATACCCGGGATAGAGGGGAATATAGAACGGGGACAGAGAGTAAAGGGAGATACCCAGGATAGAGGGGAATATAGAACGGGGTCAGAGAGTAAAGGGAGATACCCGGGATAGAGGGGAATATAGAACGGGGACAGAGAGTAAAGGGAGATACCCGGGATAGAGGGGAATATAGAACGTGGACAGAGAGTAAAGGGAGATACCCGGGATAGAGGGGAATATAGAACGGGGACAGAGAGTAAAGGGAGATACCCGGGATAGAGGGGAATAAAGAACGGGGAGAGAGTGTAAAGGGAGATACCCTGGATAGAGGGGAATATAGAACGGGGACAGAGAGTAAAGGGAGATAACCAGGATAGAGGGAAATATAGAACGGGGACAGAGAGTAAAGGGAGATACCCGGGATAGAGGAAAATATAGAAAGGGGACAGAGAGTAAAGGGAGATACCCGGGACAGAGGGGAATATAGAACGGGGACAGAGAGTAAAGGGAGATACCCGGGATAGAGGGGAATATAGAAAGGGGACAGAGCATAAAGGGAGATACCCGGGATAGAGGGGAATATAGAACGGGGACAGAGAGTAAAGGGAGATGCCCGGGATAGAGGGGAATATAGAACGGTGACAGAGAGTAAAGGGAGATGCCCGGGATAGAGGGGAATATAGAACGGGGACAGAGAGTAAAGGGAGATACCCGGGATAGAGGGGAATATAGAACGGGGACAGAGAGTAAAGGGAGATACCCGGGATAGAGGGGAATATAGAACGGGGACAGAGAGTAAAGGGAGATACCCGGGATAGAGGAGAATATCGAACGGGGACAGAGAGTGAAGGGAGAAACCCGGGATAGAGGGGAATATAGAACGGGGACAGAGAATAAAGGGAGATACCCGGGATAGAGGGGAATATAGAACAGGGACAGGGAGTAAAGGGAGATACCCGGGATAGAGGGGAATATAGAACGGGGTCAGAGAGTAAAGGGAGATACCCGGGATAGAGGGGAATTTAGAAAGGGGTCAGAGAGTAAAGGGAGATACCCGGGATAGAGGGGAATATAGAACGGGGACAGAGAATAAAGGGAGATACCCGGGATAGAGGGGAATATAGAACGGGGACAGAGAGTAAAGGGAGATACCCGGGACAGAGGGGAATATAGAACGGGGCCAGAGAGTAAAGGGATATACACGGGATAGAGGGGAATATAGAACGGGGACAGAGACTAAAGGGAGATACCCGGGATAGAGTGGAATATAGAACGGGGACAGAGAGTAAAGGGAGATACCCGGGATAGAGGGGAATATAGAACGGGGACAGAGAGTAAAGCGAGATACCCGGGATAGAGGGGAATATAGAACGGGGACAGAGAGTAAGCGGAGATACCCGGGATAGAGGGGAATATAGAACGGGGACAGAGAGTAAAGGGAGATACCAGGGATAGAGGGGAATATAGAACGGGGACAGAGAGTAAAGGGAGATAGCCGGGATAGAGGGGATATAGAACGGGGACAGAGAGTAAAGGGAGATACCCGGGATAGAGGGGAATATAGAACGGGGACAGAGAGTAAAGGGAGATACCCGTGATAGAGGGGAATATGGAATGGGGGCAGAGAGTAAAGGGAGATACCCGGGATAGAGGGGAATATAGAACGGGACAGAGAGTAAAGGGAGATACCCGGGATAGAGGGGAATATAGAACGGGGACAGAGAGTAAAGGGAGATACGCAGGATAGAGGGGAATATAGAACGGGGTCAGAGAGTAAAGGGAGATACCCGGGATAGAGGGGAATATAGAACGGGGACAGAGAGTAAAGGGAGATACCCGGGATAGAGGGGAATATAGAACGTGGACAGAGAGTAAAGGGAGATACCCGGGATAGAGGGGAATATAGAACGGGGACAGAGAGTAAAGGGAGATACCCGGGTTAGAGGGGAATAAAGAACGGGGAGAGAGTGTAAAGGGAGATACCCTGGATAGAGGGCAATATAGAACGGGGACAGAGAGTAAAGGGAGATAACCAGGATAGAGGGAAATATAGAACAGTGACAGAGAGTAAAGGGAGATACCCGGGATAGAGGGAAATATAGAAAGGGGACAGAGAGTAAAGGGAGATGCCCGGGATAGAGGGGAATATAGAACGGGGACAGAGAGTAAAGGGAGATACCCGGGATAGAGGGGAATATAGAACGGGGACAGAGCATAAAGGGAGATACCCGGGATAGAGGGGAATATAGAACGGGGACAGAGAGGAAAGGGAGATGCCCGGGATAGAGGGGAATATAGAACGGTGACAGAGAGTAAAGGGAGATGCCCGGGATAGAGGGGAATATAGAACGGGGACAGAGAGTAAAGGGAGATACCCGGGATAGAGGGGAATATAGAACGGGGACAGAGAGTGAAGGGAGATACCCGGGATAGAGGGGAATATAGAACGGAGACAGAGAGTAAAGGGAGATACCCGGGATAGAGGAGAATATAGAACGGGGACAGAGAGTAAAGGGAGAAACCCGGGATAGAGGGGAATATAGAACGGGGACAGAGAATAAAGGGAGATACCCGGGATAGAGGGGAATATAGAACAGGGACAGAGAGTAAAGGGAGATACCCGGGATAGAGGGGAATATAGAACGGGGTCAGAGAGTAAAGGGAGATACCCGGGATAGAGGGGAATATAGAACGGGGTCAGAGAGTAAAGGGAGATACCCGGGATAGAGGGGAATATAGAACGGGGACAGAGAGTAAAGGGAGATACCCGGGATAGAGGGGAATATAGAACGGGGACAGAGAGTAAAGGGAGATACCCGGGACAGAGGGGTATATAGAACGGGGACAGAGAGTAAAGGGATATACACGGGATAGAGGGGAATATAGAACGGGGACAGAGAGTAAAGGGAGATACCCGGGATAGAGTGGAATATAGAACGGGTCAGAGAGTAAAGGGAGATACCCGGGATAGAGGGGAATATCGAACGGGGACAGAGAGTAAAGCGAGATACCCGGGATAGAGGGGAATATAGAACGAGGACAGAGAGTAAAGGGATATACCCGGGATAGAGGGGAATACAGAACGGGGGCAGAGAGTAAAAGGAGATACCTGGGATAGAGGGAAATATTGAACAGGGAAAGAGAGTAAAGGGAGATACCCGGGATAGAGGGGAATATAGAACGGGGACAGAGAGTAAAGGGAGATACCCGGGATAGAGGGAAATATAGAACGGGGACAGAGAGTAAAGGGAGATACCCGGGATACAGGGCAATATAGAACGGGGACAGTGAGTAAAGGGGAGATACCCGGGATAGAGGGGAATATAGAACGGGGACAGAGAGTAAAGGGAGATACCCGGGATAGAGGGGAATATAGAATGGGGACAGAGAGTAAAGGGAGATACCCGGGATAGAGTGAAATATAGAACGGGGACAGAGAGTAAAGGGAGATACCCGGGATAGAGGGGAATATAGAACGGGGACAGAGAGTAAAGGGAGATACCCGGGATAGAGGGGAATATAGAACGGGGACAGAGCATAAAGGGAGATACCCGGGATAGAGGGGAATATAGAACGGGGACAGAGAGTAAAGGGAGATGCCCGGGATAGAGGGGAATATAGAACGGGGACAGAGAATAAAGTGAGATACCCGGGATAAGGGGAATATAGAACGGGGACAGAGAGTAAAGGGAGATACCCGCGATAGAGGGGAATGTAGGACGGGGACAGAGAGTAAACGGAGATACCCGGGATAGAGGGGAATATAGAACGGGGACAGAGAGTATAGGGAGATACCCGGGATAGAGGGGAATATAGAACGGGGACAGAGAGTAAAGGGTGATACCCGGGAGAGAGGGGAATATAGAACGGGGACAGAAAATAAAGGGAGATACCCGGGATAGAGGGGAATATAGAACGGGGACAGAGATTAAAGGGACATACCCGGGATAGAGGGGAATATAGAACGGGGACAGAGAGTAAAGGGAGATACCCGGGATAGAGAGGAATATAGAACGGTGACAGAGATTAAAGGGAGATACCCGGGATAGAGGGGGATATAGAATGGGGACAGAGAGTAAAGGGAGATACCCAGGATAGAGGGGAATATAGATCGGGGTCAGAGAGTAAAGGGAGATACCCGTGATAGAGGGGAATATAGAATGGGGGCAGAGAGTAAAGGGAGATACCCGGGATAGAGTGGAATATAGAACGGTGACAGAGAGTAAAGGGAGATACCCGGGATAGATGGGAATATAGAACGGGGACTTGGAGTAAAGGGAGATACCCGGGATAGAGGGGAATATAGAACGGGGACAGATGGTAAAGTGAGATACCCGGGATAGAGCGGAATATAGAACGGGGACAGAGAGTAAAGGGAGGTACCCGGGTTAGAGGGGAATATAGAACGGTGACAGAGATTAAAGGGAGATACCCGGGATAGATGGGAATATAGAAGGGGGACAGAGAGTAAAGGGAGATACCCGGGATAGAGGGGAATATAGAACGGGGACAGAGAGTAAAGGGAGATACCCGGGATAGAGGGGAATATAGAACGGGGACAGAGAGTAAAGGGAGAAACCCGGGATAGAGGGGAATATAGAACGGGGAGAGAGAGTAAAGGGAGATACCCGGGATAGAGGGGAATATAGAACGGGGTCAGAGAATAAAGGGAAATACCCGGGATAGAGGGGAATATAGAACGGGGACAGAGCATAAAGGGAGATACCCGGGATAGAGGGGAATATAGAACGGGGACAGAGAGTAAAGGGAGATGCCCGGGATAGAGGGGAATATAGAACGGGGACAGAGAATAAAGTGAGATACCCGGGATAAGGGGAATATAGAACGGGGACAGAGAGTAAAGGGAGATACCCGCGATAGAGGGGAATGTAGGACGGGGACAGAGAGTAAACGGAGATACCCGGGATAGAGGGGAATATAGAACGGGGACAGAGAGTATAGGGAGATACCCGGGATAGAGGGGAATATAGAACGGGGACAGAGAGTAAAGGGTGATACCCGGGAGAGAGGGGAATATAGAACGGGGACAGAAAATAAAGGGAGATACCCGGGATAGAGGGGAATATAGAACGGGGACAGAGATTAAAGGGACATACCCGGGATAGAGGGGAATATAGAACGGGGACAGAGAGTAAAGGGAGATACCCGGGATAGAGAGGAATATAGAACGGTGACAGAGATTAAAGGGAGATACCCGGGATAGAGGGGAATATAGAATGGGGACAGAGAGTAAAGGGAGATACCCAGGATAGAGGGGAATATAGATCGGGGTCAGAGAGTAAAGGGAGATACCCGTGATAGAGGGGAATATAGAATGGGGGCAGAGAGTAAAGGGAGATACCCGGGATAGAGTGGAATATAGAACGGTGACAGAGAGTAAAGGGAGATACCCGGGATAGATGGGAATATAGAACGGGGACTTGGAGTAAAGGGAGATACCCGGGATAGAGGGGAATATAGAACGGGGACAGATGGTAAAGTGAGATACCCGGGATAGAGCGGAATATAGAACGGGGACAGAGAGTAAAGGGAGGTACCCGGGTTAGAGGGGAATATAGAACGGTGACAGAGAGTAAAGGGAGATACCCGGGATAGATGGGAATATAGAAGGGGGACAGAGAGTAAAGGGAGATACCCGGGATAGAGGGGAATATAGAACGGGGACAGAGAGTAAAGGGAGATACCCGGGATAGAGGGGAATATAGAACGGGGACAGAGAGTAAAGGGAGAAACCCGGGATAGAGGGGAATATAGAACGGGGAGAGAGAGTAAAGGGAGATACCCGGGATAGAGGGGAATATAGAACGGGGTCAGAGAATAAAGGGAAATACCCGGGATAGAGGGGAATATAGAACGGGGACAGAGAGTAAAGGGAGATATCCGGGATAGAGGTGAATATAGAACTGGGACGGAGAGTAAAGGGAGATACCTGGGATAGAGGGGAATATAGAACGGGGACAGAGAGTAAAGGGAGATACCCAGGATAGAGGGGAATATAGAACGGGGACAGAGATTAAAGGGAGATGACCGGGATAGAGGGAAATATAGAACGGGGACAGAGAGTAAAGGGAGATACCCGGGATAGAGGGGAATATAGAACGGGGACAGAGAGTAAAGGGAGATACCCGGGATAGAGGGGAATATAGAACGGGGACAGAGAGTAAAGGGAGATACCCGGGACAGAGGGGAATATAGAACGGGCACAGAGAGTAAAGGGATATACATGGGATAGAGGGGAATATCGAACGGGGACAGAGAGTAAAGGGAGATACCCGGGATAGAGTGGAATATAGAACGGGGACAGAGAGTAAAGGGAGATACCCGGGATAGTGGGGAATATAGAACGGGGACAGAGAGTAAAGCGAGATACCCGGGATAGAGGGGAATATAGAACGAGGACAGTGAGTAAAGGGATATACCCGGGATAGAGGGGAATACAGAACGGGGACAGAGAGTAAAAGGAGATACCTGGAATAGAGGGAAATATAGAACGGGGACAGAGAGTAAAGGGAGATACCCGGGAAAGAGGGGAATATAGAACGGGGACAGAGAGTAAAGGGAGATACCCGGGATAGAGGGAAATATAGAACGGGGACAGAGAGTAAAGGGAGATACCCGGGATAGAGGGGAATATAGAACGGGGACAGTGAGTAAAGGGGAGATACCCGGGATAGAGGGGAATATAGAACGGGGACAGAGAGTAAAGGGAGATACCCGGGATAGAGGGGAATATAGAACGGGGACAGAGAGTAAAGAGAGATACCCGGGATAGAGGGGAATATAGAACGGGGACAGAGAGTAAAGGGAGATACCCGGGACAGAGGGGAATATAGAACGGGGACAGAGAGTAAAGGGATATACACGGGATAGAGGGGAATATAGAACGGGGACAGAGAGTAAAGGGAGATACCCGGGATAGAGTGGAATATAGAACGGGTCAGAGAGTAAAGGGAGATACCCGGGATAGAGGGGAATATCGAACGGGGACAGAGAGTAAAGCGAGATACCCGGGATAGAGGGGAATATAGAACGAGGACAGAGAGTAAAGGGATATACCCGGGATAGAGGGGAATACAGAACGGGGGCAGAGAGTAAAAGGAGATACCTGGGATAGAGGGAAATATTGAACAGGGAAAGAGAGTAAAGGGAGATACCCGGGATAGAGGGGAATATAGAACGGGGACAGAGAGTAAAGGGAGATACCCGGGATAGAGGGAAATATAGAACGGGGACAGAGAGTAAAGGGAGATACCCGGGATACAGGGCAATATAGAACGGGGACAGTGAGTAAAGGGGAGATACCCGGGATAGAGGGGAATATAGAACGGGGACAGAGAGTAAAGGGAGATACCCGGGATAGAGGGGAATATAGAATGGGGACAGAGAGTAAAGGGAGATACCCGGGATAGAGTGAAATATAGAACGGGGACAGAGAGTAAAGGGAGATACCCGGGATAGAGGGGAATATAGAACGGGGACAGAGAGTAAAGGGAGATACCCGGGATAGAGGGGAATATAGAACGGGGACAGAGCATAAAGGGAGATACCCGGGATAGAGGGGAATATAGAACGGGGACAGAGAGTAAAGGGAGATGCCCGGGATAGAGGGGAATATAGAACGGGGACAGAGAATAAAGTGAGATACCCGGGATAAGGGGAATATAGAACGGGGACAGAGAGTAAAGGGAGATACCCGCGATAGAGGGGAATGTAGGACGGGGACAGAGAGTAAACGGAGATACCCGGGATAGAGGGGAATATAGAACGGGGACAGAGAGTATAGGGAGATACCCGGGATAGAGGGGAATATAGAACGGGGACAGAGAGTAAAGGGTGATACCCGGGAGAGAGGGGAATATAGAACGGGGACAGAAAATAAAGGGAGATACCCGGGATAGAGGGGAATATAGAACGGGGACAGAGATTAAAGGGACATACCCGGGATAGAGGGGAATATAGAACGGGGACAGAGAGTAAAGGGAGATACCCGGGATAGAGAGGAATATAGAACGGTGACAGAGATTAAAGGGAGATACCCGGGATAGAGGGGAATATAGAATGGGGACAGAGAGTAAAGGGAGATACCCAGGATAGAGGGGAATATAGATCGGGGTCAGAGAGTAAAGGGAGATACCCTTGATAGAGGGGAATATAGAATGGGGGCAGAGAGTAAAGGGAGATACCCGGGATAGAGTGGAATATAGAACGGTGACAGAGAGTAAAGGGAGATACCCGGGATAGATGGGAATATAGAACGGGGACTTGGAGTAAAGGGAGATACCCGGGATAGAGGGGAATATAGAACAGGGACAGATGGTAAAGTGAGATACCCGGGATAGAGCGGAATATAGAACGGGGACAGAGAGTAAAGGGAGGTACCCGGGTTAGAGGGGAATATAGAACGGTGACAGAGAGTAAAGGGAGATACCCGGGATAGATGGGAATATAGAAGGGGGACAGAGAGTAAAGGGAGATACCCGGGATAGAGGGGAATATAGAACGGGGACAGAGAGTAAAGGGAGATACCCGGGATAGAGGGGAATATAGAACGGGGACAGAGAGTAAAGGGAGAAACCCGGGATAGAGGGGAATATAGAACGGGGAGAGAGAGTAAAGGGAGATACCCGGGATAGAGGGGAATATAGAACGGGGTCAGAGAATAAAGGGAAATACCCGGGATAGAGGGGAATATAGAACGGGGACAGAGAGTAAAGGGAGATACCCGGGATAGAGGTGAATATAGAACTGGGACGGAGAGTAAAGGGAGATACCCGGGATAGAGGGGAATATAGAACGGGGACAGAGAGTAAAGGGAGATACCCAGGATAGAGGGGAATATAGAATGGGGACAGAGATTAAAGGGAGATGACCGGGATAGAGGGAAATATAGAACGGGGACAGAGAGTAAAGGGAGATACCCGGGATAGAGGGGAATATAGAACGGGGACAGAGAGTAAAGGGAGATACCCGGGATAGAGGGGAATATAGAACGGGGACAGAGAGTAATGGGAGATACCCGGGATAGAGAGGAATATAGAACGGGGACAGAGAGTAAATGGAGATACCCGGGATAGAGGGGAATATAGAACGGGGACAGAGAGTAAAGGGAGATACCAGGGATAGAGGGGAATATAGAACGGGGACAGAGAGTAAAGGGAGATACCCAGGATAGAGGGGATATAGAACGGGGACAGAGAGTAAAGGGAGATACCCGGGATAGAGGGGAATATAGAACGGGGACAGAGAGTAAAGGGAGATACCCGGGACAGAGGGGAATATAGAACGGGCACAGAGAGTAAAGGGATATACACGGGATAGAGGGGAATATCGAACGGGGACAGAGAGTAAAGGGAGATACCCGGGATAGAGTGGAATATAGAACGGGGACAGAGAGTAAAGGGAGATACCCGGGATAGAGGGGATATAGAACGGGGACAGAGAGTAAAGGGAGATACCCGGGATAGAGGGGAATATAGAACGGGGACAGAGAGTAAAGGGAGATACCCGGGACAGAGGGGAATATAGAACGGGCACAGAGAGTAAAGGGATATACACGGGATAGAGGGGAATATCGAACGGGGACAGAGAGTAAAGGGAGATACCCGGGATAGAGTGGAATATAGAACGGGGACAGAGAGTAAAGGGAGATACCCGGGATAGTGGGGAATATAGAACGGGGACAGAGAGTAAAGCGAGATACCCGGGATAGAGGGGAATATAGAACGAGGACAGTGAGTAAAGGGATATACCCGGGATAGAGGGGAATACAGAACGGGGACAGAGAGTAAAAGGAGATACCTGGGATAGAGGGAAATATAGAACGGGGACAGAGAGTAAAGGGAGATACCCGGGAAAGAGGGGAATATAGAACGGGGACAGAGAGTAAAGGGAGATACCCGGGATAGAGGGAAATATAGAACGGGTCAGAGAGTAAAGGGAGATACCCGGGATAGAGGGGAATATAGAACGGGGACAGTGAGTAAAGGGGAGATACCCGGGATAGAGGGGAATATAGAACGGGGACAGAGAGTAAAGGGAGATACCCGGGATAGAGGGGAATATAGAACGGGGACAGAGAGTAAAGAGAGATACCCGGGATAGAGGGGAATATAGAACGGGGACAGAGCTTAAAGGGAGATACCCGGGATAGAGGGGAATATAGAACGGGGACAGAGAGTAAAGGGAGATACCCGGGATAGAGGGGAATATAGAACGGGGACAGAGAGTAAAGGGAGATACCCGGGATAGAGGAGAATATAGAACGGGGACAGAGAGTAAAGGGAGAAACCCGGGATAGAGGGGAATATAGAACGGGTCAGAGAATAAAGGGAGATACCCGGGATAGAGGGGAATATAGAATAGGGACAGAGAGTAAAGGGAGATACCCGGGATAGAGGGGAATATGGAACGGGGACAGAGAGTAAAGGGAGATACCCGGGATAGAGGGGAATATAGAACTGGGACAGAGAGTAAAGGGAGATACCCGGGATAGAGGGGAATACAGAACGGGGGCAGAGAGTAAAAGGAGATACCTGGGATAGAGGGAAATATTGAACAGGGAAAGAGAGTAAAGGGAGATACCCGGGATAGAGGGGAATATAGAACGGGGACAGAGAGTAAAGGGAGATACCCGGGATAGAGGGAAATATAGAACGGGGACAGAGAGTAAAGGGAGTTACCCGGGATACAGGGCAATATAGAACGGGGACAGTGAGTAAAGGGGAGATACCCGGGATAGAGGGGAATATAGAACGGGGACAGAGAGTAAAGGGAGATACCCGGGATAGAGGGGAATATAGAATGGGGACAGAGAGTAAAGGGAGATACCCGGGATAGAGTGAAATATAGAACGGGGACAGAGAGTAAAGGGAGATACCCGGGATAGAGGGGAATATAGAACGGGGACAGAGAGTAAAGGGAGATACCCGGGATAGAGGGGAATATAGAACAGGGACAGAGCATAAAGGGAGATACCCGGGATAGAGGGGAATATAGAACGGGGACAGAGAGTAAAGGGAGATGCCCGGGATAGAGGGGAATATAGAACGGGGACAGAGAATAAAGTGAGATACCCGGGATAAGGGGAATATAGAACGGGGACAGAGAGTAAAGGGAGATACCCGCGATAGAGGGGAATGTAGGACGGGGACAGAGAGTAAACGGAGATACCCGGGATAGAGGGGAATATAGAACGGGGACAGAGAGTATAGGGAGATACCCGGGATAGAGGGGAATATAGAACGGGGACAGAGAGTAAAGGGTGATACCTGGGAGAGAGGGGAATATAGAACGGGGACAGAAAATAAACGGAGATACCCGGGATAGAGGGGAATATAGAACGGGGACAGAGATTAAAGGGACATACCCGGGATAGAGGGGAATATAGAACGGGGACAGAGAGTAAAGGGAGATACCCGGGATAGAGGGGAATATAGAACGGTGACAGAGATTAAAGGGAGATACCCGGGATAGAGGGGAATATAGAATGGGGACAGAGAGTAAAGGGAGATACCCAGGATAGAGGGGAATATAGATCGGGGTCAGAGAGTAAAGGGAGATACCCGTGATAGAGGGGAATATAGAATGGGGGCAGAGAGTAAAGGGAGATACCCGGGATAGAGTGGAATATAGAACGGTGACAGAGAGTAAAGGGAGATACCCGGGATAGATGGGAATATAGAACGGGGACAGAGAGTAAAGGGAGATACCCGGGATAGAGGGGAATATAGAACGGGGACAGATGGTAAAGTGAGATACCCGGGAGAGAGGGGAATATAGAACGGGGACAGAGAGTAAAGGGAGGTACCCGGGTTAGAGGGGAATATAGAACGGTGACAGAGAGTAAAGGGAGATACCCGGGATAGTTGGGAATATAGAACGGGGACAGAGAGTAAAGGGAGATACCCGGGATAGAGGGGAATATAGAACGGGGACAGAGAGTAAAGGGAGATACCCGGGATAGAGGGGAATATAGAACGGGGTCAGAGAGTAAAGGGAGAAACCCGGGATAGAGCGGAATATAGAACGGGGACAGAGAGTAAAGGGAGATACCCAGGATAGAGGGGAATATAGAACGGGGACAGAGATTAAAGGAAGATGACCGGGATAGAGGGGAATATAGAACGGGGACAGAGAGTAAAGGGAGATACCCGGGATAGAGGGGAATATAGAACGGGGACAGAGAGTAAAGGGAGATACCCGGGATAGAGGTGAATATAGAACTGGGACGGAGAGTAAAGGGAGATACCCGGGATAGAGGGGAATATAGAACGGGGACAGAGAGTAAAGGGAGATACTCAGGATAGAGGGGAATATAGAACGGGGACAGAGATTAAAGGGAGATGACCGGGATAGAGGGGAATATAGAACGGGGACAGAGAGTAAAGGGAGATACCCGGGATAGAGGAGAATATAGAACGGGGACAGAGAGTAAAGGGAGATACCCGGGATAGAGGGGAATATAGATCGGGGACAGAGAGTAATGGGAGATACCCGGGATAGAGAGGAATATAGAACGGGGACAGAGAGTAAACGGAGATACCCGGGATAGAGGGGAATATAGAACGGGGACAGAGAGTAAAGGGAGCTACCAGGGATAGAGGGGAATATAGAACGGGGACAGAGAGTAAAGGGAGATACCCGGGATAGAGGGGATATAGAACGGGGACAGAGAGTAAAGGGAGATACCCGGGATAGAGGGGAATATAGAACGGGGACAGAGAGTAAAGGGAGATACCCGGGACAGAGGGGAATATAGAACGGGCACAGAGAGTAAAGGGATATACACGGGATAGAGGGGAATATCGAACGGGGACAGAGAGTAAAGGGAGATACCCGGGATAGAGTGGAATATAGAACGGGGACAGAGAGTAAAGGGAGATACCCGGGATAGTGGGGAATATAGAACGGGGACAGAGAGTAAAGCGAGATACCCGGGATAGAGGGGAATATAGAACGAGGACAGTGAGTAAAGGGATATACCCGGGATAGAGGGGAATACAGAACGGGGACAGAGAGTAAAAGGAGATACCTGGGATAGAGGGAAATATAGAACGGGGACAGAGAGTAAAGGGAGATACCCGGGAAAGAGGGGAATATAGAACGGGGACAGAGAGTAAAGGGAGATACCCGGGATAGAGGGAAATATAGAACGGGGACAGAGAGTAAAGGGAGATACCCGGGATAGAGGGGAATATAGAACGGGGACAGTGAGTAAAGGGGAGATACTCGGGATAGAGGGGAATATAGAACGGGGACAGAGAGTAAAGGGAGATACCCGGGATAGAGGGGAATATAGAACGGGGACAGAGAGTAAAGAGAGATACCCGGGATAGAGGGGAATATAGAACGGGGACAGAGAGTAAAGGGAGATACCCGGGATAGAGGGGAATATAGAACGGGGACAGAGAGTAAAGGGAGATACCCGGGATAGAGGAGAATATAGAACGGGGACAGAGAGTAAAGGGAGAAACCCGGGATAGAGGGGTATATAGAACGGGTCAGAGAATAAAGGGAGATACCCGGGATAGAGGGGAATATAGAATAGGGACAGAGAGTAAAGGGAGATACCCGGGATAGAGGGGAATATGGAACGGGGACAGAGAGTAAAGGGAGATACCCGGGATAGAGGGGAATATAGAACTGGGACAGAGAGTAAAGGGAGATACCCGGGATAGAGGGGAATACAGAACGGGGGCAGAGAGTAAAAGGAGATACCTGGGATAGAGGGAAATATTGAACAGGGAAAGAGAGTAAAGGGAGATACCCGGGATAGAGGGGAATATAGAACGGGGACAGAGAGTAAAGGGAGATACCCGGGATAGAGGGAAATATAGAACGGGGACAGAGAGTAAAGGGAGTTACCCGGGATACAGGGCAATATAGAACGGGGACAGTGAGTAAAGGGGAGATACCCGGGATAGAGGGGAATATAGAACGGGGACAGAGAGTAAAGGGAGATACCCGGGATAGAGGGGAATATAGAATGGGGACAGAGAGTAAAGGGAGATACCCGGGATAGGATGAAATATAGAACGGGGACAGAGAGTAAAGGGAGATACCCGGGATAGAGTGGAATATAGAACGGGGACAGAGAGTAAAGGGAGATACCCGGGATAGTGGGGAATATAGAACGGGGACAGAGAGTAAAGCGAGATACCCGGGATAGAGGGGAATATAGAACGAGGACAGTGAGTAAAGGGATATACCCGGGATAGAGGGGAATACAGAACGGGGACAGAGAGTAAAAGGAGATACCTGGGATAGAGGGAAATATAGAACGGGGACAGAGAGTAAAGGGAGATACCCGGGAAAGAGGGGAATATAGAACGGGGACAGAGAGTAAAGGGAGATACCCGGGATAGAGGGAAATATAGAACGGGGACAGAGAGTAAAGGGAGATACCCGGGATAGAGGGGAATATAGAACGGGGACAGTGAGTAAAGGGGAGATACTCGGGATAGAGGGGAATATAGAACGGGGACAGAGAGTAAAGGGAGATACCCGGGATAGAGGGGAATATAGAACGGGGACAGAGAGTAAAGAGAGATACCCGGGATAGAGGGGAATATAGAACGGGGACAGAGCTTAAAGGGAGATACCCGGGATAGAGGGGAATATAGAACGGGGACAGAGAGTAAAGGGAGATACCCGGGATAGAGGGGAATATAGAACGGGGACAGAGAGTAAAGGGAGATACCCGGGATAGAGGAGAATATAGAACGGGGACAGAGAGTAAAGGGAGAAACCCGGGATAGAGGGGAATATAGAACGGGTCAGAGAATAAAGGGAGATACCCGGGATAGAGGGGAATATAGAATAGGGACAGAGAGTAAAGGGAGATACCCGGGATAGAGGGGAATATGGAACGGGGACAGAGAGTAAAGGGAGATACCCGGGATAGAGGGGAATATAGAACTGGGACAGAGAGTAAAGGGAGATACCCGGGATAGAGGGGAATACAGAACGGGGGCAGAGAGTAAAAGGAGATACCTGGGATAGAGGGAAATATTGAACAGGGAAAGAGAGTAAAGGGAGATACCCGGGATAGAGGGGAATATAGAACGGGGACAGAGAGTAAAGGGAGGTACCCGGGATAGAGGGAAATATAGAACGGGGACAGAGAGTAAAGGGAGTTACCCGGGATACAGGGCAATATAGAACGGGGACAGTGAGTAAAGGGGAGATACCCGGGATAGAGGGGAATATAGAACGGGGACAGAGAGTAAAGGGAGATACCCGGGATAGAGGGGAATATAGAATGGGGACAGAGAGTAAAGGGAGATACCCGGGATAGGATGAAATATAGAACGGGGACAGAGAGTAAAGGGAGATACCCGGGATAGAGGGGAATATAGAACGGGGACAGAGAGTAAAGGGAGATACCCGGGATAGAGGGGAATATAGAACAGGGACAGAGCATAAAGGGAGATACCCGGGATAGAGGGGAATATAGAACGGGGACAGAGAGTAAAGGGAGATGCCCGGGATAGAGGGGAATATAGAACGGGGACAGAGAATAAAGTGAGATACCCGGGATAAGGGGAATATAGAACGGGGACAGAGAGTAAAGGGAGATACCCGCGATAGAGGGGAATGTAGGACTGGGACAGAGAGTAAACGGAGATACCCGGGATAGAGGGGAATATAGAACGGGGACAGAGAGTATAGGGAGATACCCGGGATAGAGGGGAATATAGAACGGGGACAGAGAGTAAAGGGTGATACCTGGGAGAGAGGGGAATATAGAACGGGGACAGAAAATAAAGGGAGATACCCGGGATAGAGGGGAATATAGAACGGGGACAGAGATTAAAGGGACATACCCGGGATAGAGGGGAATATAGAACGGGGACAGAGAGTAAAGGGAGATACCCGGGATAGAGGGGAATATAGAACGGTGACAGAGATTAAAGGGAGATACCCGGGATAGAGGGGAATATAGAATGGGGACAGAGAGTAAAGGGAGATACCCAGGATAGAGGGGAATATAGATCGGGGTCAGAGAGTAAAGGGAGGTACCCGTGATAGAGGGGAATATAGAATGGGGGCAGAGAGTAAAGGGAGATACCCGGGATAGAGTGGAATATAGAACGGTGACAGAGAGTAAAGGGAGATACCCGGGATAGATGGGAATATAGAACGGGGACAGAGAGTAAAGGGAGATACCCGGGATAGAGGGGAATATAGAACGGGGACAGATGGTAAAGTGAGATACCCGGGATAGAGGGGAATATAGAACGGGGACAGAGAGTAAAGGGAGGTACCCGGGTTAGAGGGGAATATAGAACGGTGACAGAGAGTAAAGGGAGATACCCGGGATAGATGGGAATATAGAACGGGGACAGAGAGTAAAGGGAGATACCCGGGATAGAGGGGAATATAGAACGGGGACAGAGAGTAAAGGGAGATACCCGGGATAGAGGGGAATATAGAACGGGGTCAGAGAGTAAAGGGAGAAACCCGGGATAGAGCGGAATATAGAACGGGGACAGAGAGTAAAGGGAGATACCCAGGATAGAGGGGAATATAGAACGGGGACAGAGATTAAAGGAAGATGACCGGGATAGAGGGGAATATAGAACGGGGACAGAGAGTAAAGGGAGATACCCGGGATAGAGGGGAATATAGAACGGGGACAGAGAGTAAAGGGAGATACCCGGGATAGAGGTGAATATAGAACTGGGACGGAGAGTAAAGGGAGATACCCGGGATAGAGGGGAATATAGAACGGGGACAGAGAGTAAAGGGAGATACTCAGGATAGAGGGGAATATAGAACGGGGACAGAGATTAAAGGGAGATGACCGGGATAGAGGGGAATATAGAACGGGGACAGAGAGTAAAGGGAGATACCCGGGATAGAGGGGAATATAGAACGGGGACAGAGAGTAAAGGGAGATACCCGGGATAGAGGGGAATATAGATCGGGGACAGAGAGTAATGGGAGATACCCGGGATAGAGAGGAATATAGAACGGGGACAGAGAGTAAACGGAGATACCCGGGATAGAGGGGAATATAGAACGGGGACAGAGAGTAAAGGGAGCTACCAGGGATAGAGGGGAATATAGAACGGGGACAGAGAGTAAAGGGAGATACCCAGGATAGAGGGGATATAGAACGGGGACAGAGAGTAAAGGGAGATACCCGGGATAGAGGGGAATATAGAACGGGGACAGAGAGTAAAGGGAGATACCCGGGACAGAGGGGAATATAGAACGGGGACAGAGAGTAAAGGGATATACACGGGATAGAGGGGAATATCGAACGGGGACAGAGAGTAAAGGGAGATACCCGGGATAGAGTGGAATATAGAACGGGGACAGAGAGTAAAGGGAGATACCCGGGATAGTGGGGAATATAGAACGGGGACAGAGAGTAAAGCGAGATACCCGGGATAGAGGGGAATATAGAACGAGGACAGTGAGTAAAGGGATATACCCGGGATAGAGGGGAATACAGAACGGGGACAGAGAGTAAAAGGAGATACCTGGGATAGAGGGAAATATAGAACGGGGACAGAGAGTAAAGGGAGATACCCGGGATAGAGGGGAATATAGAACGGGGACAGAGAGTAAAGGGAGATACCCGGGATAGAGGGAAATATAGAACGGGGACAGAGAGTAAAGGGAGATACCCGGGATAGAGGGGAATATAGAACGGGGACAGTGAGTAAAGGGGAGATACCTGGGAGAGAGGGGAATATAGAACGGGGACAGAGAGTAAAGGGAGATACCCGGGATAGAGGGGAATATAGAACGGGGACAGAGAGTAAAGAGAGATACCCGGGATAGAGGGGAATATAGAACGGGGACAGAGCTTAAAGGGAGATACCCGGGATAGAGGGGAATATAGAACGGGGACAGAGAGTAAAGGGAGATACCCGGGATAGAGGGGAATATAGAACGGGGACAGAGAGTAAAGGGAGATACCCGGGATAGAGGGGAATATAGAACGGGGACAGAGAGTAAAGGGAGATACCCGGGATAGAGGGGAATATAGAACGGGGACAGAGAGTAAAGGGAGATACCCGGGATAGAGGGGAATATGGAACGGGGACAGAGAGTAAAGGGAGATACCCGGGATAGAGGGGAATATAGAACTGGGACAGAGAGTAAAGGGAGATACCCGGGATAGAGGGGAATATAGAACGGGGACAGAGAGTAAAGGGAGATACCCGGGATAGAGGGGAATATAGAATGGGGACAGAGAGTAAAGGGAGATACCCGGGATAGAGTGAAATATAGAACGGGGACAGAGATTAAAGGGAGATACCCGGGATAGAGGGGAATATATAACGGGGACAGAGAGTAAAGGGAGATACCCGGGATAGAGGGGAATATAGAACGGGGACAGAGCATAAAGGGAGATACCCGGGATAGAGGGGAATATAGAACGGGGACAGAGAGTAAAGGGAGATGCCCGGGATAGAGGGGAATATAGAACGGGGACAGAGAATAAAGTGAGATACCCGGGATAAGGGGAATATAGAACGGGGACAGAGAGTAAAGGGAGATACCCGCGATAGAGGGGAATGTAGGACGGGGACAGAGAGTAAACGGAGATACCCGGGATAGAGGAGAATATAGAACGGGGACAGAGAGTATAGGGAGATACCCGGGATAGAGGGGAATATAGAACGGGGACAGAGAGTAAAGGGTGATACCCGGGAGAGAGGGGAATATAGAACGGGGACAGAAAATAAAGGGAGATACCCGGGATAGAGGGGAATATAGAACGGGGACAGAGATTAAAGGGACATACCCGGGATAGAGGGGAATATAGAACGGGGACAGAGAGTAAAGGGAGATACCCGGGATAGAGAGGAATATAGAACGGTGACAGAGATTAAAGGGAGATACCCGGGATAGAGGGGAATATAGAATGGGGACAGAGAGTAAAGGGAGATACCCAGGATAGAGGGGAATATAGATCGGGGTCAGAGAGTAAAGGGAGATACCCGTGATAGAGGGGAATATAGAATGGGGGCAGAGAGTAAAGGGAGATACCCGGGATAGAGTGGAATATAGAACGGTGACAGAGAGTAAAGGGAGATACCCGGGATAGATGGGAATATAGAACGGGGACAGAGAGTAAAGGGAGATACCCGGGATAGAGGGGAATATAGAACGGGGACAGATGGTGAAGTGAGATACCCGGGATAGAGCGGAATATAGAACGGGGACAGAGAGTAAAGGGAGGTACCCGGGTTAGAGGGGAATATAGAACGGTGACAGAGAGTAAAGGGAGATACCCGGGATAGATGGGAATATAGAACGGGGACAGAGAGTAAAGGGAGATACCCGGGATAGAGGGGAATATAGAACGGGGACAGAGAGTAAAGGGAGATACCCGGGATAGAGGGGAATATAGAACGGGGACAGAGAGTAAAGGGAGAAACCCGGGATAGAGGGGAATATAGAACGGGGAGAGAGAGTAAAGGGAGATACCCGGGATAGAGGGGAATATAGAACGGGGTCAGAGAATAAAGGGACATACCCGGGATAGAGGGGAATATAGAACGGGGACAGAGAGTAAAGGGAGATACCCGGGATAGAGGTGAATATAGAACTGGGACGGAGAGTAAAGGGAGATACCCGGGATAGAGGGGAATATAGAACGGGGACAGAGAGTAAAGGGAGATACCCAGGATAGAGGGGAATATAGAACGGGGACAGAGATTAAAGGGAGATGACCGGGAAAGAGGGGAATATAGAACGGGGTCAGAGAATAAAGGGACATACCCGGGATAGAGGGGAATATAGAACGGGGACAGAGAGTAAAGGGAGATACCCGGGATAGAGGTGAATATAGAACTGGGACGGAGAGTAAAGGGAGATACCCGGGATAGAGGGGAATATAGAACGGGGACAGAGAGTAAAGGGAGATACCCAGGATAGAGGGGAATATAGAACGGGGACAGAGATTAAAGGGAGATGACCGGGATAGAGGGGAATATAGAACGGGGACAGAGAGTAAAGGGAGATACCCGGGATAGAGGGGAATATAGAACGGGGACAGAGAGTAAAGGGAGATACCCGGGATAGAGGGGAATATAGAACGGGGACAGAGAGTAATGGGAGATACCCGGGATAGAGAGGAATATAGAACGGGGACAGAGAGTAAACGGAGATACCCGGGATAGAGGGGAATATAGAACGGGGACAGAGAGTAAAGGGAGATACCAGGGATAGAGGGGAATATAGAACGGGGACAGAGAGTAAAGGGAGATACCCGGGATAGAGGGGATATAGAACGGGGACAGAGAGTAAAGGGAGATACCCGGGATAGAGGGGAATATAGAACGGGGACAGAGAGTAAAGGGAGATACCCGGGTCAGAGGGGAATATAGAACGGGCACAGAGAGTAAAGGGATATACACGGGATAGAGGGGAATATCGAACGGGGACAGAGAGTAAAGGGAGATACCCGGGATCGAGTGGAATATAGAACGGGGACAGAGAGTAAAGGGAGATACCCGGGATAGTGGGGAATATAGAACGGGGACAGAGAGTAAAGCGAGATACCCGGGATAGAGGGGAATATAGAACGAGGACAGTGAGTAAAGGGATATACCCGGGAAAGAGGGGAATACAGAACGGGGACAGAGAGTAAAAGGAGATACCTGGGATAGAGGGAAATATAGAACGGGGACAGAGAGTAAAGGGAGATACCCGGGAAAGAGGGGAATATAGAACGGGGACAGAGAGTAAAGGGAGATACCCGGGATAGAGGGAAATATAGAACGGGGACAGAGAGTAAAGGGAGATACCCGGGATAGAGGGGAATATAGAACGGGGACAGTGAGTAAAGGGGAGATACCCGGGATAGAGGGGAATATAGAACGGGGACAGAGAGTAAAGGGAGATACCCGGGATAGAGGGGAATATAGAACGGGGACAGAGAGTAAAGAGAGATACCCGGGATAGAGGGGAATATAGAACGGGGACAGAGCTTAAAGGGAGATACCCGGGATAGAGGGGAATATAGAACGGGGACAGAGAGTAAAGGGAGATACCCGGGATAGAGGGGAATATAGAACGGGGACAGAGAGTAAAGGGAGATACCCGGGATAGAGGAGAATATAGAACGGGGACAGAGAGTAAAGGGAGAAACCCGGGATAGAGGGGAATATAGAACGGGGACAGAGAATAAAGGGAGATACCCGGGATAGAGGGGAATATAGAATAGGGACAGAGAGTAAAGGGAGATACCCGGGATAGAGGGGAATATGGAACGGGGACAGAGAGTAAAGGGAGATACCCGGGATAGAGGGGAATATAGAACTGGGACAGAGAGTAAAGGGAGATACCCGGGATAGAGGGGAATACAGAACGGGGGCAGAGAGTAAAAGGAGATACCTGGGATAGAGGGAAATATTGAACAGGGAAAGAGAGTAAAGGGAGATACCCGGGATAGAGGGGAATATAGAACGGGGACAGAGAGTAAAGGGAGATACCCGGGATAGAGGGAAATAAAGAACGGGGACAGAGAGTAAAGGGAGTTACCCGGGATACAGGGCAATATAGAACGGGGACAGTGAGTAAAGGGGAGATACCCGGGATAGAGGGGAATATAGAACGGGGACAGAGAGTAAAGGGAGATACCCGGGATAGAGGGGAATATAGAATGGGGACAGAGAGTAAAGGGAGATACCCGGGATAGAGTGAAATATAGAACGGGGACAGAGAGTAAAGGGAGATACCCGGGATAGAGGGGAATATAGAACGGGGACAGAGAGTAAAGGGAGATACCCGGGATAGAGGGGAATATAGAACGGGGACAGAGCATAAAGGGAGATACCCGGGATAGAGGGGAATATAGAACGGGGACAGAGAGTAAAGTGAGATGCCCGGGATAGAGGGGAATATAGAACGGGGACAGAGAATAAAGTGAGATACCCGGGATAAGGGGAATATAGAACGGGGACAGAGAGTAAAGGGAGATACCCGCGATAGAGGGGAATGTAGGACGGGGACAGAGAGTAAACGGAGATACCCGGGATAGAGGGGAATATAGAACGGGGACAGAGAGTATAGGGAGATACCCGGGATAGAGGGGAATATAGAACGGGGACAGAGAGTAAAGGGTGATACCCGGGAGAGAGGGGAATATAGAACGGGGACAGAAAATAAAGGGAGATACCCGGGATAGAGGGGAATATAGAACGGGGACAGAGATTAAAGGGACATACCCGGGATAGAGGGGAATATAGAACGGGGACAGAGAGTAAAGGGAGATACCCGGGATAGAGGGGAATATAGAACGGTGACAGAGATTAAAGGGAGATACCCGGGATAGAGGGGAATATAGAATGGGGACAGAGAGTAAAGGGAGATACCCAGGATAGAGGGGAATATAGATCGGGGTCAGAGAGTAAAGGGAGATACCCGTGATAGAGGGGAATATAGAATGGGGGCAGAGAGTAAAGGGAGATACCCGGGATAGAGTGGAATATAGAACGGTGACAGAGAGTAAAGGGAGATACCCGGGATAGATGGGAATATAGAACGGGGACAGAGAGTAAAGGGAGATACCCGGGATAGAGGGGAATATAGAACGGGGACAGATGGTAAAGTGAGATACCCGGGATAGAGGGGAATATAGAACGGGGACAGAGAGTAAAGGGAGGTACCCGGGTTAGAGGGGAATATAGAACGGTGACAGAGAGTAAAGGGAGATACCCGGGATAGATGGGAATATAGAACGGGGACAGAGAGTAAAGGGAGATACCCGGGATAGAGGGGAATATAGAACGGGGACAGAGAATAAAGGGAGATACCCGGGATAGAGGGGAATATAGAACGGGGACAGAGAGTAAAGGGAGAAACCCGGGATAGAGGGGAATATAGAACGGGGACAGAGAGTAAAGGGAGATACCCAGGATAGAGGGGAATATAGAACGGGGACAGAGATTAAAGGAAGATGACCGGGATAGAGGGGAATATAGAACGGGGACAGAGAGTAAAGGGTGATACCCGGGATAGAGGGGAATATAGAACGGGGACAGAGAGTAAAGGGAGATACCCGGGATAGAGGTGAATATAGAACTGGGACGGAGAGTAAAGGGAGATACCCGGGATAGAGGGGAATATAGAACGGGGACAGAGAGTAAAGGGAGATACCCAGGATAGAGGGGAATATAGAACAGGGACAGAGATTAAAGGGAGATGACCGGGATAGAGGGGAATATAGAACGGGGACAGAGAGTAAAGGGAGATACCCGGGATAGAGGGGAATATAGAACGGGGACAGAGAGTAAAGGGAGATACCCGGGATAGAGGGGAATATAGATCGGGGACAGAGAGTAATGGGAGATACCCGGGATAGAGAGGAATATAGAACGGGGACAGAGAGTAAACGGAGATACCCGGGATAGAGGGGAATATAGAACGGGGACAGAGAGTAAAGGGAGCTACCAGGGATAGAGGGGAATATAGAACGGGGACAGAGAGTAAAGGGAGATACCCGGGATAGAGGGGATATAGAACGGGGACAGAGAGTAAAGGGAGATACCCGGGATAGAGGGGAATATAGAACGGGGACAGAGAGTAAAGGGAGATACCCGGGACAGAGGGGAATATCGAACGGGGACAGAGAGTAAAGGGATATACACGGGATAGAGGGGAATATCGAACGGGGACAGAGATTAAAGGAAGATGACCGGGATAGAGGGGAATATCGAACGGGGACAGAGATTAAAGGAAGATGACCGGGATAGAGGGGAATATAGAACGGGGACAGAGAGTAAAGGGAGATACCCGGGATAGAGGGGAATATAGAACGGGGACAGAGAGTAAAGGGAGATACCCGGGATAGAGGTGAATATAGAACTGGGACGGAGAGTAAAGGGAGATACCCGGGATAGAGGGGAATATAGAACGGGGACAGAGAGTAAAGGGAGATACCCAGGATAGAGGGGAATATAGAACGGGGACAGAGATTAAAGGGAGATGACCGGGATAGAGGGGAATATAGAACGGGGACAGAGAGTAAAGGGAGATACCCGGGATAGAGGGGAATATAGAACGGGGACAGAGAGTAAAGGGAGATACCCGGGATAGAGGGGAATATAGATCGGGGACAGAGAGTAATGGGAGATACCCGGGATAGAGGGGAATGTAGGACGGGGACAGAGAGTAAACGGAGATACCCGGGATAGAGGGGAATATAGAACGGGGACAGAGAGTATAGGGAGATACCCGGGATAGAGGGGAATATAGAACGGGGACAGAGAGTAAAGGGTGATACCCGGGAGAGAGGGGAATATAGAACGGGGACAGAAAATAAAGGGAGATACCCGGGATAGAGGGGAATATAGAACGGGGACAGAGATTAAAGGGACATACCCGGGATAGAGGGGAATATAGAACGGGGACAGAGAGTAAAGGGAGATACCCGGGATAGAGGGGAATATAGAACGGTGACAGAGATTAAAGGGAGATACCCGGGATAGAGGGGAATATAGAATGGGGACAGAGAGTAAAGGGAGATACCCAGGATAGAGGGGAATATAGATCGGGGTCAGAGAGTAAAGGGAGATACCCGTGATAGAGGGGAATATAGAATGGGGGCAGAGAGTAAAGGGAGATACCCGGGATAGAGTGGAATATAGAACGGTGACAGAGAGTAAAGGGAGATACCCGGGATAGATGGGAATATAGAACGGGGACAGAGAGTAAAGGGAGATACCCGGGATAGAGGGGAATATAGAACGGGGACAGATGGTAAAGTGAGATACCCGGGATAGAGGGGAATATAGAACGGGGACAGAGAGTAAAGGGAGGTACCCGGGTTAGAGGGGAATATAGAACGGTGACAGAGAGTAAAGGGAGATACCCGGGATAGATGGGAATATAGAACGGGGACAGAGAGTAAAGGGAGATACCCGGGATAGAGGGGAATATAGAACGGGGACAGAGAGTAAAGGGAGATACCCGGGATAGAGGGGAATATAGAACGGGGACAGAGAGTAAAGGGAGAAACCCGGGATAGAGGGGAATATAGAACGGGGACAGAGAGTAAAGGGAGATACCCAGGATAGAGGGGAATATAGAACGGGGACAGAGATTAAAGGAAGATGACCGGGATAGAGGGGAATATAGAACGGGGACAGAGAGTAAAGGGTGATACCCGGGATAGAGGGGAATATAGAACGGGGACAGAGAGTAAAGGGAGATACCCGGGATAGAGGTGAATATAGAACTGGGACGGAGAGTAAAGGGAGATACCCGGGATAGAGGGGAATATAGAACGGGGACAGAGAGTAAAGGGAGATACCCAGGATAGAGGGGAATATAGAACAGGGACAGAGATTAAAGGGAGATGACCGGGATAGAGGGG
Source organism: Somniosus microcephalus (assembly GCF_052327205.1). Taxonomy (NCBI): domain Eukaryota; kingdom Metazoa; phylum Chordata; class Chondrichthyes; order Squaliformes; family Somniosidae; genus Somniosus; species Somniosus microcephalus. The sequence goes on along the minus strand of NW_028225181.1, from coordinate 39,373,332 downwards.
AATATAGAACGGGGACAGAGAGTAAAGGGAGATACCCGGGATAGAGGGGAATATAGAACGGGGACAGAGAGTAAAGGGAGATACCCGGGATAGAGGGGATTATAGATCGGGGACAGAGAGTAATGGGAGATACCCGGGATAGAGAGGAATATAGAACGGGGACAGAGAGTAAACGGAGATACCCGGGATAGAGGGGAATATAGAACGGGGACAGAGAGTAAAGGGAGCTACCAGGGATAGAGGGGAATATAGAACGGGGACAGAGAGTAAAGGGAGATACCCGGGATAGAGGGGATATAGAACGGGGACAGAGAGTAAAGGGAGATACCCGGGATAGAGGGGAATATAGAACGGGGACAGAGAGTAAAGGGAGATACCCGGGACAGAGGGGAATATCGAACGGGGACAGAGAGTAAAGGGATATACACGGGATAGAGGGGAATATCGAACGGGGACAGAGATTAAAGGAAGATGAGCGGGATAGAGGGGAATATCGAACGGGGACAGAGATTAAAGGAAGATGACCGGGATAGAGGGGAATATAGAACGGGGACAGAGAGTAAAGGGAGATACCCGGGATAGAGGGGAATATAGAACGGGGACAGAGAGTAAAGGGAGATACCCGGGATAGAGGTGAATATAGAACTGGGACGGAGAGTAAAGGGAGATACCCGGGATAGAGGGGAATATAGAACGGGGACAGAGAGTAAAGGGAGATACCCAGGATAGAGGGGAATATAGAACGGGGACAGAGATTAAAGGGAGATGACCGGGGTAGAGGGGAATATAGAACGGGGACAGAGAGTAAAGGGAGATACCCGGGATAGAGGGGAATATAGAACGGGGACAGAGAGTAAAGGGAGATACCCGGGATAGAGGGGAATATAGATCGGGGACAGAGAGTAATGGGAGATACCCGGGATAGAGAGGAATATAGAACGGGGACAGAGAGTAAACGGAGATACCCGGGATAGAGGGGAATATAGAACGGGGACAGAGAGTAAAGGGAGCTACCAGGGATAGAGGGGAATATAGAACGGGGACAGAGAGTAAAGGGAGATACCCGGGATAGAGGGGATATAGAACGGGGACAGAGAGTAAAGGGAGATACCCGGGATAGAGGGGAATATAGAACGGGGACAGAGAGTAAAGGGAGATACCCGGGACAGAGGGGAATATAGAACGGGGACAGAGAGTAAAGGGATATACACGGGATAGAGGGGAATATCGAACGGGGACAGAGAGTAAAGGGAGATACCCGGGATAGAGTGGAATATAGAACGGGGACAGAGAGTAAAGGGAGATACCCGGGATAGTGGGGAATATAGAACGGGGACAGAGAGTAAAGCGAGATACCCGGGATAGAGGGGAATATAGAACGAGGACAGTGAGTAAAGGGATATACCCGGGATAGAGGGGAATACAGAACGGGGACAGAGAGTAAAAGGAGATACCTGGGATAGAGGGAAATATAGAACGGGGACAGAGAGTAAAGGGAGATACCCGGGAAAGAGGGGAATATAGAACGGGGACAGAGAGTAAAGGGAGATACCCGGGATAGAGGGAAATATAGAACGGGGACAGAGAGTAAAGGGAGATACCCGGGATAGAGGGGAATATAGAACGGGGACAGTGAGTAAAGGGGAGATACCCGGGATAGAGGGGAATATAGAACGGGGACAGAGAGTAAAGGGAGATACCCGGGATAGAGGGGAATATAGAACGGGGACAGAGAGTAAAGAGAGATACCCGGGATAGAGGGGAATATAGAACGGGGACAGAGCTTAAAGGGAGATACCCGGGATAGAGGGGAATATAGAACGGGGACAGAGAGTAAAGGGAGATACCCGGGATAGAGGGGAATATAGAACGGGGACAGAGAGTAAAGGGAGATACCCGGGATAGAGGAGAATATAGAACGGGGACAGAGAGTAAAGGGAGAAACCCGGGATAGAGGGGAATATAGAACGGGGACAGAGAATAAAGGGAGATACCCGGGATAGAGGGGAATATAGAATAGGGACAGAGAGTAAAGGGAGATACCCGGGATAGAGGGGAATATGGAACGGGGACAGAGAGTAAAGGGAGATACCCGGGATAGAGGGGAATATAGAACTGGGACAGAGAGTAAAGGGAGATACCCGGGATAGAGGGGAATACAGAACGGGGGCAGAGAGTAAAAGGAGATACCTGGGATAGAGGGAAATATTGAACAGGGAAAGAGAGTAAAGGGAGATACCCGGGATAGAGGGGAATATAGAACGGGGACAGAGAGTAAAGGGAGATACCCGGGATAGAGGGAAATATAGAACGGGGACAGAGAGTAAAGGGAGTTACCCGGGATACAGGGCAATATAGAACGGGGACAGTGAGTAAAGGGGAGATACCCGGGATAGAGGGGAATATAGAACGGGGACAGAGAGTAAAGGGAGATACCCGGGATAGAGGGGAATATAGAATGGGGACAGAGAGTAAAGGGAGATACCCGGGATAGAGTGAAATATAGAACGGGGACAGAGAGTAAAGGGAGATACCCGGGATAGAGGGGAATATAGAACGGGGACAGAGAGTAAAGGGAGATACCCGGGATAGAGGGGAATATAGAACGGGGACAGAGCATAAAGGGAGATACCCGGGATAGAGGGGAATATAGAACGGGGACAGAGAGTAAAGTGAGATGCCCGGGATAGAGGGGAATATAGAACGGGGACAGAGAATAAAGTGAGATACCCGGGATAAGGGGAATATAGAACGGGGACAGAGAGTAAAGGGAGATACCCGCGATAGAGGGGAATGTAGGACGGGGACAGAGAGTAAACGGAGATACCCGGGATAGAGGGGAATATAGAACGGGGACAGAGAGTATAGGGAGATACCCGGGATAGAGGGGAATATAGAACGGGGACAGAGAGTAAAGGGTGATACCCGGGAGAGAGGGGAATATAGAACGGGGACAGAAAATAAAGGGAGATACCCGGGATAGAGGGGAATATAGAACGGGGACAGAGATTAAAGGGACATACCCGGGATAGAGGGGAATATAGAACGGGGACAGAGAGTAAAGGGAGATACCCGGGATAGAGGGGAATATAGAACGGTGACAGAGATTAAAGGGAGATACCCGGGATAGAGGGGAATATAGAATGGGGACAGAGAGTAAAGGGAGATACCCAGGATAGAGGGGAATATAGATCGGGGTCAGAGAGTAAAGGGAGATACCCGTGATAGAGGGGAATATAGAATGGGGGCAGAGAGTAAAGGGAGATACCCGGGATAGAGTGGAATATAGAACGGTGACAGAGAGTAAAGGGAGATACCCGGGATAGATGGGAATATAGAACGGGGACAGAGAGTAAAGGGAGATACCCGGGATAGAGGGGAATATAGAACGGGGACAGATGGTAAAGTGAGATACCCGGGATAGAGGGGAATATAGAACGGGGACAGAGAGTAAAGGGAGGTACCCGGGTTAGAGGGGAATATAGAACGGTGACAGAGAGTAAAGGGAGATACCCGGGATAGATGGGAATATAGAACGGGGACAGAGAGTAAAGGGAGATACCCGGGATAGAGGGGAATATAGAACGGGGACAGAGAGTAAAGGGAGATACCCGGGATAGAGGGGAATATAGAACGGGGACAGAGAGTAAAGGGAGAAACCCGGGATAGAGGGGAATATAGAACGGGGACAGAGAGTAAAGGGAGATACCCAGGATAGAGGGGAATATAGAACGGGGACAGAGATTAAAGGAAGATGACCGGGATAGAGGGGAATATAGAACGGGGACAGAGAGTAAAGGGTGATACCCGGGATAGAGGGGAATATAGAACGGGGACAGAGAGTAAAGGGAGATACCCGGGATAGAGGTGAATATAGAACTGGGACGGAGAGTAAAGGGAGATACCCGGGATAGAGGGGAATATAGAACGGGGACAGAGAGTAAAGGGAGATACCCAGGATAGAGGGGAATATAGAACAGGGACAGAGATTAAAGGGAGATGACCGGGATAGAGGGGAATATAGAACGGGGACAGAGAGTAAAGGGAGATACCCGGGATAGAGGGGAATATAGAACGGGGACAGAGAGTAAAGGGAGATACCCGGGATAGAGGGGAATATAGATCGGGGACAGAGAGTAATGGGAGATACCCGGGATAGAGAGGAATATAGAACGGGGACAGAGAGTAAACGGAGATACCCGGGATAGAGGGGAATATAGAACGGGGACAGAGAGTAAAGGGAGCTACCAGGGATAGAGGGGAATATAGAACGGGGACAGAGAGTAAAGGGAGATACCCGGGATAGAGGGGATATAGAACGGGGACAGAGAGTAAAGGGAGATACCCGGGATAGAGGGGAATATAGAACGGGGACAGAGAGTAAAGGGAGATACCCGGGACAGAGGGGAATATCGAACGGGGACAGAGAGTAAAGGGATATACACGGGATAGAGGGGAATATCGAACGGGGACAGAGATTAAAGGAAGATGACCGGGATAGAGGGGAATATCGAACGGGGACAGAGATTAAAGGAAGATGACCGGGATAGAGGGGAATATAGAACGGGGACAGAGAGTAAAGGGAGATACCCGGGATAGAGGGGAATATAGAACGGGGACAGAGAGTAAAGGGAGATACCCGGGATAGAGGTGAATATAGAACTGGGACGGAGAGTAAAGGGAGATACCCGGGATAGAGGGGAATATAGAACGGGGACAGAGAGTAAAGGGAGATACCCAGGATAGAGGGGAATATAGAACGGGGACAGAGATTAAAGGGAGATGACCGGGATAGAGGGGAATATAGAACGGGGACAGAGAGTAAAGGGAGATACCCGGGATAGAGGGGAATATAGAACGGGGACAGAGAGTAAAGGGAGATACCCGGGATAGAGGGGAATATAGATCGGGGACAGAGAGTAATGGGAGATACCCGGGATAGAGAGGAATATAGAACGGGGACAGAGAGTAAACGGAGATACCCGGGATAGAGGGGAATACAGAACGGGGGACAGAGAGTAAAGGGAGCTACCAGGGATAGAGGGGAATATAGAACGGGGACAGAGAGTAAAGGGAGATACCCGGGATAGAGGGGATATAGAACGGGGACAGAGAGTAAAGGGAGATACCCGGGATAGAGGGGAATATAGAACGGGGACAGAGAGTAAAGGGAGATACCCGGGACAGAGGGGAATATAGAACGGGGACAGAGAGTAAAGGGATATACACGGGATAGAGGGGAATATCGAACGGGGACAGAGAGTAAAGGGAGATACCCGGGATAGAGTGGAATATAGAACGGGGACAGAGAGTAAAGGGAGATACCCGGGATAGTGGGGAATATAGAACGGGGACAGAGAGTAAAGCGAGATACCCGGGATAGAGGGGAATATAGAACGAGGACAGTGAGTAAAGGGATATACCCGGGATAGAGGGGAATACAGAACGGGGACAGAGAGTAAAAGGAGATACCTGGGATAGAGGGAAATATAGAACGGGGACAGAGAGTAAAGGGAGATACCCGGGATAGAGGGGAATATAGAACGGGGACAGAGAGTAAAGGGAGATACCCGGGATAGAGGGAAATATAGAACGGGGTCAGAGAGTAAAGGGAGATACCCGGGATAGAGGGAAATATAGAACGGGGACAGTGAGTAAAGGGGAGATACCCGGGAGAGAGGGGAATATAGAACGGGGACAGAGAGTAAAGGGAGATACCCGGGATAGAGGGGAATATAGAACGGGGACAGAGAGTAAAGGGAGATACCCGGGATAGAGGGGAATATAGAACGGGGACAGAGCTTAAAGGGAGATACCCGGGATAGAGGGGAATATAGAACGGGGACAGAGAGTAAAGGGAGATACCCGGGATAGAGGGGAATATAGAACGGGGACAGAGAGTAAAGGGAGATACCCGGGATAGAGGGGAATATAGAACGGGGACAGAGAGTAAAGGGAGATACCCGGGATAGAGGGGAATATAGAACGGGGACAGAGAGTAAAGGGAGATACCCGGGATAGAGGGGAATATGGAACGGGGACAGAGAGTAAAGGGAGATACCCGGGATAGAGGGGAATATAGAACTGGGACAGAGAGTAAAGGGAGATACCCGGGATAGAGGGGAATATAGAACGGGGACAGAGAGTAAAGGGAGATACCCGGGATAGAGGGGAATATAAAAAGGGGACAGAGAGTAAAGGGAGATACCCGGGATAGAGTGAAATATAGAACGGGGACAGAGAGTAAAGGGAGATACCCGGGATAGAGGGGAATATAGAACGGGGACAGAGAGTAAAGGGAGATACCCGGGATAGAGGGGAATATAGAACGGGGACAGAGCATAAAGGGAGATACCCGGGATAGAGGGGAATATAGAACGGGGACAGAGAGTAAAGGGAGATGCCCGGGATAGAGGGGAATATAGAACGGGGACAGAGAATAAAGTGAGATACCTGGGATAAGGGGAATATAGAACGGGGACAGAGAGTAAAGGGAGATACCCGCGATAGAGGGGAATGTAGGACGGGGACAGAGAGTAAACGGAGATACCCGGGATAGAGGGGAATATAGAACGGGGACAGAGAGTATAGGGAGATACCCGGGATAGAGGGGAATATAGAACGGGGACAGAGAGTAAAGGGTGATACCCGGGAGAGAGGGGAATATAGAACGGGGACAGAAAATAAAGGGAGATACCCGGGATAGAGGGGAATATAGAACGGGGACAGAGATTAAAGGGACATACCCGGGATAGAGGGGAATATAGAACGGGGACAGAGAGTAAAGGGAGATACCCGGGATAGAGAGGAATATAGAACGGTGACAGAGATTAAAGGGAGATACCCGGGATAGAGGGGAATATAGAATGGGGACAGAGAGTAAAGGGAGATACCCAGGATAGAGGGGAATATAGATCGGGGTCAGAGAGTAAAGGGAGATACCCGTGATAGAGGGGAATATAGAATGGGGGCAGAGAGTAAAGGGAGATACCCGGGATAGAGTGGAATATAGAACGGTGACAGAGAGTAAAGGGAGATACCCGGGATAGATGGGAATATAGAACGGGGACAGAGAGTAAAGGGAGATACCCGGGATAGAGGGGAATATAGAACGGGGACAGATGGTAAAGTGAGATACCCGGGATAGAGCGGAATATAGAACGGGGACAGAGAGTAAAGGGAGGTACCCGGGTTAGAGGGGAATATAGAACGGTGACAGAGAGTAAAGGGAGATACCCGGGATAGATGGGAATATAGAACGGGAACAGAGAGTAAAGGGAGATACCCGGGATAGAGGGGAATATAGAACGGGGACAGAGAGTAAAGGGAGATACCCGGGATAGAGGGGAATATAGAACGGGGACAGAGAGTAAAGGGAGAAACCCGGGATAGAGGGGAATATAGAACGGGGAGAGAGAGTAAAGGGAGATACCCGGGATAGAGGGGAATATAGAACGGGGTCAGAGAATAAAGGGACATACCCGGGATAGAGGGGAATATAGAACGGGGACAGAGAGTAAAGGGAGATACCCGGGATAGAGGTGAATATAGAACTGGGACGGAGAGTAAAGGGAGATACCCGGGATAGAGGGGAATATAGAACGGGGACAGAGAGTAAAGGGAGATACCCAGGATAGAGGGGAATATAGAACGGGGACAGAGATTAAAGGGAGATGACCGGGATAGAGGGGAATATAGAACGGGGTCAGAGAATAAAGGGACATACCCGGGATAGAGGGGAATATAGAACGGGGACAGAGAGTAAAGGGAGATACCCGGGATAGAGGTGAATATAGAACTGGGACGGAGAGTAAAGGGAGATACCCGGGATAGAGGGGAATATAGAACGGGGACAGAGAGTAAAGGGAGATACCCAGGATAGAGGGGAATATAGAACGGGGACAGAGATTAAAGGGAGATGACCGGGATAGAGGGGAATATAGAACGGGGACAGAGAGTAAAGGGAGATACCCGGGATAGAGGGGAATATAGAACGGGGACAGAGTGTAAAGGGAGATACCCGGGATGGTGGGGAATATAGAACGGGGACAGAGAGTAATGGGAGATACCCGGGATAGAGAGGAATATAGAACGGGGACAGAGAGTAAACGGAGATACCCGGGATAGAGGGGAATATAGAACGGGGACAGAGAATAAAGGGAGATACCAGGGATAGAGGGGAATATAGAACGGGGACAGAGAGTAAAGGCAGATACCCGGGATAGAGGGGATATAGAACGGGGACAGAGAGTAAAGGGAGATACCCGGGATAGAGGGGAATATAGAACGGGGACAGAGAGTAAAGGGAGATACCCGGGTCAGAGGGGAATATAGAACGGGCACAGAGAGTAAAGGGATATACACGGGATAGAGGGGAATATCGAACGGGGACAGAGAGTAAAGGGAGATACCCGGGATCGAGTGGAATATAGAACGGGGACAGAGAGTAAAGGGAGATACCCGGGATAGTGGGGAATATAGAACGGGGACAGAGAGGAAAGCGAGATACCCGGGATAGAGGGGAATATAGAACGAGGACAGTGAGTAAAGGGATATACCCGGGATAGAGGGGAATACAGAACGGGGACAGAGAGTAAAAGGAGATACCTGGGATAGAGGGAAATATAGAACGGGGACAGAGAGTAAAGGGAGATACCCGGGAAAGAGGGGAATATAGAACGGGGACAGAGAGTAAAGGGAGATACCCGGGATAGAGGGAAATATAGAACGGGGACAGAGAGTAAAGGGAGATACCCGGGATAGAGGGGAATATAGAACGGGGACAGTGAGTAAAGGGGAGATACCCGGGATAGAGGGGAATATAGAACGGGGACAGAGAGTAAAGGGATATACCCGGGATAGAGGGGAATACAGAACGGGGACAGAGAGTAAAGAGAGATACCCGGGATAGAGGGGAATATAGAACGGGGACAGAGCTTAAAGGGAGATACCCGGGATAGAGGGGAATATAGAACGGGGACAGAGAGTAAAGGGAGATACCCGGGATAGAGGGGAATATAGAACGGGGACAGAGAGTAAAGGGAGATACCCGGGATAGAGGAGAATATAGAACGGGGACAGAGAGTAAAGGGAGAAACCCGGGATAGAGGGGAATATAGAACGGGGACAGAGAATAAAGGGAGATACCCGGGATAGAGGGGAATATAGAATAGGGACAGAGAGTAAAGGGAGATACCCGGGATAGAGGGGAATATGGAACGGGGACAGAGAGTAAAGGGAGATACCCGGGATAGAGGGGAATATAGAACTGGGACAGAGAGTAAAGGGAGATACCCGGGATAGAGGGGAATACAGAACGGGGGCAGAGAGTAAAAGGAGATACCTGGGATAGAGGGAAATATTGAACAGGGAAAGAGAGTAAAGGGAGATACCCGGGATAGAGGGGAATATAGAACGGGGACAGAGAGTAAAGGGAGATACCCGGGATAGAGGGAAATATAGAACGGGGACAGAGAGTAAAGGGAGTTACCCGGGATACAGGGCAATATAGAACGGGGACAGTGAGTAAAGGGGAGATACCCGGGATAGAGGGGAATATAGAACGGGGACAGAGAGTCAAGGGAGATACCCGGGATGGAGGGGAATATAGAATGGGGACAGAGAGTAAAGGGAGATACCCGGGATAGAGTGAAATATAGAACGGGGACAGAGAGTAAAGGGAGATACCCGGGATGGAGGGGAATATAGAACGGGGACAGAGAGTAAAGGGAGATACCCGGGATAGAGGGGAATATAGAACGGCGACAGAGCATAAAGGGAGATACCCGGGATAGAGGGGAATATAGAACGGGGACAGAGAGTAAAGGGAGATGCCCGGGATAGAGGGGAATATAGAACGGGGACAGAGAATAAAGTGAGATACCCGGGATAAGGGGAATATAGAACGGGGACAGAGAGTAAAGGGAGATACCCGCGATAGAGGGGAATGTAGGACGGGGACAGAGAGTAAACGGAGATACCCGGGATAGAGGGGAATATAGAACGGGGACAGAGAGTATAGGGAGATACCCGGGATAGAGGGGAATATAGAACGGGGACAGAGAGTAAAGGGTGATACCCGGGAGAGAGGGGAATATAGAACGGGGACAGAAAATAAAGGGAGATACCCGGGATAGAGGGGAATATAGAACGGGGACAGAGATTAAAGGGACATACCCGGGATAGAGGGGAATATAGAACGGGGACAGAGAGTAAAGGGAGATACCCGGGATAGAGGGGAATATAGAACGGTGACAGAGATTAAAGGGAGATACCCGGGATAGAGGGGAATATAGAATGGGGACAGAGAGTAAAGGGAGATACCCAGGATAGAGGGGAATATAGATCGGGGTCAGAGAGTAAAGGGAGATACCCGTGATAGAGGGGAATATAGAATGGGGGCAGAGAGTAAAGGGAGATACCCGGGATAGAGTGGAATATAGAACGGTGACAGAGAGTAAAGGGAGATACCCGGGATAGATGCGAATATAGAACGGGGACAGAGAGTAAAGGGAGATACCCGGGATAGAGGGGAATATAGAACGGGGACAGATGGTAAAGTGAGATACCCGGGATAGAGGGGAATATAGAACGGGGACAGAGAGTAAAGGGAGGTACCCGGGTTAGAGGGGAATATAGAACGGTGACAGAGAGTAAAGGGAGATACCCGGGATAGATGGGAATATAGAACGGGGACAGAGAGTAAAGGGAGATACCCGGGATAGAGGGGAATATAGAACGGGGACAGAGAGTAAAGGGAGATACCCGGGATAGAGGGGAATATAGAACGGGGACAGAGAGTAAAGGGAGAAACCCGGGATAGAGGGGAATATAGAACGGGGACAGAGAGTAAAGGGAGATACCCAGGATAGAGGGGAATATAGAACGGGGACAGAGATTAAAGGAAGATGATCGGGATAGAGGGGAATATAGAACGGGGACAGAGAGTAAAGGGAGATACCCGGGATAGAGGGGAATATAGAACGGGGACAGAGAGTAAAGGGAGATACCCGGGATAGAGGTGAATATAGAACTGGGACGGAGAGTAAAGGGAGATATCCGGGATAGAGGGGAATATAGAACGGGGACAGAGAGTAAAGGGAGATACCCAGGATAGAGGGGAATATAGAACAGGGACAGAGATTAAAGGGAGATGACCGGGATAGAGGGGAATATAGAACGGGGACAGAGAGTAAAGGGAGATACCCGGGATAGAGGGGAATATAGAACGGGGACAGAGAGTAAAGGGAGATACCCGGGATAGAGGGGAATATAGATCGGGGACAGAGAGTAATGGGAGATACCCGGGATAGAGAGGAATATAGAACGGGGACAGAGAGTAAACGGAGATACCCGGGAGAGAGGGGAATATAGAACGGGGACAGAGAGTAAAGGGAGCTACCAGGGATAGAGGGGAATATAGAACGGGGACAGAGAGTAAAGGGAGATACCCGGGATAGAGGGGATATAGAACGGGGACAGAGAGTAAAGGGAGATACCCGGGATAGAGGGGAATATAGAACGGGGACAGAGAGTAAAGGGAGATACCCGGGACAGAGGGGAATATCGAACGGGGACAGAGAGTAAAGGGATATACACGGGATAGAGGGGAATATCGAACGGGGACAGAGAGTAAAGGGAGATACCCGGGATAGAGTGGAATATAGAACGGGGACAGAGAGTAAAGGGAGATACCCGGGATAGTGTGGAATATAGAACGGGGACAGAGAGTAAAGCGAGATACCCGGGATAGAGGGGAATATAGAACGAGGACAGTGAGTAAAGGGATATACCCGGGATAGAGGGGAATACAGAACGGGGACAGAGAGTAAAAGGAGATACCTGGGATAGAGGGAAATATAGAACGGGGACAGAGAGTAAAGGGAGATACCCGGGATAGAGGGGAATATAGAACGGGGACAGAGAGTAAAGGGAGATACCCGGGATAGAGGGAAATATAGAACGGGGACAGAGAGTAAAGGGAGATACCCGGGATAGAGGGGAATATAGAACGGGGACAGTGAGTAAAGGGGAGATACCCGGGAGAGAGGGGAATATAGAACGGGGACAGAGAGTAAAGGGAGATACCCGGGGTAGAGGGGAATATAGAACGGGGACAGAGAGTAAAGAGAGATACCCGGGATAGAGGGGAATATAGAACGGGGACAGAGCTTAAAGGGAGATACCCGGGATAGAGGGGAATATAGAACGGGGACAGAGAGTAAAGGGAGATACCCGGGATAGAGGGGAATATAGAACGGGGACAGAGAGTAAAGGGAGATACCCGGGATAGAGGAGAATATAGAACGGGGACAGAGAGTAAAGGGAGAAACCCGGGATAGAGGGGAATATAGAACGGGGACAGAGAATAAAGGGAGATACCCGGGATAGAGGGGAATATAGAATAGGGACAGAGAGTAAAGGGAGATACCCGGGATAGAGGGGAATATGGAACGGGGTCAGAGAGTAAAGGGAGATACCCGGGATAGAGGGGAATATAGAACTGGGACAGAGAGTAAAGGGAGATACCCGGGATAGAGGGGAATATAGAACGGGGACAGAGAGTAAAGGGAGATACCCGGGATAGAGGGGAATATAGAACGGGGACAGAGAGTAAAGGGAGATACCCGGGACAGAGGGGAATATAGAACGGGGACAGAGAGTAAAAGGATATACACGGGATAGAGGGGAATATCGAAAGGGGACAGAGAGTAAAGGGAGATACCCGGGATAGAGTGGAATATAGAACGGGGACAGAGAGTAAAGGGGGATACCCGGGATAGTGGGGAATATAGAACGGGGACAGAGAGTAAAGCGAGATACCCGCGATAGAGGGGAATATAGAACGAGGACAGAAAGTAAAGGGATATACCCGGGATAGAGGGGAATACAGAACGGGGACAGAGAGTAAAAGGAGATACCTGGGATAGAGGGAAATATAGAACGGGGACAGAGAGTAAAGGGAGATACCCGGGATAGAGGGGAATATAGAACGGGGACAGAGAGTAAAGGGAGATACCTGGGATAGAGGGAAATATAGAACGGGGACAGAGAGTAAAGGGAGATACCCGGGATAGAGGGGAATATAGAACGGGGACAGTGAGTAAAGGGGAGATACCCGGGATAGAGGGGAATATAGAACGGGGACAGAGAGTAAAGGGAGATACCCGGGATAGAGGCGAATATCGAACGGGGACAGAGAGTAAAGGGAGATACCCGGGATAGAGGGAAATATAGAAAGGGGACAGAGAGTAAAGGGAGATACCCGGGATAGAGGGGAATATAGAACGGGGACAGAGAGTAAAGGGAGATACCCGGGATAGAGTGGAATATAGAACGGGGACAGAGCATAAAGGGAGATACCCGGGATAGAGGGGAATATAGAACGGGGACAGAGAGTAAAGGGAGATGCCCGGGATAGAGGGGAATATAGAACGGTGACAGAGAGTAAAGGGAGATGCCCGGGATAGAGGGGAATATAGAACGGGGACAGAGAGTAAAGGGAGATACCCGGGATAGAGGGGAATATAGAACGGGGACAGAGAGTAAAGGGAGATACCCGGGATAGAGGGGAATATAGAACGGGGACAGAGAGTAAAGGGAGATACCCGGGATAGAGGAGAATATAGAACGGGGACAGAGAGTAAAGGGAGAAACCCGGGAGAGAGGGGAATATAGAACGGGGACAGAGAATAAAGGGAGATACCCGGGATAGAGGGGAATATAGAACAGGGACAGAGAGTAAAGGGAGATACCCGGGATAGAGGGGAATATAGAACGGGGTCAGAGAGTAAAGGGAGATACCCGGGATAGAGGGGAATATAGAACGGGGTCAGAGAGTAAAGGGAGATACCCGGGATAGAGGGGAATATAGAACGGGGACAGAGAGTAAAGGGAGATACCCGGGATAGAGGGGAATATAGAACTGGGACAGAGAGTAAAGGGAGATACCCGGGACAGAGGGGAATATAGAACGGGGACAGAGAGTAAAGGGATATACACGGGATAGAGGGGAATATAGAACGGGGACAGAGAGTAAAGGGAGATACCCGGGATAGAGTGGAATATAGAACGGGGACAGAGAGTAAAGGGAGATACCCGGGATAGAGGGGAATATAGAACGGGGACAGAGAGTAAAGCGTGATACCCGGGATAGAGGGGAATATAGAACGAGGACAGAGAGTAAAGGGATATACCCGGGATAGAGGGGAATACAGAACGGGGGCAGAGAGTAAAAGGATATACCTGGGATAGAGGGAAATATAGAACGGGGAAAGAGAGTAAAGGGAGATACCCGGGATAGAGGGGAATATAGAACGGGGACAGAGAGTAAAGGGACATACCCGGGATAGAGGGAAATATAGAACGGGGACAGAGAGTAAAGGGAGATACCCGGGATACAGGGCAATATAGAACGGGGACAGATGGTAAAGTGAGATACCCGGGATAGAGGGGAATATAGAACGGGGACAGAGAGTAAAGGGAGATACCCGGGTTAGAGGTGAATATAGAACGGTGACAGAGATTAAAGGGAGATACCCGGGATAGATGGGAATATAGAACGGGGACAGAGAGTAAAGGGAGATACCCGGGATAGAGGGGAATATAGAACGGGGACAGAGAGTAAAGGGAGATACCCGGGATAGAGGGGAATATAGAACGGGGACAGAGAGTAAAGGGAGAAACCCGGGATAGAGGGGAATATAGAACGGGGACAGAGAGTAAAGGGAGATACCCGGGATAGAGGGGAATATAGAACGGGGTCAGAGAGTAAAGGGAGATACCCGGGATAGAGGGGAATATAGAACGGGGACAGAGAGTAAAGGGAGATACCCGGGATAGAGGTGAATATAGAACTGGGACGGAGAGTAAAGGGAGATACCCGGGATAGAGGGGAATATAGAACGGGGACAGACAGTAAAGGGAGATACCCGGGATAGAGGGGAATATAGAACGGGGACAGAGATTAAAGGGAGATGACCGGGATAGAGGGGAATACAGAACGGGGACAGAGAGTAAAGGGGGATTCCCGGGATAGAGGGGAATATAGAACGGGGACAGAGAGTAAAGGGAGATACCCGGGATAGAGGGGAATATAGAACGGGGACAGAGAGTAAAGGGAGATACCCGGGATAGAGAGGAATATAGAACGGGGACAGAGAGTAAACGGAGATACCCGGGATAGAGGGGAATATAGAACGGGGACAGAGAGTAAAGGGAGATACCCGGGATAGAGGGGAATATAGAACGGGGACAGAGAGTAAAGGGAGATACCCGGGATAGAGGGGAATATAGAACGGGGACAGAGAGTAAAGGGAAATACCCGTGATAGAGGGGAATATAGAATGGGGGCAGAGAGTAAAGGGAGATACCCGGGATAGAGGGGAATATAGAACGGGACAGAGAGTAAAGGGAGATACCCGGGATAGAGGGGAATATAGAACGGGGACAGAGAGTCAAGGGAGATACCCAGGATAGAGGGGAATATAGAACGGGGTCAGAGAATAAAGGGAGATACCCGGGATAGAGGGGAATATAGAACGGGGACAGAGAGTAAAGGGAGATACCCGGGATAGAGGGGAATATAGAACGTGGACAGAGAGTAAAGGGAGATACCCGGGATAGAGGGGAAGAAAGAACGGGGACAGAGAGTAAAGGGAGATACCCGGGATAGAGGGGAATAAAGAACGGGGAGAGAGTGTAAAGGGAGATACCATGGATAGAGGGGAATATAGAACGGGGACAGAGAGTAAAGGGAGATAACCAGGATAGAGGGAAATATAGAACGGGGACAGAGAGTAAAGGGAGATACCCGGGATAGAGGGGAATATAGAACGGGGACAGAGAGTAAAGGGAGATACCCGGTATAGAAGGCAATGTAGAACGGGGACAGAGAGTAAAGGGAGATACCTGGGATAGAGGGGAATGTAGAACGGGGACAGAGAGTAAAGGGAGATACCAGGGATAGAGGGGAATATAGAACGGCGACAGAGAGTAAAGGGAAATACCCGGGATAGAGGGGAATATAGAACGGGGACAGAGAGTAAAGGGAGATACCCGGGATAGAGGGGAATATAGAACGGGGACAGGGAGTAAAGGGAGATACCCGTGATAGAGGGGAATATAGAACGGGGGCAGAGAGTAAAGGGAGATACCAGGGATAGAGGGGAATATAGAACGGTGACAGAGAGTAAAGGGAGATACCCGGGATAGAGGGGAATATAGAACGGGGAAAGAGAGTAAAGGGAGATACCCAGGAGAGAGGGGAATATAGAACGGGGTCAGAGAGTAAAGGGAGATACCCGGGATAGAGGGGAATACAGAACGGGGACAGAGAGTAAAGGGAAATACCCGGGACAGAGGGGAATATAGATCGGAGACAGATAGTGAAGGGAGATACCCAGGATAGAGGGGAATATAGAACGGGGACAGAGAGTAAAGGGAGATACCCGCGATAGAGGGGAATATAGAACGGGGACAGAGAGTAAAGGGAGATACCCGGGATAGAGTGGAATATAGAACGTGGACAGAGAGTAAAGCGAGATACCCGCGATAGAGGGGAATAGAGAACGGGAACAGAGAGTAAAGGGGGATACCCGGGATAGACGGGATTATAGAACGGGGACAGAGAGTAAAGGGAAATACCCGGGATAGAGGGGAATATAGAACGGGGACAGAGTGTAATGGGAGATACCCTGGATAGAGGGGAATATAGAACGGGGACAGAGAGTAAAGGGAGATACCTGGGATAGAGGGGAATATAGAACGGGGACAGAGAATAAAGGATATACCAGGGATAGAGGGGAATATAGGACGGGGACAGAGAGTAAAGGGAGATACCCGGGATAGAGGGGAATATAGAACGGGGACAGAGAGTAAAGGGAGATACCCGGGATAGAGGGGAATATAGAACGGGGACAGGGAGTAAAGGGAGATACCCATGATAGAGGGGAATATAGAACGTGGGCAGAGAATAAAGGTAGATACCCGGGATAGAGGGGAATATAGAACGGGAACAGAGAGTAAAGGGAGATACCCGGGATAGAGGGGAATATAGATCGGAGACAGAGAGTGAAGGGAGATACCGAGGATAGAGGGGCATATAGAACGGGGACAGAGAGTAAAGGGAGATACCCGGGATAGAGTGGAATATAGAACGTGGACAGAGAGTAAAGCGAGATACCCGGGATAGAGGGGAATATAGAACAGGGACAGAGAGTAAAGGGAAATACGCAGGATAGAGGGGAATATAGAACGGGGACAGAGTGTAAAGGGAGATACCCTGGAAAGAGGGGAATATAGAACGGGGACAGAGAATAAAGTGAGATACCCGGGATAGAGGGGAATATAGAACGGGGACAGAGAGTAAAGGGAGATACCCGGTACAGAGGGGAATATAGAGCGGGGACAGAGAGTAAAGGGAGATACCCGGGATAGAGGGGAATATAGAACGGTGACAGAGAATAAAGTGAGATACCCGGGATAGAGGGGAATATAGAACGGGGACAGAGAGTAAAGGGAGATACCCGTGATAGAGGGGAATATAGAATGGGGGCAGAGAATAAAGGGAGATACCCGGGATAGAGGGGAATATAGAACGGGGTCAGAGAGTAAAAGGAGATACCTGGGATCGAGGGAAATATAGAACGGGGAAAGAGAGTAAAGGGAGATACCCGGGATAGAGGGGAATATAGAACGGGGACAGAGAGTAAAGGGAGATACCCGGGATAGAGGGAAATATAGAACGGGGACAGAGAGTAAAGGGAGATACCCGGGATACAGGGCAATATAGAACGGGGACAGTGAGTAAAGGGGAGATACCCGGGATAGAGGGGAATATAGAACGGGGACAGAGAGTAAAGGGAGATACCCGGGATAGAGGGGAATATAGAATGGGGACAGAGAGTAAAGGGAGATACCCGGGATAGAGGGAAATATAGAACGGGGACAGAGAGTAAAGGGAGATACCCGGGATAGAGGGGAATATAGAACGGGGACAGAGAGTAAAGGGAGATACCCGGGATAGAGGGGAATATAGAATGGGGACAGAGAGTAAAGGGAGATACCCGGGATAGAGCGGAATATAGAATGGGGAAAGATAGTAAAGGGAGATATCCGCGATAGAGGGGAATATAGAACGGGGACAGAGAGTAAAGGGAGATACCTGGGATAGAGGGGAATACAGAACGGGGACAGAGAGTAAAGGGAGATACCCGGGATAGAGTGGTGAATATAGAACGGGGACAGAGAGTAATGGGAGATACCCGGGATAGAGGGGAATATAGAACGGGCACAGAGAGTGAAGGGAGATACCTGGGATAGAGACGAATATAGAACGGGGACAGAGAGTAAAGGGAGATGCCCGGGATAGAGGGGAATATAGAATGGGGACAGAGAGTAAGGGAGATAGCCGGGATAGAGGGGAATATAGAACGGGGACAGAGAGTAAAGGGAGATACCGGGGATAGAAGGAAATATAGAACGGGGGCAGAGAGTAAAGGGAGATACCCGGGATGGAGGGGAATATAGAACGGGGACAGAGAGTAAAGAGAGATACCCGGGATAGAGGGGAATATAGAACGGGGACAGAGAGTAAAGGGAGATACCCGGGATAGAGGGGAATATAGAACGGGGACAGAGAGTAAAGGGAGATACCCGGGATAGAGGGGAATATAGAACGGGGACAGAGAGTAAAGAGAGATAGCCGGGATAGAGGGGAATATAGAACGGGGACAGAGAGTAAAGGGAGATACCCGGGATAGAGGGGAATATAGAACGGGGACAGAGAGTAAAGAGAGATACCCGGGATAGAGGGGAATATAGAACGGGGACAGAGAGGAAAGGGAGATACCCGGGATAGAGGGGAATATAGAACGGGGACAGAGAGTAAAGGGAGATACCCGGGATAGAGGGGAATATAGAACGGGGACAGAGAGTAAAGGGGGATACCCGGGATAGAGGGGAATATAGAACGGGGACAGAGAGTAAAGGGAGATGCCCGGGATAGAGGGGAATATAGAACGGGGACAGAGAGTAAAGGGAGATACCCGGGATAGAGGGGAATATAGAACGGAGACAGAAAGTAATGGGAGATACCCGGGGTAGATGGGAATATAGAACGGGGACAGAGAGTAAAGGGAGATACCCGGGATAGAGGGTAATATAGAATGGGGACAGAGAGTAAAGGGAGACACCCGGGAGAGAGGGGAATATAGAACGGGGACAGAGAGTAAAGGGAGATACTCGGGATAGAGGGGAATATAGAACGGGGATAGAGAGTAATGGGAGATACCTGGGATAGAGGGAATATAGAACGGGGACAGAGAGTAAAGAGAGATACCCGGGATAGTGGGGAATATAGAACGGGGACAGACAGTAAACGGAGATATCTGGGATAGAGGGGAATATAGAACGGGGACAGAGAGTAAAGGGATATACCCGGGATAGAGGGGAATATAGAACGGGGACAGAGAATAAAGGGAGATACCCGGGATAGAAGGAAATATAGAACGGAGAGCGAGAGTAAAGGGAGATACCCGGGATAGAGGGGAATATAGAACGGGGACAGAGAATAAAGGGAGATACCCGGGATAGAGGGGAATATAGAACGGGGACAGAGTGTAAAGGGAGATACCCTTTATAGAGGGGAATGTAGAACGGGGACAGAGAGTAAAGGGAGATACCCAGGATAGAGAGAAATATAGAACGGGGACAGAGAGTAAAGGGAGATACCCGGGATAGAGGGGAATATAGAACGGGGACAGAGAATAAAGTGAGATACCCGGGATAGAGTGGAATATAGAACGGGGACAGAGAGTAAAGGGAGATACCCGGGATAGAGGGGAATATAGAACAGGGACAGAAAGTAAAGGGAGATACCCGGGAAAGAGGGGAATATAGAACGGGGACAGAGAATAAAGGGAGATACCCGGGATAGAGGGTAATATAGAACGGGGACAGAGAGGAAAGGGAGATACCCGGGATAGAGGGGAATATAGAACGGGGACAGAGAGTAAAGGGAGATTCCCGGGCTAGAGGGGAATATAGAATGGGGACAGAGAGTAAAGGGAGATACCCGGGATAGAGGGGAATATAGAACGGGGCAGAGAGTAAAGGGAGATACCCGGGATAGAGGGGCATGTAGAACGGCAACAG
This sequence comes from Somniosus microcephalus, assembly GCF_052327205.1. Taxonomy (NCBI): domain Eukaryota; kingdom Metazoa; phylum Chordata; class Chondrichthyes; order Squaliformes; family Somniosidae; genus Somniosus; species Somniosus microcephalus. The sequence continues at coordinate 39,353,178 of NW_028225181.1, read as the reverse complement.
AGAGTAAAGGGAGATACCCAGGATAGAGGGGAATATTGAACGGAGACAGAGAGTAAAGGGAGATTCCCGGGATAGAGTGGAATATAGAACGGGGACAGATAATAAAGGGAGATACCTGGGATAGAGGGGAATATAGAACGGGGTCAGAGAGTAAAGGGAGGTACCCGGGATAGAGGGAAACATAGAACGGGAACAGAGAGTAAAGGGAGATACCCGGGATAGAGGGGAATATAGAACGGGGACAGAGAGCAAAGGGAGATACCCGGGATAGAGGGGAATATAGAACGGGGACAGAGAGTAAAGGGAGATACCCGGGATAGAGGGGAATATAGAACGGGGACAGAGAGTAAAGGGAAATACCCGGGATAGAGGGGAATATAGATTGGGGACAGAGAGTAAAGCGAGATACCCGGGATAGAGGGGAATATAGAACGGGGACAGAGAGTAAAGGGAGGTACCCGGGATAGAGGGGAATATAGAACGGGGACAGAGAGTAAAGGGAGATACCCGGGATCGAGGGGAATATAGAATGGGGACAGTGAGTAAAGGGAGATACCAAGGATAGAGGGGAATATAGAATGGGGACAGAGAGTATTGGAAGATACCCGGGATAGAGAGGAATATAGAACGGGGACAGATAGTAAAGGGAGATACCAGGGATAGAGGGGGATATAGAACGGGGACAGAGTGTAAAGGGAGATACCCGGGATAGAGGGGAATATAGATCGAGGACAGAGAGTAAAGGGAGATACCCGGGATAGAGCGGAATATAGAATGGGGACAGAGAGTAAAGGGAGATATCCGCGATAGAGGGGAATATAGAACGGGGACAGTGAGTAAAGGGAGATACCCGGGATAGAGGGGAATATAGAACGGGGACAGAGAGTAAAGGGAGATACCCGGGATAGAGGGGAATATAGAACGGGGACAGAGAATAAAGTGAGATACCCGGGATAGAGGGGAATATAGAACGGGGACAGAGAGTAAAGGGAGATACCCGGGATAGAGGGCAATATAGAACGGGGACAGAGAGTAAAGGGAGGTAACCTGGATAGAGGGGAATATATAACGGGGACAGAGAGTAAAAGGAGATACCCGTGATAGAGGGGAATATAGAACGGGGACAGAGAATAAAGGGAGATACCCGGGATAGAGGGGAATATAGAACGGGGACAGAGAGTAAAGGGAGATACCCGGGATAGAGGGGAATATAGAACGGGGACAGAGAGTAAAGGGAGATACCCGGGATAGAGGGGAAAAAGAACGGGGACAGAGAGTAAAGGGAGATACCCGGGATAGAGGGGAATATAGAACGGGGACAGAGAATAAAGTGAGATACCCGGGATAGAGGGGAATATAGAATGGGGACAGAGAGTAAAGCGAGATACCCGGGATAGAGGGCAAGAAAGAACGGGGACAGAGAGTAAAGGGAGATACCCGGGATAGAGGGGAATATAGAACGGGGACAGAAAGTAAACGGAGATACCCGGGATAGAGGGGAATATAGAACGGGGACAGAGAACAAAGGGAGATACCCGGGATAGAGGGTAATATACAACGGGGACAGAGAGTAAAGGGAGATACCCGGGATAGAGGGGAATATAGAACGGGGACAGAGAGTAAAGGGAGATTCCCGGGCTAGAGGGGAATATAGAACGGGGACAGAGAGTAAAGGGAGATACCCTGGATAGAGGGGAATATAGAACGGGGACAGAGAGTAAAGGGAGATACCCGGGATAGAGGGGCATGTAGAACGGGAACAGAGAGTAAAGGGAGATACCCAGGATAGAGGGGAATATAGAACGGGGACAGATAGTAAAGGGAGATACCTGGGATAGAGGGGAATATAGAACGGGGTCAGAGAGTAAAGGGAGGTACCCGGGATAGAGGGAAACATAGAACGGGAACAGAGAGTAAAGGGAGATACCCGGGATAGAGGGGAATATAGAACGGGGACAGAGAGTAAAGGGAGATACCAGGGATAGAGGGAAATATAGAACGGGAACAGAGAGTAAAGGGAGATACCCGGGATAGAGGGGAATATAGAACGGGGACAGAGAGTAAAGGGAGATACCCGGGATAGAGGGGAATATAGAACGGGGACAGAGAGTAAAGGGAGATACCCGGGATAGAGGGGAATATAGAACGGGGACAGAGAGTAAAGGGAAATACCCGTGATAGAGGGGAATATAGAATGGGGGCAGAGAGTAAAGGGAGATACCCGGGATAGAGGGGAATATAGAACGGGACAGAGAGTAAAGGGAGATACCCGGGATAGAGGGGAATATAGAACGGGGACAGAGAGTCAAGGGAGATACCCAGGATAGAGGGGAATATAGAACGGGGTCAGAGAATAAAGGGAGATACCCGGGATAGAGGGGAATATAGAACGGGGACAGAGAGTAAAGGGAGATACCCGGGATAGAGGGGAATATAGAACGTGGACAGAGAGTAAAGGGAGATACCCGGGATAGAGGGGAAGAAAGAACGGGGACAGAGAGTAAAGGGAGATACCCGGGATAGAGGGGAATAAAGAACGGGGAGAGAGTGTAAAGGGAGATACCATGGATAGAGGGGAATATAGAACGGGGACAGAGAGTAAAGGGAGATAACCAGGATAGAGGGAAATATAGAACGGGGACAGAGAGTAAAGGGAGATACCCGGGATAGAGGGGAATATAGAACGGGGACAGAGAGTAAAGGGAGATACCCGGTATAGAAGGCAATGTAGAACGGGGACAGAGAGTAAAGGGAGATACCTGGGATAGAGGGGAATGTAGAACGGGGACAGAGAGTAAAGGGAGATACCAGGGATAGAGGGGAATATAGAACGGCGACAGAGAGTAAAGGGAAATACCCGGGATAGAGGGGAATATAGAACGGGGACAGAGAGTAAAGGGAGATACCCGGGATAGAGGGGAATATAGAACGGGGACAGGGAGTAAAGGGAGATACCCGTGATAGAGGGGAATATAGAACGGGGGCAGAGAGTAAAGGGAGATACCAGGGATAGAGGGGAATATAGAACGGTGACAGAGAGTAAAGGGAGATACCCGGGATAGAGGGGAATATAGAACGGGGAAAGAGAGTAAAGGGAGATACCCAGGAGAGAGGGGAATATAGAACGGGGTCAGAGAGTAAAGGGAGATACCCGGGATAGAGGGGAATACAGAACGGGGACAGAGAGTAAAGGGAAATACCCGGGACAGAGGGGAATATAGATCGGAGACAGATAGTGAAGGGAGATACCCAGGATAGAGGGGAATATAGAACGGGGACAGAGAGTAAAGGGAGATACCCGCGATAGAGGGGAATATAGAACGGGGACAGAGAGTAAAGGGAGATACCCGGGATAGAGTGGAATATAGAACGTGGACAGAGAGTAAAGCGAGATACCCGCGATAGAGGGGAATAGAGAACGGGAACAGAGAGTAAAGGGGGATACCCGGGATAGACGGGATTATAGAACGGGGACAGAGAGTAAAGGGAAATACCCGGGATAGAGGGGAATATAGAACGGGGACAGAGTGTAATGGGAGATACCCTGGATAGAGGGGAATATAGAACGGGGACAGAGAGTAAAGGGAGATACCTGGGATAGAGGGGAATATAGAACGGGGACAGAGAATAAAGGATATACCAGGGATAGAGGGGAATATAGGACGGGGACAGAGAGTAAAGGGAGATACCCGGGATAGAGGGGAATATAGAACGGGGACAGAGAGTAAAGGGAGATACCCGGGATAGAGGGGAATATAGAACGGGGACAGGGAGTAAAGGGAGATACCCATGATAGAGGGGAATATAGAACGTGGGCAGAGAATAAAGGTAGATACCCGGGATAGAGGGGAATATAGAACGGGAACAGAGAGTAAAGGGAGATACCCGGGATAGAGGGGAATATAGATCGGAGACAGAGAGTGAAGGGAGATACCGAGGATAGAGGGGCATATAGAACGGGGACAGAGAGTAAAGGGAGATACCCGGGATAGAGTGGAATATAGAACGTGGACAGAGAGTAAAGCGAGATACCCGGGATAGAGGGGAATATAGAACAGGGACAGAGAGTAAAGGGAAATACGCAGGATAGAGGGGAATATAGAACGGGGACAGAGTGTAAAGGGAGATACCCTGGAAAGAGGGGAATATAGAACGGGGACAGAGAATAAAGTGAGATACCCGGGATAGAGGGGAATATAGAACGGGGACAGAGAGTAAAGGGAGATACCCGGTACAGAGGGGAATATAGAGCGGGGACAGAGAGTAAAGGGAGATACCCGGGATAGAGGGGAATATAGAACGGTGACAGAGAATAAAGTGAGATACCCGGGATAGAGGGGAATATAGAACGGGGACAGAGAGTAAAGGGAGATACCCGTGATAGAGGGGAATATAGAATGGGGGCAGAGAATAAAGGGAGATACCCGGGATAGAGGGGAATATAGAACGGGGTCAGAGAGTAAAAGGAGATACCTGGGATCGAGGGAAATATAGAACGGGGAAAGAGAGTAAAGGGAGATACCCGGGATAGAGGGGAATATAGAACGGGGACAGAGAGTAAAGGGAGATACCCGGGATAGAGGGAAATATAGAACGGGGACAGAGAGTAAAGGGAGATACCCGGGATACAGGGCAATATAGAACGGGGACAGTGAGTAAAGGGGAGATACCCGGGATAGAGGGGAATATAGAACGGGGACAGAGAGTAAAGGGAGATACCCGGGATAGAGGGGAATATAGAATGGGGACAGAGAGTAAAGGGAGATACCCGGGATAGAGGGAAATATAGAACGGGGACAGAGAGTAAAGGGAGATACCCGGGATAGAGGGGAATATAGAACGGGGACAGAGAGTAAAGGGAGATACCCGGGATAGAGGGGAATATAGAATGGGGACAGAGAGTAAAGGGAGATACCCGGGATAGAGCGGAATATAGAATGGGGAAAGATAGTAAAGGGAGATATCCGCGATAGAGGGGAATATAGAACGGGGACAGAGAGTAAAGGGAGATACCTGGGATAGAGGGGAATACAGAACGGGGACAGAGAGTAAAGGGAGATACCCGGGATAGAGTGGTGAATATAGAACGGGGACAGAGAGTAATGGGAGATACCCGGGATAGAGGGGAATATAGAACGGGCACAGAGAGTGAAGGGAGATACCTGGGATAGAGACGAATATAGAACGGGGACAGAGAGTAAAGGGAGATGCCCGGGATAGAGGGGAATATAGAATGGGGACAGAGAGTAAGGGAGATAGCCGGGATAGAGGGGAATATAGAACGGGGACAGAGAGTAAAGGGAGATACCGGGGATAGAAGGAAATATAGAACGGGGGCAGAGAGTAAAGGGAGATACCCGGGATGGAGGGGAATATAGAACGGGGACAGAGAGTAAAGAGAGATACCCGGGATAGAGGGGAATATAGAACGGGGACAGAGAGTAAAGGGAGATACCCGGGATAGAGGGGAATATAGAACGGGGACAGAGAGTAAAGGGAGATACCCGGGATAGAGGGGAATATAGAACGGGGACAGAGAGTAAAGAGAGATAGCCGGGATAGAGGGGAATATAGAACGGGGACAGAGAGTAAAGGGAGATACCCGGGATAGAGGGGAATATAGAACGGGGACAGAGAGTAAAGAGAGATACCCGGGATAGAGGGGAATATAGAACGGGGACAGAGAGGAAAGGGAGATACCCGGGATAGAGGGGAATATAGAACGGGGACAGAGAGTAAAGGGAGATACCCGGGATAGAGGGGAATATAGAACGGGGACAGAGAGTAAAGGGGGATACCCGGGATAGAGGGGAATATAGAACGGGGACAGAGAGTAAAGGGAGATGCCCGGGATAGAGGGGAATATAGAACGGGGACAGAGAGTAAAGGGAGATACCCGGGATAGAGGGGAATATAGAACGGAGACAGAAAGTAATGGGAGATACCCGGGGTAGATGGGAATATAGAACGGGGACAGAGAGTAAAGGGAGATACCCGGGATAGAGGGTAATATAGAATGGGGACAGAGAGTAAAGGGAGACACCCGGGAGAGAGGGGAATATAGAACGGGGACAGAGAGTAAAGGGAGATACTCGGGATAGAGGGGAATATAGAACGGGGATAGAGAGTAATGGGAGATACCTGGGATAGAGGGAATATAGAACGGGGACAGAGAGTAAAGAGAGATACCCGGGATAGTGGGGAATATAGAACGGGGACAGACAGTAAACGGAGATATCTGGGATAGAGGGGAATATAGAACGGGGACAGAGAGTAAAGGGATATACCCGGGATAGAGGGGAATATAGAACGGGGACAGAGAATAAAGGGAGATACCCGGGATAGAAGGAAATATAGAACGGAGAGCGAGAGTAAAGGGAGATACCCGGGATAGAGGGGAATATAGAACGGGGACAGAGAATAAAGGGAGATACCCGGGATAGAGGGGAATATAGAACGGGGACAGAGTGTAAAGGGAGATACCCTTTATAGAGGGGAATGTAGAACGGGGACAGAGAGTAAAGGGAGATACCCAGGATAGAGAGAAATATAGAACGGGGACAGAGAGTAAAGGGAGATACCCGGGATAGAGGGGAATATAGAACGGGGACAGAGAATAAAGTGAGATACCCGGGATAGAGTGGAATATAGAACGGGGACAGAGAGTAAAGGGAGATACCCGGGATAGAGGGGAATATAGAACAGGGACAGAAAGTAAAGGGAGATACCCGGGAAAGAGGGGAATATAGAACGGGGACAGAGAATAAAGGGAGATACCCGGGATAGAGGGTAATATAGAACGGGGACAGAGAGGAAAGGGAGATACCCGGGATAGAGGGGAATATAGAACGGGGACAGAGAGTAAAGGGAGATTCCCGGGCTAGAGGGGAATATAGAATGGGGACAGAGAGTAAAGGGAGATACCCGGGATAGAGGGGAATATAGAACGGGGCAGAGAGTAAAGGGAGATACCCGGGATAGAGGGGCATGTAGAACGGCAACAGAGAGTAAAGGGAGATACCCAGGATAGAGGGGAATATTGAACGGAGACAGAGAGTAAAGGGAGATTCCCGGGATAGAGTGGAATATAGAACGGGGACAGATAATAAAGGGAGATACCTGGGATAGAGGGGAATATAGAACGGGGTCAGAGAGTAAAGGGAGGTACCCGGGATAGAGGGAAACATAGAACGGGAACAGAGAGTAAAGGGAGATACCCGGGATAGAGGGGAATATAGAACGGGGACAGAGAGCAAAGGGAGATACCCGGGATAGAGGGGAATATAGAACGGGGACAGAGAGTAAAGGGAGATACCCGGGATAGAGGGGAATATAGAACGGGGACAGAGAGTAAAGGGAAATACCCGGGATAGAGGGGAATATAGATTGGGGACAGAGAGTAAAGCGAGATACCCGGGATAGAGGGGAATATAGAACGGGGACAGAGAGTAAAGGGAGGTACCCGGGATAGAGGGGAATATAGAACGGGGACAGAGAGTAAAGGGAGATACCCGGGATCGAGGGGAATATAGAATGGGGACAGTGAGTAAAGGGAGATACCAAGGATAGAGGGGAATATAGAATGGGGACAGAGAGTATTGGAAGATACCCGGGATAGAGAGGAATATAGAACGGGGACAGATAGTAAAGGGAGATACCAGGGATAGAGGGGGATATAGAACGGGGACAGAGTGTAAAGGGAGATACCCGGGATAGAGGGGAATATAGATCGAGGACAGAGAGTAAAGGGAGATACCCGGGATAGAGCGGAATATAGAATGGGGACAGAGAGTAAAGGGAGATATCCGCGATAGAGGGGAATATAGAACGGGGACAGTGAGTAAAGGGAGATACCCGGGATAGAGGGGAATATAGAACGGGGACAGAGAGTAAAGGGAGATACCCGGGATAGAGGGGAATATAGAACGGGGACAGAGAATAAAGTGAGATACCCGGGATAGAGGGGAATATAGAACGGGGACAGAGAGTAAAGGGAGATACCCGGGATAGAGGGCAATATAGAACGGGGACAGAGAGTAAAGGGAGGTAACCTGGATAGAGGGGAATATATAACGGGGACAGAGAGTAAAAGGAGATACCCGTGATAGAGGGGAATATAGAACGGGGACAGAGAATAAAGGGAGATACCCGGGATAGAGGGGAATATAGAACGGGGACAGAGAGTAAAGGGAGATACCCGGGATAGAGGGGAATATAGAACGGGGACAGAGAGTAAAGGGAGATACCCGGGATAGAGGGGAAAAAGAACGGGGACAGAGAGTAAAGGGAGATACCCGGGATAGAGGGGAATATAGAACGGGGACAGAGAATAAAGTGAGATACCCGGGATAGAGGGGAATATAGAATGGGGACAGAGAGTAAAGCGAGATACCCGGGATAGAGGGCAAGAAAGAACGGGGACAGAGAGTAAAGGGAGATACCCGGGATAGAGGGGAATATAGAACGGGGACAGAAAGTAAACGGAGATACCCGGGATAGAGGGGAATATAGAACGGGGACAGAGAACAAAGGGAGATACCCGGGATAGAGGGTAATATACAACGGGGACAGAGAGTAAAGGGAGATACCCGGGATAGAGGGGAATATAGAACGGGGACAGAGAGTAAAGGGAGATTCCCGGGCTAGAGGGGAATATAGAACGGGGACAGAGAGTAAAGGGAGATACCCTGGATAGAGGGGAATATAGAACGGGGACAGAGAGTAAAGGGAGATACCCGGGATAGAGGGGCATGTAGAACGGGAACAGAGAGTAAAGGGAGATACCCAGGATAGAGGGGAATATAGAACGGGGACAGATAGTAAAGGGAGATACCTGGGATAGAGGGGAATATAGAACGGGGTCAGAGAGTAAAGGGAGGTACCCGGGATAGAGGGAAACATAGAACGGGAACAGAGAGTAAAGGGAGATACCCGGGATAGAGGGGAATATAGAACGGGGACAGAGAGTAAAGGGAGATACCAGGGATAGAGGGAAATATAGAACGGGAACAGAGAGTAAAGGGAGATACCCGGGATAGAGGGGAATATAGAACGGGGACAGAGAGTAAAGGGAGATACCCGGGATAGAGGGGAATATAGAACAGTGACAGAGAGTAAAGGGAGATACCCGGGATCGAGGGGAATATAGAATGGGGACAGTGAGTAAAGGGAGATACCAAGGATAGAGGGGAATATAGAATGGGGACAGAGAGTATTGGAAGATACCCGGGATAGAGAGGAATATAGAACGGGGACAGACAGTAAAGGGAGATACCAGGGATAGAGGGGGATATAGAACGGGGACAGAGTGTAAAGGGAGATACCCGGGATAGAGGGGAATATAGAACGGGGACAGAGAGTAAAGGGAGATACCCGGGATAGAGCGGAATATAGAATGGGGACAGAGAGTAAAGGGAGACATCCGCGATAGAGGGGAATATAGAACGGGGACAGAGAGTAAAGGGAGATCCCTGGGATAGAGGGGAATACAGAACGGGGACAGAGAGTAAAGGGAGATACCCGGGACAGAGTGGTGAATATAGAACGGGGACAGAGAGTAAAGGGAGATACCGGGGATAGAAGGAAATATAGAACGCGGGCAGAGAGTAAAGGGAGATACCCAGGATAGAGGGGAATATAGAACGGGGACAGAGAGTAAAGAGAGATACCCGGGATAGAGGGGAATGTAGAACGGGGACAGAGAGTAAAGGGAGATACCCGGGATAGAGGGGAATATAGAACGGGGATAGAGAGTAAAGGGAGATACCCGGGATAGAGGGGAATATAGAACGGGGACAGAGAGTAAAGGGAGATACCCGGGATAGAGGGGAATATAGAACGGGGACAGAGAGTAAAGGGAGATACCCAGGATAGAGGGGAATATAGAACGGGGACAGAGAGTAAAGGGAGATACCCGGGATTGAAGGGAATATAGAACGGGGACAGAGAGTAAAGGGAGATACCCGGGATAGAGGGGAATATAGAACGGGGACAGAGAGAAAAGGGAGATACCCGGGATAGAGGGGAGTATAGAACGGGGACAGAGAATAAAGGGAGATACCCGGGATAGAGAGGAATATAGAACCGGGACAGAGAGTAAAGGGAGATACCCGGGACAGAGGGGAATATAGAACGGGTACAGAGAGTAAAGGGAGATACCCGGGATAGAGGGGGATATAGAACGGGAACAGAGAGTAATGGGAGATACCCGGGATAGAGGGGAATATAGAATGGGGACAGAGAGTAAAGGGAGATACCCGGGATAGAGGGGAATATAGAACGGGGACAGAGAGTAAAGGAGATACCCTGGATAGAGGGGAATATAGAACGGGGACAGAGAGTAAAGGGAGATACCCGGGATAGAAGGGAATACAGAACGGGGACAGAGAGTAAAGGGAGATACCCGGGATAGAGGGGAATATAGAACGGGGACCGAGAGTAAAGGGAGATACCCAGGATAGAGGGGAATATAGAACGGGGACAGAGAGTAAAGGAAGATACCCGGGATAGAGGGGAATATAGAACGGAGACCGAGATTAAAGGGAGATACCCGGGATAGAAGGGAATATAGAACGGAGACCGAGAGTAAAGGGAGATACCCGGGATAGAGGGGAATATAGAACGGGGATAGAGAGTAAAGGGAGATACCCGGGATAGAGGGGAATATAGAATGGGGACAGAGAGTAAAGGGAGATACCCGGGACAGAGGGGAATATAGAACGGGGACAGAGACTAAAGGGAGATACCCAGGATAGAGGGGAATATAGAACGGGGACAGAAAGTAAAGGGAGATACCCGGGATTGAAGGGAATATAGAACGGGGACAGAGAGTAAAGGGGGATACCCGGGATAGAGGGGAATATAGAACGGGGATAGAGAGTAAAGGGAGATACCCGGGATAGAGGGGAATATAGAACGGGGACAGAGAGTAAAGGGAGATACCCGGGATAGAGGGGAATATAGAACGGGGACAGAGAGTAAAGGGAGATACCCAGGATAGAGGGGAATATAGAACGGGGACAGAGAGTAAAGGGAGATACCCGGGATAGAAGGGAATATAGAACGGGGACAGAGAGTAAAGGGAGATACTCGGGATAGAGAGGCGTATAGAACGGGGACAGAGAGTAAAGGGAGATACACGGGATAGAGGGGAATATAGAACGGGGACAGAGAGTAAAGTGAGATACCCGGGATAGAGGGGAGTATAGAACGGGGACAGAGAGTAAAGGGAGATACCCGGGATAGAGGGGAATATAGAACGGGGACAGAGAGTAAAGGGAGATACCCGGGACAGAGGGGAATATAGAACGGGTACAGTGAGTAAAGGGAGATACCCGGGATAGAGGGGGATATAGAACGGGAACAGAGAGTAATGGGAGATACCCGGGGTAGAGGGGAATATAGAATGGGGACAGAGAGTAAAGGGAGATACCCGGGATAGAGGGGAATATAGAACGGGGACAGAGAGTAAAGGAGATACCCTGGATAGAGGGGAATATAGAACGGGGACAGAGAGTAAAGGGAGATACCCGGGATAGAGGGGAATACAGAACGGGGACAGAGAGCAAAGGGAGATACGCGGGATAGAGGGGAATATAGAACAGGGACAGAGAGTAAAGGGAGATACCCAGCATAGAGGGGAATATAGAACGGGGACAGAGAGTAAAGGAAGATACCCGGGATAGAGGGAAATATAGAACGGGTACAGAGAGTAAAGGGAGATACCCGGGATAGAGGGGAATATTGACCGGGGACAGAGAGTAAAGGGAGACACCCGGGATAGAGGGGAATATAGAACGGGGACAGAGAGTAAAGGGAGACACCCGGGATAGAGGGGAATATAGAACGGGGACAGAGAGTAAAGGGAGATACCCGGGATAGAGGGGAATATAGAACGGGGACAGAGAGTAAAGGGAGATACCCGGGATAGAGGGGGATATAGAACGGGGACAGAGTGTAAAGGGCGATACCCTGGATAGAGGGGAATGTAGAACGGGGACAGAGAGTAAAGGGAGATACCCAGGATAGAGGGAAATATAGAACGGGGACAGAGAGTAAAGGGAGATAGCCGGGATAGAGGGGAATATAGAACGGGGACAGAGAATAAAGTGAGATACCCAGGAGAGAGGGGAATATAGAACGGGGACAGAGAGTAAAGGGAGATACCCGGGATAGAGGGGAATATAGAACGGGGACAGAGAGTAAAGGGAGATACCCGGGATAGAGGGGAATATAGAACGGCGACAGAGAATAAAGTGAGATACCCGGGATAGAGGGGAATGTAGAACGGGGACAGAGAGTAAAGGGAGATACCCGGGATAGAGGGCAATATCGAACTGGGACAGAGAGTAAAGGGAGATACCCGGGATAGAGGGGAATATAGAACGGGGACAGAAAGTAAAGGGAGATACCCGGGAAAGAGGGGAATATAGAACGGGGACAGAGAGTTAAGGGAGATTCCCGGGATAGAGGGGAATATAGAACGGGGACAGAGAGTAAAGGGAGATACCCGGGCTAGAGGGGAATATAGAACGGGGACAGAGAGTAAAGGGAGATACCCGGGATAGAGGGAATATAGAACGGGGACAGAGAGTAAAGGGAGATACCCGGTATGGAGGGGAATATAGAACGGGGACAGTGAGTAAAGGAAGAGACCCGGGATAGAGGGGAATATAGAACGGGGACAGAGAGTAAAGGGAGATACCCGGGATAGAGGGAATATAGAACGGGGACAGTGAGTAAAGGGAGATACCCGGGATAGAGGGGAATACAGAACGGGGACAGAGAGTAAAGGGAGATACTCGGGATAGAGGGGAATATAGAACGGGGACAGAGAGTAAAGGGAGATACCCGGGATAGAGGGGAATATAGAACGGGGACAGAGAGTTAAGGGAGATACCCGGGATAGAGGGGAATATAGAATGGGGAGAGAGAATAAAGTGAGATACCCGGGATAGAGGGGAATATAGAACGGGGACAGAGAGCAAAGGGAGATACCCGGGATAGAGGGGAATATAGAATGGGGACAGAGAGTAAAGGGAGATACCCGGGATAGAGGGGAATATAGAACGGGGACAGAGAATAAAGTGAGATACCCGGGATAGAGGGGAATATAGAACGGGGACAGAGAGTAAAGGGAGATACCCGGGATAGAGGGCAATATAGAACGGGGACAGAGAGTAAAGGGAGGTAACCGGGACAGAGGGGAATATAGAACGGGGACAGAGAGTAAAGGGAGATACCCGGGATACAGGGGAATATAGAACGGGGACAGAGAATAAAGGGAGATACCCGGGATAGAGGGGAATATAGAACGGGGACAGAGAGTAAAGGGAGATACCCGGGATAGAGGAGAATATAGAACGGGGACAGAGAGTAAAGGGAGATACCCGGGATAGAGGGGAATATAGAACGGGGACAGAGAGTAAAGGGAGATACCCGGGATAGAGGGGAATATAGAACGGGGACAGAGAATAAAGTGAGATACCCGGGATAGAGGGGAATATAGAACGGGGACAGAGAGTAAAGCGAGATACCTGGGATAGAGGGCAATATAGAACGGGGACAGAGAGTAAAGGGAGATACCCGGGATAGAGGGGAATATAGAACGGGGACAGAAAGTAAAGGGAGATACCCGGGATAGAGGGGAATATAGAACGGGGACAGAGTAAAAAGTGAGATACCCGGGATAGAGGGGAATGTAGAACGGGGACAGAGAGTAAAGGGAGATACCCGGGATAGAGGGCAATATAGAACTGGGACAGAGAGTAAAGGGAGATACCCGGGATAGAGGGGAATATAGAACGGGGACAGAAAGTAAAGGGAGATATCCGGGAAAGAGGGGAATATAGAACGGGGACAGAGAGTTAAGGGAGATTCCCGGGATAGAGGGGAATATAGAACGGGGACAGAGAGTAAAGGGAGATACCCGGGATAGAGGGGAATATAGAACGGGGACAGAGAGTAAAGGGAGATACCCGGGATAGAGGGAATATAGAACGGGGACAGAGAGTAAAGGGAGATACCCGGTATGGAGGGGAATATAGAACGGGGACAGTGAGTAAAGGAAGAGACCCGGGATAGAGGGGAATATAGAACGGGGACAGAGAGTAAAGGGAGATACCCGGGATAGAGGGAATATAGAACGGGGACAGTGAGTAAAGGGAGATACCCGGGATAGAGGGGAATATAGAACGGGGACAGAGAGTAAAGGGAGATACTGGGGATAGAGGGGAATATAGAACGGGGACAGAGAGTAAAGGGAGATACCCGGGATAGAGGGGAATATAGAACGGGGACAGAGAGTTAAGGGAGATACGCGGGACAGAGGGGAATATAGAACGGGGAGAGAGAATAAAGTGAGATACCCGGGATAGAGGGGAATATAGAACGGGGACAGAGAGTAAAGGGAGATACCCGGGATAGAGGGGAATATAGAACGGGGACAGAGTGTAAAGGGAGATACCCGGGATAGAGGGGAATATAGAACGGGGACAGAGAATAAAGTGAGATACCCGGGATAGAGGGGAATATAGAACGGGGACAGAGAGTAAAGGGAGGTAACCTGGATAGAGGGGAATATATAACGGGGACAGAGAGTAAAGGGAGATACCCGGGATAGAGGGGAATATAGAACGGGGACAGAGAATAAAGGGAGATACCCGGGATAGAGGGGAATATAGAACGGGGACAGAGAGTAAAGGGAGATACCCGGGATAGAGGGGAATATAGAACGGGGACAGAGAGTAAAGGGAGATACCCGGGATAGAGGGGAAAAAGAACGGGGACAGAGAGTAAAGGGAGATACCCGGGATAGAGGGGAATATAGAACGGGGACAGAGAATAAAGTGAGATACCCGGGATAGAGGGGAATATAGAATGGGGACAGAGAGTAAAGCGAGATACCCGGGATAGAGGGCAAGAAAGAACGGGGACAGAGAGTAAAGGGAGATACCCGGGATAGAGGGGAATATAGAACGGGGACAGAAAGTAAACGGAGATACCCGGGATAGAGGGGAATATAGAACGGGGACAGAGAATAAAGGGAGATACCCGGGATAGAGGGTAATATACAACGGGGACAGAGAGTAAAGGGAGATACCCGGGATAGAGGGGAATATAGAACGGGGACAAAGAGTAAAGGGAGATTCCCGGGCTAGAGGGGAATATAGAACGGGGACAGAGAGTAAATGGAGATACCCTGGATAGAGGGGAATATAGAACGGGGACAGAGAGTAAAGGGAGATACCCGGGATAGAGGGGCATGTAGAACGGGAACAGAGAGTAAAGGGAGTTACCCAGGATAGAGGGGAATATAGAACGGGGACAGATAGTAAAGGGAGATACCTGGGATAGAGGGGAATATAGAACGGGGTCAGAGAGTAAAGGGAGGTACCCGGGAAAGAGGGAAACATAGAACGGGAACAGAGAGTAAAGGGAGATACCCGGGATAGAGGGGAATATAGAACGGGGACAGAGAGTAAAGGGAGATACCAGGGATAGAGGGAAATATAGAACGGGAACAGAGAGTAAAGGGAGATACCCGGGATAGAGGGGAATATAGAACGGGGACAGAGAGTAAAGGGAGATACCCGGGATAGAGGGGAATATAGAACAGTGACAGAGAGTAAAGGGAGATACCCGGGATCGAGGGGAATATAGAATGGGGACAGTGAGTAAAGGGAGATACCAAGGATAGAGGGGAATATAGAATGGGGACAGAGAGTATTGGAAGATACCCGGGATAGAGAGGAATATAGAACGGGGACAGACAGTAAAGGGAGATACCAGGGATAGAGGGGGATATAGAACGGGGACAGAGTGTAAAGGGAGATACCCGGGACAGAGGGGAATATAGAACGGGGACAGAGAGTATAGGGAGATACCCGGGATAGAGCGGAATATAGAATGGGGACAGAGAGTAAAGGGAGACATCCGCGATAGAGGGGAATATAGAACGGGGACAGAGAGTAAAGGGAGATACCTGGGATAGAGGGGAATACAGAACGGGGACAGAGAGTAAAGGGAGATACCCGGGACAGAGTGGTGAATATAGAACGGGGACAGAGAGTAATGGGAGATACCCGGGATAGAGGGGAATATAGAACGGGCACAGAGAGTAAAGGGAGATACCTGGGATAGAGGCGAATATAGAACGGGGACAGAGAGTAAAGGGAGATACCCGGGATAGAGGGGAATATAGAATGGGGACAGAGAGTAAGGGAGATAGCCGGGATAGAGGGGAATATAGAACGGGGACAGAGAGTAAAGGGAGATACCGGGGATAGAAGGAAATATAGAACGCGGGCAGAGAGTAAAGGGAGATACCCAGGATAGAGGGGAATATAGAACGGGGACAGAGAGTAAAGAGAGATACCCGGGATAGAGGGGAATGTAGAACGGGGACAGAGAGTAAAGGGAGATACCCGGGATAGAGGGGAATATAGAACGGGGATAGAGAGTAAAGGGAGATACCCGGGATAGAGGGGAATATAGAACGGGGACAGAGAGTAAAGGGAGATACCCGGGATAGAGGGGAATATAGAACGGGGACAGAGAGTAAAGGAAGATACCCAGGATAGAGGGGAATATAGAACGGGGACAGAGAGTAAAGGGAGATACCCGGGATTGAAGGGAATATAGAACGGGGACAGAGAGTAAAGGGAGATACCCGGGATAGAGGGGAATATAGAACGGGGACAGAGAGTAAAGGGAGATACCCGGGATAGAGGGGAGTATAGAACGGGGACAGAGAATAAAGGGAGATACCCGGGATAGAGGGGAATATAGAACGGGGACAGAGAGTAAAGGGAGATACCCGGGACAGAGGGGAATATAGAACGGGTACAGAGAGTAAAGGGAGACACCCGGGATAGAGGGGGATATAGAACGGGAACAGAGAGTAATGGGAGATACCCGGGATAGAGGGGAATATAGAATGGGGACAGAGAGTAAAGGGAGATACCCGGGATAGAGGGGAATATAGAACGGGGACAGAGAGTAAAGGAGATACCCTGGATAGAGGGGAATATAGAACGGGGACAGAGAATAAAGGGAGATACCCGGGATAGAGGGGAATACAGAACGGGGACAGAGAGTAAAGGGAGATACCCGGGATAGAGGGGAATATAGAACGGGGACCGAGAGTAAAGTGAGATACCCAGGATAGAGGGGAATATAGAACGGGGACAGAGAGTAAAGGAAGATACCCGGGATAGAGGGGAATATAGAACGGAGACCGAGATTAAAGGGAGATACCCGGGATAGAAGGGAATATAGAACGGAGACCGAGAGTAAAGGGAGATACCCGGGATAGAGGGGAATATAGAACGGGGATAGAGAGTAAAGGGAGATACCCGGGATAGAGGGGAATATAGAACGGGGACAGAGAGTAAAGGGAGATACCCGGGATAGAGGGGAATATAGAACGGGGACAGAGAGTAAAGGGAGATACCCGGGATAGAGGGGAATATAGAACGGGGATAGAGAGTAAAGGGAGATACCCGGGATAGAGGGGAATATAGAACGGGGACAGAGAGTAAAGGGAGATACTCGGGATAGAGGGGAATATAGAACGGGGACAGAGAGTAAAGGGAGATACCCAGGATAGAGGGGAATATAAAACGGGGACAGAGAGTAAAGGGAGATACCCGGGATTGAAGGGAATATAGAACGGGGACAGAGAGTAAAGGGAGATACCCGGGATAGAGGGGCATATAGAACGGGGACAGAGAGTAAAGGGAGATACCCGGGATAGAGGGGAATATAGAACGGGGACAGAGAGTAAAGGGAGATACCCGGGATAGAGGGGAGTATAGAACGGGGACAGAGAGTAAAGGGAGATACCCGGGATAGAGGGGAATATAGAACGGGGACAGAGAGTAAAGGGAGATACCCGGGTCAGAGGGGAATATAGAACGGGTACAGAGAGTAAAGGGAGATACCAGGGATAGAGGGGGAAATAGAACGGGAACAGAGAGTAATGGGAGATACCCGGGATAGAGGGGAATATAGAATGGGGAAAGAGAGTAAAGGGAGATACCCGGGATAGAGGGGAATATAGAACGGGGACAGAGAGTAAAGGGAGATACCCGGGATAGAGGGGAATATAGAACGGGGACAGAGAGTAAAGGGAGATACCCGGGATAGAGGGGAATATACAACGGGGACAGAGAGTAAAGGGAGATACCCAGGATACAGGGGAATATAGAACGGGGACAGAGAGTAAAGGGGAGATACCCGGGCTAGAGGGGAATATAGAACGGGTACAGAGAGTAAAGGGAGATACCCGGGATAGAGGGGAATAAAGAACGGAGACCGAGAATAAAGGGAGATACCCGGGATAGAAGGGAATATGGAACGGAGACCGAGAGTAAAGGGAGATACCCGGGATAGAGGGGAATATAGAACGGGGACAGTGAGTAAAGGAAGAGACCCGGGATAGAGGGGAATATAGAACGGGGACAGAGAGTAAAGGGAGATACCCGGGATAGAGGGAATATAGAACGGGGACAGTGAGTAAAGGGAGATACCCGGGATAGAGGGGAATATAGAACGGGGACAGAGAGTAAAGGGAGATACTGGGGATAGAGGGGAATATAGAACGGGGACAGAGAGTAAAGGGAGATGACCGGGATAGAGGGGAATATAGAACGGGGACAGAGAGTAAAGGGAGATACCCGGGATAGAGGGGAATATAGAACGGGGACAGAGAGTAAAGGGAGATACCCGGGATAGAGGGGAATATACAACGGGGACAGAGAGTAAAGGGAGATACCCAGGATACAGGGGAATATAGAACGGGGACAGAGAGTAAAGGGGAGATACCCGGGCTAGAGGGGAATATAGAACGGGGACAGAGAGTAAAGGGAGATACCCGGGATAGAGGGGAATATAGAACGGAGACCGAGAATAAAGGGAGATACCCGGGATAGAAGGGAATATGGAACGGAGACCGAGAGTAAAGGGAGATACCCGGGATAGAGGGGAATATAGAACGGGGATAGAGAGTAAAGGGAGATACCCGGGATAGAGGGGAATATAGAACGGGGACAGAGAGTAAAGGGAGATACCCGGGATAGAGGGGAATATAGAACGGGGACAGAGATTAAAGGGAGATACCCAGGATAGAGGGGAATATAGAACGGGGACAGAGAGTAAAGGGAGATACCCGGGATTGAAGGGAATATAGAACGGGGACAGAGAGTAAAGGGAGATACCAGGGATAGAGGGGCATATAGAACGGGGACAGAGAGTAAAGGGAGATACCCGGGATAGAGGGGAATATAGAACGGGGACAGAGAGTAAAGGGAGATACCCGGGATAGAGGGGAGTATAGAACGGGGACAGAGAGTAAAGGGAGATACCCGGGATAGAGGGGAATATAGAACGGGGACAGAGAATAAAGGGAGATACCCGTGACAGAGGGGAATATAGAACGGGTACAGAGAGTAAAGGGAGATACCCGCGATAGAGGGGAATATAGAACGGGGACAGAGAGTAAAGGAGATACCCTGGATAGAGGGGAATATAGAACGGGGACAGAGAGTAAAGGGAGATACCCGGGATAGAGGGGAATACAGAACGGGGACAGAGAGTAAAGGGAGATACCCGGGATAGAGGGGAATATAGAACGGGGACCGAGAGTAAAGGGAGATACCCAGGATGGAGGGGAATATAGAACGGGGACAGAGAGTAAAGGAAGATACCCGGGATAGAGGGAAATATAGAACGGGTACAGAGAGTAAAGGGAGATACCCGGGATAGAGGGGAATATAGAACGGGGACAGAGAGTAAAGGGAGACACCCGGGATAGAGGGGAATATAGAACGGGGACAGAGAGTAAAGGGAGACACCCGGGATAGAGGGGAATATAGAACGGGGACAGAGAGAAAAGGGAGATACCCGGGATAGAGGGGAATATAGAACGGGGACAGAGAGCAAAGGGAGACACCCGAGATAGAGGGGAATATAGAAAGGGGACAGAGAGTAAAGGGAGATACCCGGGATAGAGGGGAATATAGAACGGGGACAGAGAGTAAAGGGAGATACCCGGGTTAGAGGGGAATATAGAACGGGGACAGAGAGTAAAGGGAGATACCCAGGATAGAGGGGAATATAGAACGGGGACAGAGAGTAAAGGGAAATACCCGGGATAGAGGGGAATATAGAACGGGGACAGAGAGTAAAGGGAGATACCCGGGATCGAGGGGAATATAGAACGGGGACAGAGATTAAAGGGAGATACCCAGGATAGAGGGGAATATAGAACAGGGACAGAGAGTAAAGGGAAATACCCGGGATAGAGGGGAATATAGAACGGGGACAGAGAGTAAAGGGAGATACCCGGGATAGAGGGGAATATAGAACGGGGACAGTGAGTAAAGGGAGATACCCGGGATAGAGGGGAATATAGAACGGGGACAGAGATTAAAGGGAGATACCCTGGATAGAGGGGAATATAGAACGGGGACAGAGAATAAAGGGAGATACCCGGGATAGAGGGGAATATAGAACGGGGACAGAGAGTAAAGGGAGATACCCGGGATAGAGGGGAATATAGAACCGGGATAGAGAGTAAAGGGAGATACCCGGGATAGAGGGGAATAAAGAACGGGGACAGAGAGTAAAGGGAGATACCCAGGATAGAATGGAATATAGAACGGGGACAGAGAGTAAAGGGATATACCTGGGATAGAGGGGAATATAGAACGGGGACAGAGAGTAAAGGGAGATACCCGGGATAGAGGGGAATATAGAACGGGGACAGAGAGTAAAGGGAGATACCCGGGATAGAGGGGAATATAGAACGGGGACAGAGAGTAAAGGGAGAATCCCGGGATAGTGGGAAATATAGAATGGGGACAGTGACTAAAGGGAGATACCCGGGATAGAGGGGAATACAGAACGGGGACAGAGAGTAAAGGGAGATACCCGGGATAGAGTGGTGAATATAGAACGGGGACAGAGAGTAAAGGGAGATACCCGGGATAGAGGGGAATATAGAACGGGCACAGAGAATAAAGGGAGATACCTGGGATAGAGGCGAATATAGAACGGGGACAGAGAGTAAAGGGAGATAGCCGGGATAGAGGGGAATATAGAATGGGTACAGAGAGTAAGGGAGATAGCCGGGTTGGAGGGGAATATAGAACGGGGACAGAGAGTAAAGGGAGATACCGGGGATAGAAGGAAATATAGAACCGGGACAGAGAGTAAAGGGAGATACCCGGGATAGAGGGGAATATAGAACGGGGACAGAGAGTAAAGAGAGATACCCGGGATAGAGGGGAATATAGAACGGGGACAGAGAGTAAAGGGAGATACCCGGGATAGAGGGGAATATAGAACGGGGACAGAGAGTAAAGGGAGATACCCGGGATAGAGGGGAATATAGAACGGGGACAGAGAGTAAAGGGAGATACCCGGGATAGAGGGGAATATAGAACGGAGACAGAGAGTAAAGGGAGATACCCGGGGTAGATGGGAATATAGAACGGGGACAGAGAGTAAAGGGAGATACCCGGGATAGAGGGTAATATAGAACGGGGACAGAGAGTAAAGGGAGACACCCGGGATAGAGGGGAATATAGAACGGGGGCAGAGAGTAAAGGGAGATACTCGGGATAGAGTGGAATATAGAACGGGGATAGAGAGTAATGGGAGATACCCGGGATAGAGGGAATATAGATCGGGGACAGAGAGTAAAGAAAGATACCTGGGATAGAGGGGAATATAGAACGGGGACAGAGAGTAAAGGGAGATATCTGGGATAGAGGGGAATATAGAACGGGGACAGAGAGTAAAGGGAGATACCCGGGATAGAGGGGAATATAGAACGGGGACAGAGAATAAAGGGAGATACCCGGGATAGAAGGGAATATAGAACGGAGAGCGAGAGTAAAGGGAGATACCCGGGATAGAGGGGAATATAGAACGGGGATAGAGAGTAAAGGGAAATACCCGGGATAGAGGGGAATATACAAATGGGACAGAGAGTAAAGGGAGATACCCGGGATAGAGGGGAATATAGAACGGGGACAGAGAGTAAAGGGAGATACCCGGGATAGAGGGGAATATAGAACCGGGATAGAGAGTAAAGGGAGATACCCGGGATAGAGGGGAATAAAGAACGGGGACAGAGAGTAAAGGGAGATACCCAGGATAGAATGGAATATAGAACGGGGACAGAGAGTAAAGGGATATACCTGGGATAGAGGGGAATATAGAACGGGGACAGAGAGTAAAGGGAGATACCCGGGATAGAGGGGAATATAGAACGGGGACAGAGAGTAAAGGGAGATACCCGGGATAGAGGGGAATATAGAACGGGGACAGAGAGTAAAGGGAGAATCCCGGGATAGTGGGAAATATAGAATGGGGACAGTGACTAAAGGGAGATACCCGGGATAGAGGGGAATACAGAACGGGGACAGAGAGTAAAGGGAGATACCCGGGATAGAGTGGTGAATATAGAACGGGGACAGAGAGTAAAGGGAGATACCCGGGATAGAGGGGAATATAGAACGGGCACAGAGAATAAAGGGAGATACCTGGGATAGAGGCGAATATAGAACGGGGACAGAGAGTAAAGGGAGATAGCCGGGATAGAGGGGAATATAGAATGGGTACAGAGAGTAAGGGAGATAGCCGGGTTGGAGGGGAATATAGAACGGGGACAGAGAGTAAAGGGAGATACCGGGGATAGAAGGAAATATAGAACCGGGACAGAGAGTAAAGGGAGATACCCGGGATAGAGGGGAATATAGAACGGGGACAGAGAGTAAAGAGAGATACCCGGGATAGAGGGGAATATAGAACGGGGACAGAGAGTAAAGGGAGATACCCGGGATAGAGGGGAATATAGAACGGGGACAGAGAGTAAAGGGAGATACCCGGGATAGAGGGGAATATAGAACGGGGACAGAGAGTAAAGGGAGATACCCGGGATAGAGGGGAATATAGAACGGAGACAGAGAGTAAAGGGAGATACCCGGGGTAGATGGGAATATAGAACGGGGACAGAGAGTAAAGGGAGATACCCGGGATAGAGGGTAATATAGAACGGGGACAGAGAGTAAAGGGAGACACCCGGGATAGAGGGGAATATAGAACGGGGGCAGAGAGTAAAGGGAGATACTCGGGATAGAGTGGAATATAGAACGGGGATAGAGAGTAATGGGAGATACCCGGGATAGAGGGAATATAGATCGGGGACAGAGAGTAAAGAAAGATACCTGGGATAGAGGGGAATATAGAACGGGGACAGAGAGTAAAGGGAGATATCTGGGATAGAGGGGAATATAGAACGGGGACAGAGAGTAAAGGGAGATACCCGGGATAGAGGGGAATATAGAACGGGGACAGAGAATAAAGGGAGATACCCGGGATAGAAGGGAATATAGAACGGAGAGCGAGAGTAAAGGGAGATACCCGGGATAGAGGGGAATATAGAACGGGGATAGAGAGTAAAGGGAAATACCCGGGATAGAGGGGAATATACAAATGGGACAGAGAGTAAAGGGAGATACCCGGGATAGAGGGGAATATAGAACGGGGACAGAGAGTAAATGGAGATACCCAGGATAGAGGGGAATATAGAACGGGGACAGAGAGTAAAGGGAGATACCCGGGATAAAGGGGAATATAGAACGGGGACAGGGAGTAAAGGGAGATACCCGGGATAGAGGGGATATAGAACGGGGACAGAGAGTAAAGGGAGATACCTGGGAGAGAGGGGAATATAGAATGGAGACAGAGAATAAAGGGAGATACCCGGGATAGAGGGGAATATAGAACGGGGACAGAGAGTAAAGAGAGATACCCGGGAGAGAGGGGAATATGGAACGGGGACAGAGAGTAAAGGGAGATAGCCGGGATAGAGGGGAATATAGAACGGGGACAGAGAGTAAAGAAAGATACCCGGGATAGAGGGGAATATAGAACGGGGACAGAGAGGAAAGGGAGATACCCGGGATAGAGGGGAATTCAGAACGGGGACAGAGAGTTAAGGGAGATACCCGGGATAGAGGGGAATATAGAACGGGGACAGAGAGTAAAGGGAGATACCCGGGTCAGAGGGGAATATAGAACGGGTACAGAGAGAAAGGGAGATACCAGGGATAGAGGGGGATATAGAACGGGAACAGAGAGTAATGGGAGATACCCGGGATAGAGGGGAATATAGAATGGGGACAGAGAGTAAAGGGAGATAACCGGGATAGAGGGGAATATAGAACGGGGACAGAGAGTAAAGGGAGATACCCAGGATAGAGGGGAATATAGAACGGGGACAGAGAGTAAAGGAAGATACCCGGGATAGGGGGAAATATAGAACGGGTACAGAGAGTAAAGGGAGATACCCGGGACAGAGGGGAATACAGTACGGGGACAGAGAGTAAAGGGAGACACCCGGGATAGAGGGGAATATAGAACGGGGCCAGAGAGTAAAGGGAGACACCCGGGATAGAGGGGTATATAGAACGGGGACAGAGAGTAAAGGGAGATGCCCGGGATAGAGGGGAATATAGAACGGGGACAGAGAGCAAAGGGAGACACCCGAGATAGAGGGGAATATAGAAAGGGGACAGAGAGTAAAGGGAGATACCCGGGATAGAGGGGAATATAGAACGGGGACAGAGAGTAAAGGGAGATACCCGGGTTAGAGGGGAATATAGAACGGGGACAGAGAGTAAAGGGAGATACCCAGGATAGAGGGGAATATAGAACGGGGACAGAGAGTAAAGGGAAATACCCGGGATAGAGGGGAATATAGAACGGGGACAGAGAGTAAAGGGAGATACCCGGGATAGTTTGGAATATAGAACGGGGACAGAGAGTAAAGGGAGATACCCAAGATAGAGGGGAATATAGAACAGGGACAGAGAGTAAAGGGAAATACCCGGGATAGAGGGGAATATAGAACGGGGACAGAGAGTAAAGGGAGATACCCGGGATAGAGGGGAATATAGAACGGGGACAGTGAGTAAAGGGAGACACCCGGGATAGAGGGGAATATAGAACGGGGACAGAGAGTAATGGGAGATACTCGGGATAGAGGGGAATATAGAACGGGGATAGAGAGTAATGGGAGATACCCGGGATAGAGGGAATATAGAACGGGGACAGAGAGTAAAGAGACATACCCGGGATAGTGGGGAATATAGAACGGGGACAGAGAGTAAACGGAGATAACTGGGATAGAGGGGAATATAGAACGGGGACAGAGAGTAAAGGGAGATACCCGGGATAGAGGGGAATATAGAACGGGGACAGAGAATAAAGGGAGATACCCGTGATAGAAGGGAATATAGAACGGAAAGCGAGAGTAAAGGGAGATACCCGGGATAGAGGGGAATATAGAACGGGGATAGAGATTAAAGGGAGATACCCGGGATAGAGGGGAATATACAACGGGGACAGGGAGTAAAGGGAGATACCCGGGATAGAGGGGAATATAGAACGGGGACAGGGAGTAAAGGGAGATACCCGGGATAGAGGGTAATATAGAACGGGGACAGAGAGTAAAGGGAGCTACCCGGGATAGAGGGGAATATAGAACGGGGGCAGAGAGTAAATGGAGATACCCGGGACAGAGGGGAATATAGAACGGGGACAGAAAGTAAAGGGAGATACCCGGGATAGAGGGGAATATAGAACGGGGACAGAGAGTAAAGGGAGATACCCGGGGTAGATGGGAATATAGAACGGGGACAGAGAGTAAAGGGAGATACCCGGGATAAAGGGTAATATAGAACGGGGACAGAGAGTAAAGAGAGACACCCGGGATAGAGGGGAATATAGAACAGGGACAGAGAGTAAAGGGAGATACCCGGGATAGAGGGGAATATAGAACGGGGACAGAGAGTAATGGGAGATACCCGGGATAGAGGGAATATAGAACGGGGACAGAGAGTAAAGAGAGATACCCGGGATAGTGGGGAATATAGAACGGGGACAGAGAGTAAAGGGAGATAACTGGGATTAAGGGGAATATAGAACGGGGACAGAGAGTAAAGGGAGATACCCGGGATAGAGGTTAATATAGAACGGGGACAGAGAGTAAAGGGAAATACCCGGGATAGAGGGGAATATACAACGGGGACAGAGAGTAAAGGGAGATACCCAGGATACAGGGGAATATAGAACGGGGACAGAGAGTAAAGGGGAGATACCCGGGCTAGAGGGGAATATAGAACGGGGACAGAGAGTAAAGGGAGATACCCGGGATAGAGGGGAATATAGAACGGAGACCGAGAATAAAGGGAGATACCCGGGATAGAAGGGAATATGGAACGGAGACCGAGAGTAAAGGGAGATACCCGGGATAGAGGGGAATATAGAACGGGGATAGAGAGTAAAGGGAGATACCCGGGATAGAGGGGAATATAGAACGGGGACAGAGAGTAAAGGGAGATACCCGGGATAGAGGGGAATATAGAACGGGGACAGAGAGTAAAGGGAGATACCCAGGATAGAGGGGAATATAGAACGGGGACAGAGAGTAAAGGGAGATACCCGGGATTGAAGGGAATATAGAACGGGGACAGAGAGTAAAGGGAGATACCAGGGATAGAGGGGCATATAGAACGGGGACAGAGAGTAAAGGGAGATACACGGGATAGAGGGGAATATAGAACGGGGACAGAGATTAAAGGGAGATACCCGGGATAGAGGGGAGTATAGAACGGGGACAGAGAGTAAAGGGAGATACCCGGGATAGAGGGGAATATAGAATGGGAACAGAGAGTAAAGGGAGATACCCGGGATAGAGGGGAATATAGAACGGGGACAGAGAGTAAAGGAGATACCCTGGATAGAGGGGAATATAGAACGGGGACAGAGAGTAAAGGGAGATACCCGGGATAGAGGGGAATACAGAACGGGGACAGAGAGTAAAGGGAGATACCCGGGATAGAGGGGAATATAGAATGGGGACCGAGAGTAAAGGGAGATACCCAGGATAGAGGGGAATATAGAACGGGGACAGAGAGTAAAGGAAGATACCCGGGATAGAGGGAAATATAGAACGGGTACAGAGAGTAAAGGGAGATACCCGGGATAGAGGGGAATATAGAACGGGGACAGAGAGTAAAGGGAGACACCCGGGATAGAGGGGAATATAGAACGGGGACAGAGAGTAAAGGGAGACACCCGGGATAGAGGGGAATATAGAACGGGGACAGAGAGAAAAGGGAGATACCCGGGATAGAGGGGAATATAGAACGGGGACAGAGAGCAAAGGGAGACACCCGAGATAGAGGGGAATATAGAAATGGGACAGAGAGTAAAGGGAGATACCCGGGATAGAGGGGAATATAGAACGGGGACAGAGAGTAAAGGGAGATACCCGGGTTAGAGGGGAACATAGAACGGGGACAGAGAGTAAAGGGAGATACCCAGGATAGAGGGGAATATAGAACGGGGACAGAGAGTAAAGGGAAATACCCGGGATAGAGGGGAATATAGAACGGGGACAGAGAGTAAAGGGAGATACCCGGGATCGAGGGGAATATAGAACGGGGACAGAGAGTAAAGGGAGATACCCAGGATAGAGGGGAATATAGAACAGGGACAGAGAGTAAAGGGAAATACCCGGGATAGAGGGGAATATAGAACGGGGACAGAGAGTAAAGGGAGATACCCGGGATAGAGGGGAATATAGAACGGGGACAGAGAGTAAAGGGATATACCTGGGATAGAGGGGAATATAGAACGGGGACAGAGAGTAAAGGGAGATACCCGGGATAGAGGGGAATATAGAACGGGGACAGAGAGTAAAGGGAGATACCCGGGATAGAGGGAAATATAGAATGGGGACAGAGAGTAAAGGGAGATACCCGGGATAGTGGGAAATATAGAACGGGGACAGTGACTAAAGGGAGATACCCGGGATAGAGGGGAATACAGAACGGGGACAGAGAGTAAAGGGAGATACCCGGGATAGAGTGGTGAATATAGAACGGGCACAGAGAGTAACGGGAGATACCTGGGATAGAGGCGAATATAGAACGGGGACAGAGAGTAAAGGGAGATAGCCGGGATAGAGGGGAATATAGAATGGGTACAGAGAGTAAGGGAGATAGCCGGGTTGGAGGGGAATATAGAACGGGGACAGAGAGTAAAGGGAGATACCGGGGATAGAAGGAAATATAGAACGGGGACAGAGAGTAAAGGGAGATACCCGGGATAGAGGGGAATATAGAACGGGGACAGAGAGTAAAGAGAGATACCCGGGATAGAGGGGAATATAGAACGGGGACAGAGATTAAAGGGAGATACCCGGGATAGAGGGGAATATAGAACGGGGACAGAGAGTAAAGGGAGATACCCGGGATAGAGGGGAATATAGAACGGGGACAGAGAGGAAAGGGAGATACCCGGGATAGAGGGGAATATAGAACGGGGACAGAGAGTAAAGAGAGATACCCGGGAAAGAGGGGAATATAGAACGGGGACAGGGAGTAAAGGGAGATACCCGGGATAGAGGGGAATATAGAACGGGGACAGAGAGTAAAGAGAGATACCCGGGAAAGAGGGGAATACAGAACGGGGACAGAGAGGAAAGGGAGATACCCGGGATAGAGGGGAATATAGAACGGGGACAGAGAGTAAAGGGAGATAGCCGGGATAGAGGGGAATATAGAACGGGGACAGAGTGTAAAGGGAGATACCCGGGATAGAGGGGAATATAGAACGGGGACAGAGAGTAAATGGAGATACCCAGGATAGAGGGGAATATAGAACGGGGACAGAGAGTAAAGGGAGATACCCGGGATAGAGGGGAATATAGAACGGAGACAGAGAGTAAAGGGAGATACCCGGGGTAGATGGGAATATAGAACGGGGACAGAGAGTAAAGGGAGATACCCGGGATAGAGGGTAATATAGAACGGGGACAGAGAGTAAAGGGAGACACCCGGGATAGAGGGGAATATAGAACGGGGACAGAGAGTAAAGGGAGATACTCGGGATAGAGTGGAATATAGAACGGGGATAGAGAGTAATGGGAGATACCCGGGATAGAGGGAATATAGAACGGGGACAGAGAGTAAAGAGAGATACCCGGGATAGAGGGGAATATAGAACG
Organism: Somniosus microcephalus; assembly: GCF_052327205.1. NCBI lineage: Eukaryota > Metazoa > Chordata > Chondrichthyes > Squaliformes > Somniosidae > Somniosus > Somniosus microcephalus. The sequence goes on along the minus strand of NW_028225181.1, from coordinate 39,324,092 downwards.
GGGACAGAGAGTAAAGGGAGATATCTGGGAGAGAGGGGAATATAGAACGGGGACAGAGAGTAAAGGGAGATACCCGGGATAGAGGGGAATATAGAACGGGGACAGAGAATAAAGGGAGATACCCGGGATAGAAGGGAATATAGAATGGAGAGCGAGAGTAAAGGGAGATACCCGGGACAGAGGGGAATATAGAACGGGGATAGAGAATAAAGGGAGATACCCGGGATAGAGGGGAATATACAAAGGGGACAGAGAGTAAAGGGAGATACCCGGGATAGAGGGGAATATAGAACGGGGACAGAGAGTAAATGGAGATACCCAGGATAGAGGGGAATATAGAACGGGGACAGAGAGTAAAGCGAGATACCCGGGATAAAGGGGAATATAGAACGGGGACAGGGAGTAAAGGGAGATACCCGGGATGGAGGGGATATAGAACGGGGACAGAGAGTAAAGGGAGATACCTGGGAGAGAGGGTAATATAGAATGGAGACAGAGAATAAAGGGAGATACCCGGGATAGAGGGGAATATAGAACGGGGACAGAGAGTAAAGAGAGATACCCGGGAGAGAGGGGAATATAGAACGGGGACAGAGAGTAAAGGGAGATAGCCGGGATAGAGGGGAATATAGAACGGGGACAGAGAGTAAAGAGAGATACCCGGGATAGAGGGGAATATAGAACGGGGACAGAGAGGAAAGGGAGATACCCGGGATAGAGGGGAATTCAGAACGGGGACAGAGAGTTAAGGGAGATACCCGGGATAGAGGGGAATATAGAACGGGGACAGAAAGTAAAGGGAGATACCCGGGATACAGGGGAATATAGAACGGGGACAGAGAGTAAAGGGAGATACCCGGGGTAGATGGGAATATAGAACCGGGACAGAGAGTAAAGGGAGATACTCGGGATAGAGGGTAATATAGAACGGGGACAGAGAGTAAAGGGAGACACCCGGGATAGAGGGGAATATAGAACAGGGACAGAGAGTAATGGGAGATACCCGGGATAGAGGGGAATATAGAACGGGGTCAGAGAGTAATGGGAGATACCTGGGATAGAGGGAATATAGAACGGGGACAGAGAGTAAAGAGAGATACCCGGGATAGAGGGGAATATAGAACGGGGACAGAGAGTAAAGGGAGATAACTGGGATAGAGTGGAATTTAGAACGGGGGCAGAGAGTAAAGGGAGATACCCGGGATAGAGGGGAATATGGAACGGGGACAGAGAGTAAAGGGAGATACCCGGGATAGAGGGGAATATACAACGGGGACAGAGAGTAAAGGGAGATACCCAGGATACAGGGGAATATAGAACGGGGACAGAGAGTAAAGGGGAGATACCCGGGCTAGAGGGGAATATAGAACGGGGACAGAGAGTAAAGGGAGATACCCGGGATAGAGGGGAATATAGAACGGAGACCAAGAATAAAGGGAGATACTCAGGATAGAAGGGAATATAGAACGGAGACCGAGAGTAAAGGGAGATACCCGGGATAGAGGGGAATATAGAACGGGGATAGAGAGTAAAGGGAGATACCCGGGATAGAGGGGAATATAGAACGGGGACAGAGAGTAAAGGGAGATACCCTGGATAGAGGGGAATATAGAACGGGGACAGAGAGTAAAGGGAGATACCCAGGATAGAGGGGAATATAGAACGGGGACAGAGAATAAAGGGAGATACCCGGGATAGAAGGGAATATAGAACGGGGACAGAGAGTAAAGGGAGATACCCGGGATAGAGGGGAGTATAGAACGGGGACAGAGAGTAAAGGGAGATACCCGGGATAGAGTGGAATATAGAACGGGGACAGAGAGTAAAGGGAGATACCCGGGATAGAGGGGAGTATAGAACGGGGACAGAGAGTAAAGTGAGATACCCGGGATAGAGGGGAGTATAGAACGGGGACAGAGAGTAAAGGGAGATACCCGGGATAGAGGGGAATATAGAACGGGGACAGAGAGTAAAGGGAGATACCGTGGACAGAGGGGAATATAGAACGGGTACAGAGAGTAAAGGGAGATATCCAGTATAGAGGGGGATATAGAACGGGAACAGAGAATAAAGGGAGATATCCGGGATAGAGGGGAATATAGAACGGGGACAGAGAGTAAAGGAGATACCCTGGATAGAGGGGAATATAGAACGGGGACAGAGAGTAAAGGGAGATACCCGGGATAGAGGGGAATACAGAACGGGGACAGAGAGTAAAGGGAGATACCCGGGATAGAGCGGAATATAGAACGGGGACAGAGAGTAAAGGGAGATACCCGGGATAGATGGGAATACAGAACGGGGACAGAGAGTAAAGGGAGATACCCGGGATAGAGGGGAATATGGAACGGGGACAGAGAGTAAAGGGAGATCCCCGGGATAAAGGGGAATATACAACGGGGACAGAGAGTAAAGGGCGATACCCGGGATAGAGGGGAACATAGAACGGGGACAGAGAGTAAAGGGAGATACCCGGGATAGAGGGGAATATAGAACGGGGACAGAGAGTAAAGGGAGATACCCGGGATAGAGTGCAATATAGAACGGGGACAGAGAGTAAAGGGAGATACCCGGGAAAGAGGGGAATATAGAATGGGGACAGAGAGTAAAGGGAGATACCCGGGATAGAGGGGAATATAGAATGGGGACAGAGAGTAAAGGAGATACCCTGGATAGAGTGGAATATAGAACGGGGACAGAGAGTAAAGGGAGATGCCTGGGATGGAGGGGAATATAGAACGGGGACAGAGAGTAAAGGGGAGATTCCCGGGATAGAGGGGAATATAGAACGGGGACAGAGAGTAAAGGGAGATACCCGGGATAGAGGGGAATATAGAACGGGGACAGAGAGTAAAGGGAGATACCCGGGAGAGAGGGGAATATAGAACGGGAACAGAGAGTAAAGGGAGATACCCGGGATAGAGGGGAATATAGAACGGGGACAGAGATTAAAGGGAGATACCCGGGATAGAGAGGAATATAGAACGGGGACAGAGAGTAAAGGGAGATACCCGGGATAGAGGGGAATATAGAACGGGGAGAGAGAGTAAAGTGAGATACCCGGGATAGAGGGGAATATAGAACGGGGACAGAGAGTAAAGGGAGATACCCGGGATAGAGGGGAATATAGAATGGGGACAGAGAGTAAAGGGAGATACCCGGGATAGAGGGGAATATAGAACGGGGACAGAGAGTAAAGGGAGATAACCAGGATAGAGGGAAATATAGAACAGTGACAGAGAGTAAAGGGGGATACCCGGGATAGAGGGGAATATAGAACGGGGACAGAGATTAAAGGGAGATACCCGCGATAGAGGGGAATATAGAACGGGGACAGAGCATAAAGGGAGATACCCGGGATAGAGGGGAATATAGAACGGGGACAGAGAGTAAAGTGGGATGCCCGGGATAGAGGGGAATATAGAACGGTGACAGAGAGTAAAGGGAGATACCCGGGATAGAGGGGAATATAGAACGGGGACAGAGAGTAAAGGGCGATACCCGGGATAGAGGGGAACATAGAACGGGGACAGAGAGTAAAGGGAGATACCCGGGATAGAGGGGAATATAGAACGGGGACAGAGAGTAAAGGGAGATACCCGGGATAGAGGGCAATATAGAACGGGGACAGAGAGTAAAGGGAGATACCCGGGAAAGAGGGGAATATAGAATGGGGACAGAGAGTAAAGGGAGATACCCGGCATAGAGGGGAATATAGAACGGGACAGAGAGTAAAGGGAGATACCCGGGATAGAGGGGAATATAGAACGGGGACAGAGAGTAAAGGGAGATACCCAGGATAGAGGGGAATATAGAACGGGGTCAGAGAGTAAAGGGAGATACCCGGGATAGAGGTGAATATAGAACGGGTCAGAGAGTAAAGGGAGATACCCGGGACAGAGGGGAATATAGAACGCGGACAGAGTAAAGGGAGATACCCGGGATAGAGGGGAATATAGAACGGGGACAGAGAGTAAAGGGAGATACCCGGGATAGAGGGGAATATAGAACGGAGACCAAGAATAAAGGGAGATACTCAGGATAGAAGGGAATATAGAACGAAGACCGAGAGTAAAGGGAGATACCCGGGATAGAGGGGAATATAGAACGGGGATAGAGAGTAAAGGGAGATACCCGGGATAGAGGGGAATATAGAACGGGGACAGAGAGTAAAGGGAGATACCCTGGATAGAGGGGAATATAGAACGGGGACAGAGAGTAAAGGGAGATACCCAGGATAGAGGGGAATATAGAACGGGGACAGAGAATAAAGGGAGATACCCGGGATAGAAGGGAATATAGAACGGGGACAGAGAGTAAAGGGAGATACCCGGGATAGAGGGGAGTATAGAACGGGGACAGAGAGTAAAGGGAGATACCCGGGATAGAGTGGAATATAGAACGGGGACAGAGAGTAAAGGGAGATACCCGGGATAGAGGGGAGTATAGAACGGGGACAGAGAGTAAAGTGAGATACCCGGGATAGAGGGGAGTATAGAACGGGGACAGAGAGTAAAGGGAGATACCCGGGATAGAGGGGAATATAGAACGGGGACAGAGAGTAAAGGGAGATACCCTGGACAGAGGGGAATATAGAACGGGTACAGAGAGTAAAGGGAGATATCCAGTATAGAGGGGGATATAGAACGGGAACAGAGAATAAAGGGAGATATCCGGGATAGAGGGGAATATAGAACGGGGACAGAGAGTAAAGGAGATACCCTGGATAGAGGGGAATATAGAACGGGGACAGAGAGTAAAGGGAGATACCCGGGATAGAGGGGAATACAGAACGGGGACAGAGAGTAAAGGGAGATATCCGGGATAGAGGGGAATATAGAACGGGGACAGAGAGTAAAGGGAGATACCCGGGATAGATGGGAATACAGAACGGGGACAGAGAGTAAAGGGAGATACCCGGGATAGAGGGGAATATGGAACGGGGACAGAGAGTAAAGGGAGATCCCCGGGATAAAGGGGAATATACAACGGGGACAGAGAGTAAAGGGCGATACCCGGGATAGAGGGGAACATAGAACGGGGACAGAGAGTAAAGGGAGATACCCGGGATAGAGGGGAATATAGAACGGGGACAGAGAGTAAAGGGAGATACCCGGGATAGAGGGCAATATAGAACGGGGACAGAGAGTAAAGGGAGATACCCGGGAAAGAGGGGAATATAGAATGGGGACAGAGAGTAAAGGGAGATACCCGGGATAGAGGGGAATATAGAATGGGGACAGAGAGTAAAGGAGATACCCTGGATAGATTGGAATATAGAACGGGGACAGAGAGTAAAGGGAGATACCTGGGATGGAGGGGAATATAGAACGGGGACAGAGAGTAAAGGGGAGATTCCCGGGATAGAGGGGAATATAGAACGGGGACAGAGAGTAAAGGGAGATACCCGGGATAGAGGGGAATATAGAACGGGGACAGAGAGTAAAGGGAGATACCCGGGAGAGAGGGGAATATAGAACGGGAACAGAGAGTAAAGGGAGATACCCGGGATAGAGGGGAATATAGAACGGGGACAGAGATTAAAGGGAGATACCCGGGATAGAGGGGAATATAGAACGGGGACAGAGAGTAAAGGGAGATACCCGGGATAGAGGGGAATATAGAACGGGGAGAGAGAGTAAAGTGAGATACCCGGGATAGAGGGGAATATAGAACGGGGACAGAGAGTAAAGGGAGATACCCAGGATAGAGGGGAATATAGAATGGGGACAGAGAGTAAAGGGAGATACCCGGGATAGAGGGGAATATAGAACGGGGACAGAGAGTAAAGGGAGATAACCAGGATAGAGGGAAATATAGAACAGTGACAGAGAGTAAAGGGGGATACCCGGGATAGAGGGGAATATAGAACGGGGACAGAGGTTAAAGGGAGATACCCGCGATAGAGGGGAACATAGAACGGGGACAGAGCATAAAGGGAGATACCCGGGATAGAGGGGAATATAGAACGGGGACAGAGAGTAAAGTGGGATGCCCGGGATAGAGGGGAATATAGAACGGTGACAGAGAGTAAAGGGAGATACCCGGGATAGAGGGGAATATAGAACGGGGACAGAGAGTAAAGGGCGATACCCGGGATAGAGGGGAACATAGAACGGGGACAGAGAGTAAAGGGAGATACCCGGGATAGAGGGGAATATAGAACGGGGACAGAGAGTAAAGGGAGATACCCGGGATAGAGGGCAATATAGAACGGGGACAGAGAGTAAAGGGAGATACCCGGGAAAGAGGGGAATATAGAATGGGGACAGAGAGTAAAGGGAGATACCCGGCATAGAGGGGAATATAGAACGGGACAGAGAGTAAAGGGAGATACCCGGGATAGAGGGGAATATAGAACGGGGACAGAGAGTAAAGGGAGATACCCAGGATAGAGGGGAATATAGAACGGGGTCAGAGAGTAAAGGGAGATACCCGGGATAGAGGTGAATATAGAACGGGTCAGAGAGTAAAGGGAGATACCCGGGACAGAGGGGAATATAGAACGCGGACAGAGTAAAGGGAGATACCCGGGATAGAGGGGAATATAGAACGGGGACAGAGAGTAAAGGGAGATACCCAGGATAGAGGGGAATAAAGAACGGGGAGAGAGTGTAAAGGGAGATACCCTGGATAGAGGGGAATATAGAACGGGGACAGAGAGTAAAGGGAGATAACCAGGATAGAGGGAAATATAGAACAGTGACAGAGAGTAAAGGGAGATACCCGGGATAGAGGGGAATATAGAACGGGGACAGAGATTAAAGGGAGATACCCGGTATAGAGGGGAATATAGAACGGGGACAGAGCATAAAGGGAGATACCCGGGATAGAGGGGAATATAGAACGGGGACAGAGAGTAAAGGGAGATGCCCGGGATAGAGGGGAATATAGAACGGTGACAGAGAGTAAAGGGAGATGCCCGGGATAGAGGGGAATATAGAACGGGGACAGAGAGTAAAGGGAGATACCCGGGATAGAGGGGAATATAGAACGGGGACAGAGAGTGAAGGGAGATACCCGGGATAGAGGGGAATATAGCACGGGGACAGAGAGTAAAGGGAGATACCCGGGATAGAGGAGAATATAGAACGGGGACAGAGAGTAAAGGGAGAAACCCGGGATAGAGGGGAATATAGAACGGGGACAGAGAATAAAGGGAGATACCCGGGATAGAGGGGAATATAGAACAGGGACAGAGAGTAAAGGGAGATACCCGGGATAGAGGGGAATATAGAACGGGGTCAGAGAGTAAAGGGAGATACCCGGGATAGAGGGGAATATAGAACGGGGACAGAGAGTAAAGGGAGATACCCGGGATAGAGGGGAATATAGAACGGGGACAGAGAGTAAAGGGAGATACCCGGGACAGAGGGGAATATAGAACAGGGACAGAGAGTAAAGGGATATACACGGGATAGAGGGGAATATAGAACGGGGACAGAGAGTAAAGGGAGATACCCGGGATAGAGTGGAATATAGAACGGGGACAGAGAGTAAAGGGAGATACCCGGGATAGAGGGGAACATAGAACGGGGACAGAGAGTAAAGCGAGATACCCGGGATAGAGGGGAATATAGAACGAGGACAGAGAGTAAAGGGATATACCCGGGATAGAGGGGAATACAGAACGGGGGCAGAGAGTAAAAGGAGATACCTGGGATAGAGGGAAATATAGAACAGGGAAAGAGAGTAAAGGGAGATACCCGGGATAGAGGGGAATATAGAACGGGGACAGAGAGTAAAGGGAGATACCCGGGATAGAGGGAAATATAGAACGGGGACAGAGAGTAAAGGGAGATACCCGGGATACAGGGCAATATAGAACGGGGACAGTGAGTAAAGGGGAGATACCCGGGATAGAGGGGAATATAGAACGGGGACAGAGAGTAAAGGGAGATACCCGGGATAGGGGGGAATATAGAATGGGGACAGAGAGTAAAGGGAGATACCCGGGATAGAGGGAAATATAGAACGGGGACAGAGAGTAAAGGGAGATACCCGGGATAGAGGGGAATATAGAACGGGGACAGAGAGTAAAGGGAGATACCCGGGATAGAGGGGAATATAGAACGGGGACAGAGCATAAAGGGAGATACCCGGGATAGAGGGGAATATAGAACGGGGACAGAGAGTAAAGGGAGATGCCCGGGATAGAGGGGAATATAGAACGGGGACAGAGAATAAAGTGAGATACCCGGGATAAGGGGAATATAGAACGGGGACAGAGAGTAAAGGGAGATACCCGCGATAGAGGGGAATGTAGGACGGGGACAGTGAGTAAAGGGGAGATACCCGGGATAGAGGGGAATATAGAACGGGGACAGAGAGTAAAGGGAGATACCCGGGATAGAGGGGAATATAGAATGGGGACAGAGAGTAAAGGGAGATACCCGGGATAGAGGGAAATATAGAACGGGGACAGAGAGTAAAGGGAGATACCCGGGATAGAGGGGAATATAGAACGGGGACAGAGAGTAAAGGGAGATACCCGGGATAGAGGGGAATATAGAACGGGGACAGAGCATAAAGGGAGATACCCGGGATAGAGGGGAATATAGAACGGGGACAGAGAGTAAAGGGAGATGCCCGGGATAGAGGGGAATATAGAACGGGGACAGAGAATAAAGTGAGATACCCGGGATAAGGGGAATATAGAACGGGGACAGAGAGTAAAGGGAGATACCCGCGATAGAGGGGAATGTAGGACGGGGACAGAGAGTAAAGGGAGATACCCGGGATAGAGGGCAATATAGAACGGGGACAGAGAGTAAAGGGAGATACCCGGGATAGAGGGGAATATAGAACGGGGACAGAGAGTAAAGGGTGATACCCGGGAGAGAGGGGAATATAGAACGGGGACAGAAAATAAAGGGAGATACCCGGGATAGAGGGGAATATAGAACGGGGACAGAGATTAAAGGGACATACCCGGGATAGAGGGGAATATAGAACGGGGACAGAGAGTAAAGGGAGATACCCGGGATAGAGGGGAATATAGAACGGTGACAGAGATTAAAGGGAGATACCCGGGATAGAGGGGAATATAGAATGGGGACAGAGAGTAAAGGGAGATACCCAGGATAGAGGGGAATATAGATCGGGGTCAGAGAGTAAAGGGAGATACCCGTGATAGAGGGGAATATAGAATGGGGGCAGAGAGTTAAGGGAGATACCCGGGATAGAGTGGAATATAGAACGGTGACAGAGAGTAAAGGGAGATACCCGGGATAGATGGGAATATAGAACGGGGACAGAGAGTAAAGGGAGATACCCGGGATAGAGGGGAATATAGAACGGGGACAGATGGTAAAGTGAGATACCCGGGATAGAGGGGAATATAGAACGGGGACAGAGAGTAAAGGGAGATACCCGGGTTAGAGGTGAATATAGAACGGTGACAGAGAATAAAGGGAGATACCCGGGATAGATGGGAATATAGAACGGGGACAGAGAGTAAAGGGAGATACCCGGGATAGAGGGGAATATAGAACGGGGACAGAGAGTAAAGGGAGATACCCGGGATAGAGGGGAATATAGAACGGGGACAGAGAGTAAAGGGAGAAACCCGGGATAGAGGGGAATATAGAACGGGGACAGAGAGTAAAGGGAGATACCCGGGATAGAGGGGAATATAGAACGGGGTCAGTGAGTAAAGGGAGATACCCGGGATAGAGCGGAATATAGAACGGGGACAGAGAGTAAAGGGAGATACCCGGGATAGAGGTGAATATAGAACTGGGACGGAGAGTAAAGGGAGATACCCGGGATAGAGGGGAATATAGAACGGGGACAGAGAGTAAAGGGAGATACCCGGGATAGAGGGGAATATAGAATGGGGACAGAGATTAAAGGGAGATGACCGGGATAGAGGGGAATACAGAACGGGGATAGAGAGTAAAGGGAGATTCCCGGGATAGAGGGGAATATAGAACAGGGACAGAGAGTAAAGGGAGATACCCGGGATAGAGGGGAATATAGAACGGGGACAGAGAGTAAAGGGAGATACCCGGGATAGAGAGGAATATAGAACGGGGACAGAGAGTAAACGGAGATACCCGGGATAGAGGGGAATATAGAACGGGGACAGAGAGTAAAGGGAGATACCAGGGATAGAGGGGAATATAGAACGGGGACAGAGATTAAAGGGAGATACCCGGGATAGAGGGGATATAGAACGGGGACAGAGAGTAAAGGGAGATACCCGGGATAGAGGGGAATATAGAACGGGGACAGAGAGTAAAGGGAGATACCCGGGATAGAGGGGAATATAGAACGGGGACAGAGAGTAAAGGGAGATACCCGTGATAGAGGGGAATATAGAATGGGGGCAGAGAGTAAAGGGAGATACCCGGGATAGAGGGGAATATAGAACGGGGACAGAGAGTAAAGGGAGATACCCGGGATAGAGGGAAATATAGAACGGGGACAGAGAGTAAAGGGAGATACCCGGGATACAGGGCAATATAGAACGGGGACAGTGAGTAAAGGGGAGATACCCGGGATAGAGGGGAATATAGAACGGGGACAGAGAGTAAAGGGAGATACCCGGGATAGAGGGGAATATAGAATGGGGACAGAGAGTAAAGGGAGATACCCGGGATAGAGGGAAATATAGAACGGGGACAGAGAGTAAAGGGAGATACCCGGGATAGAGGGGAATATAGAACGGGGAAAAAACATAAAGGGAGATACCCGGGATAGAGGGGAATATAGAACGGGGACAGAGAGTAAAGGGAGATGCCCGGGATAGAGGGGAATATAGAACGGGGACAGAGAATAAAGTGAGATACCCGGGATAAGGGGAATATAGAACGGGGACAGAGAGTAAAGGGAGATACCCGCGATAGAGGGGAATGTAGGACGGGGACAGAGAGTAAAGGGAGATACCCGGGATAGAGGGCAATATAGAACGGGGACAGAGAGTAAAGGGAGATACCCGGGATAGAGGGGAATATAGAACGGGGACAGAGAGTAAAGGGTGATACCCGGGAGAGAGGGGAATATAGAACGGGGACAGAAAATAAAGGGAGATACCCGGGATAGAGGGGAATATAGAACGGGGACAGAGATTAAAGGGACATACCCGGGATAGAGGGGAATATAGAACGGGGACAGAGAGTAAAGGGAGATACCCGGGATAGAGGGGAATATAGAACGGTGACAGAGATTAAAGGGAGATACCCGGGATAGAGGGGAATATAGAATGGGGACAGAGAGTAAAGGGAGATACCCAGGATAGAGGGGAATATAGATCGGGGTCAGAGAGTAAAGGGAGATACCCGTGATAGAGGGGAATATAGAATGGGGGCAGAGAGTTAAGGGAGATACCCGGGATAGAGTGGAATATAGAACGGTGACAGAGAGTAAAGGGAGATACCCAGGATAGATGGGAATATGGAACGGGGACAGAGAGTAAAGGGAGATACCCGGGATAGAGGGGAATATAGAACGGGGACAGATGGTAAAGTGAGATACCCGGGATAGAGGGGAATATAGAACGGGGACAGAGAGTAAAGGGAGATACCCGGGTTAGAGGTGAATATAGAACGGTGACAGAGAGTAAAGAGAGATACCCGGGATAGATGGGAATATAGAACGGGGACAGAGAGTAAAGGGAGATACCCGGGATAGAGGGGAATATAGAACGGGGACAGAGAGTAAAGGGAGATACCCGGGATAGAGGGGAATATAGAACGGGGACAGAGAGTAAAGGGAGAAACCCGGGATAGAGGGGAATATAGAACGGGGACAGAGAGTAATGGGAGATACCCGGGATAGAGGGGAATATAGAACGGGGTCAGAGAGTAAAGGGAGATACCCGGGATAGAGGGGAATATAGAACGGGGACAGAGAGTAAAGGGAGATACCCGGGATAGAGGTGAATATAGAACTGGGACGGAGAGTAAAGGGAGATACCCGGGATAGAGGGGAATATAGAACGGGGACAGAGAGTAAAGGGAGATACCCGGGATAGAGGGGAATATAGAACGGGGACAGAGATTAAAGGGAGATGACCGGGATAGAGGGGAATACAGAACGGGGACAGAGAGTAAAGGGAGATTCCCGGGATAGAGGGGAATATAGAACAGGGACAGAGAGTAAAGGGAGATACCCGGGATAGAGGGGAATATAGAACGGGGACAGAGAGTAAAGGGAGATACCCGGGATAGAGAGGAATATAGATCGGGGACAGAGAGTAAACGGAGATACCCGGGATAGAGGGGAATATAGAACGGGGACAGAGAGTAAAGGGAGATACCAGGGATAGAGGGGAATATAGAACGGGGAGAGAGAGTAAAGGGAGATACCCGGGATAGAGGGGATATAGAACGGGGACAGAGAGTAAAGGGAGATACCCGGGATAGAGGGGAATATAGAACGGGGACAGAGAGTAAAGGGAGATACCCGGGATAGAGGGGAATATAGAACGGGGACAGAGAGTAAAGGGAGATACCCGTGATAGAGGGGAATATAGAATGGGGGCAGAGAGTAAAGGGAGATACCCGGGATAGAGGGGAATATAGAACGGGACAGAGAGTAAAGGGAGATACCCGGGATAGAGAGGAATATAGAACGGGGACAGAGAGTCAAGGGAGATACCCAGGATAGAGGGGAATATAGAACGGGGTCAGAGAGTAAAGGGAGATACCCGGGATAGAGGGGAATATAGAACGGGGACAGAGTGTAAAGGGAGATACCCGGGATAGAGGGGAATATAGAACGTGGACAGAGAGTAAAGGGAGATACCCGGGATAGAGGGGAAGAAAGAACGGGGACAGAGAGTAAAGGGAGATACCCGGGATAGAGGGGAATAAAGAACGGGGAGAGAGTGTAAAGGGAGATACCATGGATAGAGGGGAATATAGAACGGGGACAGAGAGTAAAGGGAGATAACCAGGATAGAGGGAAATATAGAACGGGGACAGAGAGTAAAGGGAGATACCCGGGATAGAGGGGAATATAGAACGGGGACAGAGAGTAAAGGGAGATACCCGGTATAGAAGGCAATGTAGAACAGGGACAGAGAGTAAAGGGAGATACCTGGGATAGAGGGGAATGTAGAACGGGGACAGAGAGTAGAGGGAGATACCAGGGATAGAGGGGAATATAGAACGGTGACAGAGAGTAAAGGGAAATACCCGGGATAGAGGGGAATATAGAACGGGGACAGAGAGTAAAGGGAGATACCCGGGATAGAGGGGAATATAGAACGGGGACAGGGAGTAAAGGGAGATACCCGTGATAGAGGGGAATATAGAACGGGGGCAGAGAGTAAAGGGAGATACCAGGGATAGAGGGGAATAAAGAACGGTGACAGAGAGTAAAGGGAGATACCTGGGATAGAGGGGAATATAGAATGGGTACAGAGAGTAAGGGAGATAGCCGGGTTGGAGGGGAATATAGAACGGGGACAGAGAGTAAAGGGAGATACCGGGGACAGAAGGAAATATAGAACGGGGACAGAGAGTAAAGGGAGATACCCGGGATAGAGGGGAATATAGAACGGGGACAGAGAGTAAAGAGAGATACCCGGGATAGAGGGGAATACAGAACGGGGACAGAGATTAAAGGGAGATACCCGGGATAGAGGGGAATATAGAACGGGGACAGAGAGTAAAGGGAGATACCCGGGATAGAGGGGAATATAGAACGGGGACAGAGAGGAAAGGGAGATACCCGGGATAGAGGGGAATATAGAACGGGGACAGAGTGTAAAGGGAGATACCCGGGATAGAGGGGAATATAGAACGGGGACAGAGAGTAAAGGGAGATACCCGGGATAGAGGGGAATATAGAACGGGGACAGAGAGTAAAGGGAGATACCCGGGATAGAGGGGAATATAGAACGGAGACAGAGAGTAAAGGCAGATACCCGGGGTAGATGGGAATATAGAACGGGGACAGAGAGTAAAGGGAGATACCCGGGATAGAGGGTAATATAGAACGGGGACAGAGAGTAAAGGGAGACACCCGGGATAGAGGGGAATATAGAACGGGGACAGAGAGTAAAGGGAGATACTCGGGATAGAGTGGAATATAGAACGGGGATAGAGAGTAATGGGAGATACCCGGGATAGAGGGAATATAGAACGGGGACAGAGAGTAAAGAGAGATACCCGGGATAGAGGGGAATATAGAACGGGGACAGAGAGTAAAGGGAGATATCTGGGATAGAGGGGAATATAGAACGGGGACAGAGAGTAAAGGGAGATACCCGGGATAGAGGGGAATATAGAACGGGGACAGAGAATAAAGGGAGATACCCGGGATAGAAGGGAATATAGAACGGAGAGCGAGAGTAAAGGGAGATACCCGGGATAGAGGGGAATATAGAACGGGGATAGAGAGTAAAGGGAGATACCCGGGATAGAGGGGAATATACAAAGGGGACAGAGAGTAAAGGGAGATACCCGGGATAGAGGGGAATATAGAACGGGGACAGAGAGTAAATGGAGATACCCAGGATAGAGGGGAATATAGAACGGGGACAGAGAGTAAAGGGAGATACCCGGGATAAAGGGGAATATAGAACGGGGACAGGGAGTAAAGGGAGATACCCGGGATAGAGGGGATATAGAACGGGGACAGAGAGTAAAGGGAGATACCTGGGAGAGAGGGTAATATAGAATGGAGACAGAGAATAAAGGGAGATACCCGGGATAGAGGGGAATATAGAACGGGGACAGAGAGTAAAGAGAGATACCCGGGAGAGAGGGGAATATAGAACGGGGACAGAGAGTAAAGGGAGATAGCCGGGATAGAGGGGAATATAGAACGGGGACAGAGAGTAAAGAGAGATACCCGGGATAGAGGGGAATATAGAACGGGGACAGAGAGGAAAGGGAGATACCCGGGATAGAGGGGAATTCAGAACGGGGACAGAGAGTTAAGGGAGATACCCGGGATAGAGGGGAATATAGAACGGGGACAGAGAGTAAAGGGAGCTACCCGGGATAGAGGGGAATATAGAATGGGGGCAGAGAGTAAATGGAGATACCCGGGATAGAGGGGAATATAGAACGGGGACAGAAAGTAAAGGGAGATACCCGGGATACAGGGGAATATAGAACGGGGACAGAGAGTAAAGGGAGATACCCGGGGTAGATGGGAATATAGAACCGGGACAGAGAGTAAAGGGAGATACCCGGGATAGAGGGTAATATAGAACGGGGACAGAGAGTAAAGGGAGACACCCGGGATAGAGGGGAATATAGAACAGGGACAGAGAGTAATGTGAGATACCCGGGATAGAGGGGAATATAGAACGGGGTCAGAGAGTAATGGGAGATACCCGGGATAGAGGGAATATAGAACGGGGACAGAGAGTAAAGAGAGATACCCGGGATAGAGGGGAATATAGAACGGGGACAGAGAGTAAAGGGAGATAACTGGGATAGAGTGGAATTTAGAACGGGGGCAGAGAGTAAAGGGAGATACCCGGGATAGAGGGGAATATGGAACGGGGACAGAGAGTAAAGGGAGATACCCGGGATAGAGGGGAATATACAACGGGGACAGAGAGTAAAGGGAGATACCCAGGATACAGGGGAATATAGAACGGGGACAGAGAGTAAAGGGGAGATACCCGGGCTAGAGGGGAATATAGAACGGGGAGAGATAGTAAAGGGAGATACCCGGGATAGAGGGGAATATAGAACGGATACCGAGAATAAAGGGAGATACTCGGGATAGAAGGGAATATAGAACGGAGACCGAGAGTAAAGGGAGATACCCGGGATAGAGGGGAATATAGAACGGGTATAGAGAGTAAAGGGAGATACCCGGGATAGAGGGGAATATAGAACGGGGACAGAGAGTAAAGGGAGATACCCGGGATAGAGGGGAATATAGAACTGGGACAGAGAGTAAAGGGAGATACCCAGGATAGAGGGGAATATAGAACGGGGACAGAGAATAAAGGTAGATACCCGGGATAGAAGGGAATATAGAACGGGGACAGAGAGTAAAGGGAGATACCCGGGATAGAGGGCAGTATAGAATGGGGACAGAGAGTAAAGGGAGATACCCGGGATAGAGGGGAATATAGAACGGGGACAGAGAGTAAAGGGAGATACCCGGGATAGAGGGGAGTATAGAACGGGGACAGAGAGTAAAGGGAGATACCCGGGATAGAGGGGAATATAGAACGGGGACAGAGAGTAATGGGAGATACCCGGGACAGAGGGGAATATAGAACGGGTACAGAGAGTAAAGGGAGATATCCGGTATAGAGGGGGATATAGAACGGGGACAGAGAGTAAAGGGAGATACCCGGGATAGAGGGGAATATAGAACGGGGACAGAGAGTAAAGGGAGATACCCGGGATAGAGGGGAATACAGAACGGGGACAGAGAGTAAAGGGAGATACCCGGGATAGAGGGGAATATAGAACGGGGACAGAGAGTAAAGAGAGATACCCGGGATAGATGGGAATACAGAACGGGGACAGAGAGTAAAGGGAGATATCCGGGATAGAGGGGAATATGGAACGGGGACAGAGAGTAAAGGGAGATCCCCGGGATAGAGGGGAATATAGAACGGGGACAGAGAGTAAAGGGCGATACCCGGGATAGAGGGGAACATAGAACGGGGACAGAGAGTAAAGGGAGATACCCGGGATAGAGGGGAATATAGAACGGGGACAGAGAGTAAAGGGAGATACCCGGGATAGAGGGCAATATAGAACGGGGACAGAGAGTAAAGGGAGATACCCGGGAAAGAGGGGAATATAGAACGGGGACAGAGAGTAAAGGGAGATACCCGGGATAGAGGGGAATATAGAATGGGGACAGAGAGTAAAGGAGATACCCTGGATAGAGTGGAATATAGAACGGGGACAGAGAGTAAAGGGAGATACCTGGGATGGAGGGGAATATAGAACGGGGACAGAGAGTAAAGGGGAGATACCCGGGATAGAGGGGAATATAGAACGGGGACAGAGAGTAAAGGGAGATACCCGGGATAGAGGGGAATATAGAACGGGGACAGAGAGTAAAGGGAGATACCCGGGAGAGAGGGGAATATAGAACGGGAACAGAGAGTAAAGGGAGATAACCGGGATAGAGGGGAATATAGAACGGGGACAGAGATTAAAGGGAGATACCCGGGATAGAGGGGAATATAGAACGGGGACAGAGAGTAAAGGGAGATACCCGGGATAGAGGGGAATATAGAACGGGGAGAGAGAGTAAAGTGAGATACCCGGGATAGAGGGGAATATAGAACGGGGACAGAGAGTAAAGGGAGATACCCGGGATAGAGGGGAATATAGAATGGGGACAGAGAGTAAAGGGAGATACCCGGGATAGAGGGGATTATAGAACGGGGACAGAGAGTAAAGGGAGATAACCAGGATAGAGGGAAACATAGAACAGTGACAGAGAGTAAAGGGAGATACCCGGGATAGAGGGGAATATAGAACGGGGACAGAGATTAAAGGGAGATACCCGGGATAGAGGGGAATATAGAACGGGGACAGAGCATAAAGGGAGATACCCGGGATCGAGGGGAATATAGAACGGGGACAGAGAGTAAAGGGAGATGACCGGGATAGAGGGGAATATAGAACGGTGACAGAGAGTAAAGGGAGAACCCCGGGATAGAGGGGAATATAGAACGGGGACAGAGAGTAAAGGGCGATACCCGGGATAGAGGGGAACATAGAACGGGGACAGAGAGTAAAGGGAGATACCCGGGATAGAGGGGAATATAGAACGGGGACAGAGAGTAAAGGGAGATACCCGGGATAGAGGGCAATATAGAACGGGGACAGAGAGTAAAGGGAGATACCCGGGAAAGAGGGGAATATAGAATGGGGACAGAGAGTAAAGGGAGATACCCGGGATAGAGGGGAATATAGAACGGGACAGAGGGTAAAGGGAGATACCCGGGATAGAGGGGAATATAGAACGGGGACAGAGAGAAAAGGGAGATACCCAGGATAGAGGGGAATATAGAACGGGGTCAGAGAGTAAAGGGAGATACCCGGGATAGAGGGGAATATAGAACGGGTCAGAGAGTAAAGGGAGATACCCGGGATAGAGGGGAATATAGAACGCGGACAGAGAGTAAAGGGAGATACCCGGGATAGAGGGGAATATAGAACGGGGACAGAGAGTAAAGGGAGATACCCGGGATAGAGGGGAATAAAGAACGGGGAGAGAGTGTAAAGGGAGATACCCTGGATAGAGGGGAATATAGAACGGGGACAGAGAGTAAAGGGAGATAACCAGGATAGAGGGAAATATAGAACAGTGACAGAGAGTAAAGGGAGATACCCGGGATAGAGGGGAATATAGAACGGGGACAGAGATTAAAGGGAGATACCCGGGATAGAGGGGAATATAGAACGGGGACAGAGCATAAAGGGAGATACCCGGGATAGAGGGGAATATAGAACGGGGACAGAGAGTAAAGGGAGATGCCCGGGATAGAGGGGAATATAGAACGGTGACAGAGAGTAAAGGGAGATGCCCGGGATAGAGGGGAATATAGAACGGGGACAGAGAGTAAAGGGAGATACCCGGGATAGAGGGGAATATAGAACGGGGACAGAGAGTGAAGGGAGATACCCGGGATAGAGGGGAATATAGCACGGGGACAGAGAGTAAAGGGAGATACCCGGGATAGAGGAGAATATAGAACGGGGACAGAGAGTAAAGGGAGAAACCCGGGATAGAGGGGAATATAGAACGGGGACAGAGAATAAAGGGAGATACCCGGGATAGAGGGGAATATAGAACAGGGACAGAGAGTAAAGGGAGATACCCGGGATAGAGGGGAATATAGAACGGGGTCAGAGAGTAAAGGGAGATACCCGGGATAGAGGGGAATATAGAACGGGGTCAGAGAGTAAAGGGAGATACCCGGGATAGAGTGGAATATAGAACGGGGACAGAGAGTAAAGGGAGATACCCGGGATAGAGGGGAATATAGAACGGGGACAGAGAGTAAAGGGAGATACCCGGGACAGAGGGGAATATAGAACAGGGACAGAGAGTAAAGGGATATACACGGGATAGAGGGGAATATAGAACGGGGACAGAGAGTAAAGGGAGATACCCGGGATAGAGTGGAATATAGAACGGGGACAGAGAGTAAAGGGAGATACCCGGGATAGAGGGGAATATAGAACGGGGACAGAGAGTAAAGCGAGATACCCGGGATAGAGGGGAATATAGAACGAGGACAGAGAGTAAAGGGATATACCCGGGATAGAGGGGAATACAGAACGGGGGCAGAGAGTAAAAGGAGATACCTGGGATAGAGGGAAATATAGAACAGGGAAAGAGAGTAAAGGGAGATACCCGGGATAGAGGGGAATATAGAACGGGGACAGAGAGTAAAGGGAGATACCCGGGATAGAGGGAAATATAGAACGGGGACAGAGAGTAAAGGGAGATACCCGGGATACAGGGCAATATAGAACGGGGACAGTGAGTAAAGGGGAGATACCCGGGATAGAGAGGAATATAGAACGGGGACAGAGAGTAAAGGGAGATACCCGGGATAGAGGGGAATATAGAATGGGGACAGAGAGTAAAGGGAGATACCCGGGATAGAGGGAAATATAGAACAGGGACAGAGAGTAAAGGGAGATACCCGGGATAGAGGGGAATATAGAACGGGGACAGAGAGTAAAGGGAGATACCCGGGATAGAGGGGAATATAGAACGGGGACAGAGCATAAAGGGAGATACCCGGGATAGAGGGGAAAATAGAACGGGGACAGAGAGTAAAGGGAGATGCCCGGGATAGAGGGGAATATAGAACGGGGACAGAGAATAAAGTGAGATACCCGGGATAAGGGGAATATAGAACGGGGACAGAGAGTAAAGGGAGATACCCGCGATAGAGGGGAATGTAGGACGGGGACAGAGAGTAAAGGGAGATACCCGTGATAGAGGGGAATATAGAATGGGGGCAGAGAGTAAAGGGAGATACCCGGGATAGAGTGGAATATAGAACGGGGACAGAGAGTAAAGGGAGATACCCGGTATAGAAGGCAATGTAGAACAGGGACAGAGAGTAAAGGGAGATACCCGGTATAGAAGGCAATGTAGAACAGGGACAGAGAGTAAAGGGAGATACCTGGGATAGAGGGGAATGTAGAACGGGGACAGAGAGTAGAGGGAGATACCAGGGATAGAGGGGAATATAGAACGGTGACAGAGAGCAAAGGGAAATACCCGGGATAGAGGGGAATATAGAACGGGGACAGAGAGTAAAGGGAGATACCCGGGATAGAGGGGAATATAGAACGGGGACAGGGAGTAAAGGGAGATACCCGTGATAGAGGGGAATATAGAACGGGGGCAGAGAGTAAAGGGAGATACCAGGGATAGAGGGGAATAAAGAACGGTGACAGAGAGTAAAGGGAGATACCTGGGATAGAGGGGAATATAGAATGGGTACAGAGAGTAAGGGAGATAGCCGGGTTGGAGGGGAATATAGAACGGGGACAGAGAGTAAAGGGAGATACCGGGGACAGAAGGAAATATAGAACGGGGACAGAGAGTAAAGGGAGATACCCGGGATAGAGGGGAATATAGAACGGGGACAGAGAGTAAAGAGAGATACCCGGGATAGAGGGGAATACAGAACGGGGACAGAGATTAAAGGGAGATACCCGGGATAGAGGGGAATATAGAACGGGGACAGAGAGTAAAGGGAGATACCCGGGATAGAGGGGAATATAGAACGGGGACAGAGAGGAAAGGGAGATACCCGGGATAGAGGGGAATATAGAACGGGGACAGAGTGTAAAGGGAGATACCCGGGATAGAGGGGAATATAGAACGGGGACAGAGAGTAAAGGGAGATACCCGGGATAGAGGGGAATATAGAACGGGGACAGAGAGTAAAGGGAGATACCCGGGATAGAGGGGAATATAGAACGGAGACAGAGAGTAAAGGCAGATACCCGGGGTAGATGGGAATATAGAACGGGGACAGAGAGTAAAGGGAGATACCCGGGATAGAGGGTAATATAGAACGGGGACAGAGAGTAAAGGGAGACACCCGGGATAGAGGGGAATATAGAAAGGGGACAGAGAGTAAAGGGAGATACTCGGGATAGAGTGGAATATAGAACGGGGATAGAGAGTAATGGGAGATACCCGGGATAGAGGGAATATAGAACGGGGACAGAGAGTAAAGAGAGATACCCGGGATAGAGGGGAATATAGAACGGGGACAGAGAGTAAAGGGAGATATCTGGGATAGAGGGGAATATAGAACGGGGACAGAGAGTAAAGGGAGATACCCGGGATAGAGGGGAATATAGAACGGGGACAGAGAATAAAGGGAGATACCCGGGATAGAAGGGAATATAGAACGGAGAGCGAGAGTAAAGGGAGATACCCGGGATAGAGGGGAATATAGAACGGGGATAGAGAGTAAAGGGAGATACCCGGGATAGAGGGGAATATACAAAGGGGACAGAGAGTAAAGGGAGATACCCGGGATAGAGGGGAATATAGAACGGGGACAGAGAGTAAATGGAGATACCCAGGATAGAGGGGAATATAGAACGGGGACAGAGAGTAAAGGGAGATACCCGGGATAAAGGGGAATATAGAACGGGGACAGGGAGTAAAGGGAGATACCCGGGATAGAGGGGATATAGAACGGGGACAGAGAGTAAAGGGAGATACCTGGGAGAGAGGGTAATATAGAATGGAGACAGAGAATAAAGGGAGATACCCGGGATAGAGGGGAATATAGAACGGGGACAGAGAGTAAAGAGAGATACCCGGGAGAGAGGGGAATATAGAACGGGGACAGAGAGTAAAGGGAGATAGCCGGGATAGAGGGGAATATAGAACGGGGACAGAGAGTAAAGAGAGATACCCGGGATAGAGGGGAATATAGAACGGGGACAGAGCATAAAGGGAGATACCCGGGATAGAGGGGAATATAGAACGGGGACAGAGAGTAAAGGGAGATGCCCGGGATAGAGGGGAATATAGAACGGTGACAGAGAGTAAAGGGAGATGCCCGGGATAGAGGGGAATATAGAACGGGGACAGAGAGTAAAGGGAGATACCCGGGATAGAGGGGAATATAGAACGGGGACAGAGAGTGAAGGGAGATACCCGGGATAGAGGGGAATATAGCACGGGGACAGAGAGTAAAGGGAGATACCCGGGATAGAGGAGAATATAGAACGGGGACAGAGAGTAAAGGGAGAAACCCGGGATAGAGGGGAATATAGAACGGGGACAGAGAATAAAGGGAGATACCCGGGATAGAGGGGAATATAGAACAGGGACAGAGAGTAAAGGGAGATACCCGGGATAGAGGGGAATATAGAACGGGGTCAGAGAGTAAAGGGAGATACCCGGGATAGAGGGGAATATAGAACGGGGTCAGAGAGTAAAGGGAGATACCCGGGATAGAGTGGAATATAGAACGGGGACAGAGAGTAAAGGGAGATACCCGGGATAGAGGGGAATATAGAACGGGGACAGAGAGTAAAGGGAGATACCCGGGACAGAGGGGAATATAGAACAGGGACAGAGAGTAAAGGGATATACACGGGATAGAGGGGAATATAGAACGGGGACAGAGAGTAAAGGGAGATACCCGGGATAGAGTGGAATATAGAACGGGGACAGAGAGTAAAGGGAGATACCCGGGATAGAGGGGAATATAGAACGGGGACAGAGAGTAAAGCGAGATACCCGGGATAGAGGGGAATATAGAACGAGGACAGAGAGTAAAGGGATATACCCGGGATAGAGGGGAATACAGAACGGGGGCAGAGAGTAAAAGGAGATACCTGGGATAGAGGGAAATATAGAACAGGGAAAGAGAGTAAAGGGAGATACCCGGGATAGAGGGGAATATAGAACGGGGACAGAGAGTAAAGGGAGATACCCGGGATAGAGGGAAATATAGAACGGGGACAGAGAGTAAAGGGAGATACCCGGGATACAGGGCAATATAGAACGGGGACAGTGAGTAAAGGGGAGATACCCGGGATAGAGAGGAATATAGAACGGGGACAGAGAGTAAAGGGAGATACCCGGGATAGAGGGGAATATAGAATGGGGACAGAGAGTAAAGGGAGATACCCGGGATAGAGGGAAATATAGAACGGGGACAGAGAGTAAAGGGAGATACCCGGGATAGAGGGGAATATAGAACGGGGACAGAGAGTAAAGGGAGATACCCGGGATAGAGGGGAATATAGAACGGGGACAGAGCATAAAGGGAGATACCCGGGATAGAGGGGAAAATAGAACGGGGACAGAGAGTAAAGGGAGATGCCCGGGATAGAGGGGAATATAGAACGGGGACAGAGAATAAAGTGAGATACCCGGGATAAGGGGAATATAGAACGGGGACAGAGAGTAAAGGGAGATACCCGCGATAGAGGGGAATGTAGGACGGGGACAGAGAGTAAAGGGAGATACCCGTGATAGAGGGGAATATAGAATGGGGGCAGAGAGTAAAGGGAGATACCCGGGATAGAGTGGAATATAGAACGGGGACAGAGAGTAAAGGGAGATACCCGGTATAGAAGGCAATGTAGAACAGGGACAGAGAGTAAAGGGAGATACCCGGTATAGAAGGCAATGTAGAACAGGGACAGAGAGTAAAGGGAGATACCTGGGATAGAGGGGAATGTAGAACGGGGACAGAGAGTAGAGGGAGATACCAGGGATAGAGGGGAATATAGAACGGTGACAGAGAGTAAAGGGAAATACCCGGGATAGAGGGGAATATAGAACGGGGACAGAGAGTAAAGGGAGATACCCGGGATAGAGGGGAATATAGAACGGGGACAGGGAGTAAAGGGAGATACCCGTGATAGAGGGGAATATAGAACGGGGGCAGAGAGTAAAGGGAGATACCAGGGATAGAGGGGAATAAAGAACGGTGACAGAGAGTAAAGGGAGATACCTGGGATAGAGGGGAATATAGAATGGGTACAGAGAGTAAGGGAGATAGCCGGGTTGGAGGGGAATATAGAACGGGGACAGAGAGTAAAGGGAGATACCGGGGACAGAAGGAAATATAGAACGGGGACAGAGAGTAAAGGGAGATACCCGGGATAGAGGGGAATATAGAACGGGGACAGAGAGTAAAGAGAGATACCCGGGATAGAGGGGAATACAGAACGGGGACAGAGATTAAAGGGAGATACCCGGGATAGAGGGGAATATAGAACGGGGACAGAGAGTAAAGGGAGATACCCGGGATAGAGGGGAATATAGAACGGGGACAGAGAGGAAAGGGAGATACCCGGGATAGAGGGGAATATAGAACGGGGACAGAGTGTAAAGGGAGATACCCGGGATAGAGGGGAATATAGAACGGGGACAGAGAGTAAAGGGAGATACCCGGGATAGAGGGGAATATAGAACGGGGACAGAGAGTAAAGGGAGATACCCGGGATAGAGGGGAATATAGAACGGAGACAGAGAGTAAAGGCAGATACCCGGGGTAGATGGGAATATAGAACGGGGACAGAGAGTAAAGGGAGATACCCGGGATAGAGGGTAATATAGAACGGGGACAGAGAGTAAAGGGAGACACCCGGGATAGAGGGGAATATAGAACGGGGACAGAGAGTAAAGGGAGATACTCGGGATAGAGTGGAATATAGAACGGGGATAGAGAGTAATGGGAGATACCCGGGATAGAGGGAATATAGAACGGGGACAGAGAGTAAAGAGAGATACCCGGGATAGAGGGGAATATAGAACGGGGACAGAGAGTAAAGGGAGATATCTGGGATAGAGGGGAATATAGAACGGGGACAGAGAGTAAAGGGAGATACCCGGGATAGAGGGGAATATAGAACGGGGACAGAGAATAAAGGGAGATACCCGGGATAGAAGGGAATATAGAACGGAGAGCGAGAGTAAAGGGAGATACCCGGGATAGAGGGGAATATAGAACGGGGATAGAGAGTAAAGGGAGATACCCGGGATAGAGGGGAATATACAAAGGGGACAGAGAGTAAAGGGAGATACCCGGGATAGAGGGGAATATAGAACGGGGACAGAGAGTAAATGGAGATACCCAGGATAGAGGGGAATATAGAACGGGGACAGAGAGTAAAGGGAGATACCCGGGATAAAGGGGAATATAGAACGGGGACAGGGAGTAAAGGGAGATACCCGGGATAGAGGGGATATAGAACGGGGACAGAGAGTAAAGGGAGATACCTGGGAGAGAGGGTAATATAGAATGGAGACAGAGAATAAAGGGAGATACCCGGGATAGAGGGGAATATAGAACGGGGACAGAGAGTAAAGAGAGATACCCGGGAGAGAGGGGAATATAGAACGGGGACAGAGAGTAAAGGGAGATAGCCGGGATAGAGGGGAATATAGAACGGGGACAGAGAGTAAAGAGAGATACCCGGGATAGAGGGGAATATAGAACGGGGACAGAGAGGAAAGGGAGATACCCGGGATAGAGGGGAATTCAGAACGGGGACAGAGAGTTAAGGGAGATACCCGGGATAGAGGGGAATATAGAACGGGGACAGAGAGTAAAGGGAGCTACCCGGGATAGAGGGGAATATAGAATGGGGGCAGAGAGTAAATGGAGATACCCGGGATAGAGGGGAATATAGAACGGGGACAGAAAGTAAAGGGAGATACCCGGGATACAGGGGAATATAGAACGGGGACAGAGAGTAAAGGGAGATACCCGGGGTAGATGGGAATATAGAACCGGGACAGAGAGTAAAGGGAGATACCCGGGATAGAGGGTAATATAGAACGGGGACAGAGAGTAAAGGGAGACACCCGGGATAGAGGGGAATATAGAACAGGGACAGAGAGTAATGTGAGATACCCGGGATAGAGGGGAATATAGAACGGGGTCAGAGAGTAATGGGAGATACCCGGGATAGAGGGAATATAGAACGGGGACAGAGAGTAAAGAGAGATACCCGGGATAGAGGGGAATATAGAACGGGGACAGAGAGTAAAGGGAGATAACTGGGATAGAGTGGAATTTAGAACGGGGGCAGAGAGTAAAGGGAGATACCCGGGATAGAGGGGAATATGGAACGGGGACAGAGAGTAAAGGGAGATACCCGGGATAGAGGGGAATATACAACGGGGACAGAGAGTAAAGGGAGATACCCAGGATACAGGGGAATATAGAACGGGGACAGAGAGTAAAGGGGAGATACCCGGGCTAGAGGGGAATATAGAACGGGGACAGATAGTAAAGGGAGATACCCGGGATAGAGGGGAATATAGAACGGATACCGAGAATAAAGGGAGATACTCGGGATAGAAGGGAATATAGAACGGAGACCGAGAGTAAAGGGAGATACCCGGGATAGAGGGGAATATAGAACGGGTATAGAGAGTAAAGGGAGATACCCGGGATAGAGGGGAATATAGAACGGGGACAGAGAGTAAAGGGAGATACCCGGGATAGAGGGGAATATAGAACTGGGACAGAGAGTAAAGGGAGATACCCAGGATAGAGGGGAATATAGAACGGGGACAGAGAATAAAGGTAGATACCCGGGATAGAAGGGAATATAGAACGGGGACAGAGAGTAAAGGGAGATACCCGGGATAGAGGGGAGTATAGAATGGGGACAGAGAGTAAAGGGAGATACCCGGGATAGAGGGGAATATAGAACGGGGACAGAGAGTAAAGGGAGATACCCGGGATAGAGGGGAGTATAGAACGGGGACAGAGAGTAAAGGGAGATACCCGGGATAGAGGGGAATATAGAACGGGGACAGAGAGTAATGGGAGATACCCGGGACAGAGGGGAATATAGAACGGGTACAGAGAGTAAAGGGAGATATCCGGTATAGAGGGGGATATAGAACGGGGACAGAGAGTAAAGGGAGATACCCGGGATAGAGGGGAATATAGAACGGGGACAGAGAGTAAAGGGAGATACCCGGGATAGAGGGGAATACAGAACGGGGACAGAGAGTAAAGGGAGATACCCGGGATAGAGGGGAATATAGAACGGGGACAGAGAGTAAAGAGAGATACCCGGGATAGATGGGAATACAGAACGGGGACAGAGAGTAAAGGGAGATATCCGGGATAGAGGGGAATATGGAACGGGGACAGAGAGTAAAGGGAGATCCCCGGGATAGAGGGGAATATAGAACGGGGACAGAGAGTAAAGGGCGATACCCGGGATAGAGGGGAACATAGAACGGGGACAGAGAGTAAAGGGAGATACCCGGGATAGAGGGGAATATAGAACGGGGACAGAGAGTAAAGGGAGATACCCGGGATAGAGGGCAATATAGAACGGGGACAGAGAGTAAGGGAGATACCCGGGAAAGAGGGGAATATAGAACGGGGACAGAGAGTAAAGGGAGATACCCGGGATAGAGGGGAATATAGAATGGGGACAGAGAGTAAAGGAGATACCCTGGATAGAGTGGAATATAGAACGGGGACAGAGAGTAAAGGGAGATACCTGGGATGGAGGGGAATATAGAACGGGGACAGAGAGTAAAGGGGAGATACCCGGGATAGAGGGGAATATAGAACGGGGACAGAGAGTAAAGGGAGATACCCGGGATAGAGGGGAATATAGAACGGGGACAGAGAGTAAAGGGAGATACCCGGGAGAGAGGGGAATATAGAACGGGAACAGAGAGTAAAGGGAGATAACCGGGATAGAGGGGAATATAGAACGGGGACAGAGATTAAAGGGAGATACCCGGAATAGAGGGGAATATAGAACGGGGACAGAGAGTAAAGGGAGATACCCGGGATAGAGGGGAATATAGAACGGGGAGAGAGAGTAAAGTGAGATACCCGGGATAGAGGGGAATATAGAACGGGGACAGAGAGTAAAGGGAGATACCCGGGATAGAGGGGAATATAGAATGGGGACAGAGAGTAAAGGGAGATACCCGGGATAGAGGGGATTATAGAACGGGGACAGAGAGTAAAGGGAGATAACCAGGATAGAGGGAAACATAGAACAGTGACAGAGAGTAAAGGGAGATACCCGGGATAGAGGGGAATATAGAACGGGGACAGAGATTAAAGGGAGATACCCGGGATAGAGGGGAATATAGAACGGGGACAGAGCATAAAGGGAGATACCCGGGATCGAGGGGAATATAGAACGGGGACAGAGAGTAAAGGGAGATGACCGGGATAGAGGGGAATATAGAACGGTGACAGAGAGTAAAGGGAGAACCCCGGGATAGAGGGGAATATAGAACGGGGACAGAGAGTAAAGGGCGATACCCGGGATAGAGGGGAACATAGAACGGGGACAGAGAGTAAAGGGAGATACCCGGGATAGAGGGGAATATAGAACGGGGACAGAGAGTAAAGGGAGATACCCGGGATAGAGGGCAATATAGAACGGGGACAGAGAGTAAAGGGAGATACCCGGGAAAGAGGGGAATATAGAATGGGGACAGAGAGTAAAGGGAGATACCCGGGATAGAGGGGAATATAGAACGGGACAGAGGGTAAAGGGAGATACCCGGGATAGAGGGGAATATAGAACGGGGACAGAGAGAAAAGGGAGATACCCAGGATAGAGGGGAATATAGAACGGGGTCAGAGAGTAAAGGGAGATACCCGGGATAGAGGGGAATATAGAACGGGTCAGAGAGTAAAGGGAGATACCCGGGATAGAGGGGAATATAGAACGCGGACAGAGAGTAAAGGGAGATACCCGGGATAGAGGGGAATATAGAACGGGGACAGAGAGTAAAGGGAGATACCCGGGATAGAGGGGAATAAAGAACGGGGAGAGAGTGTAAAGGGAGATACCCTGGATAGAGGGGAATATAGAACGGGGACAGAGAGTAAAGGGAGATAACCAGGATAGAGGGAAATATAGAACAGTGACAGAGAGTAAAGGGAGATACCCGGGATAGAGGGGAATATAGAACGGGGACAGAGATTAAAGGGAGATACCCGGGATAGAGGGGAATATAGAACGGGGACAGAGCATAAAGGGAGATACCCGGGATAGAGGGGAATATAGAACGGGGACAGAGAGTAAAGGGAGATGCCCGGGATAGAGGGGAATATAGAACGGTGACAGAGAGTAAAGGGAGATGCCCGGGATAGAGGGGAATATAGAACGGGGACAGAGAGTAAAGGGAGATACCCGGGATAGAGGGGAATATAGAACGGGGACAGAGAGTGAAGGGAGATACCCGGGATAGAGGGGAATATAGCACGGGGACAGAGAGTAAAGGGAGATACCCGGGATAGAGGAGAATATAGAACGGGGACAGAGAGTAAAGGGAGAAACCCGGGATAGAGGGGAATATAGAACGGGGACAGAGAATAAAGGGAGATACCCGGGATAGAGGGGAATATAGAACAGGGACAGAGAGTAAAGGGAGATACCCGGGATAGAGGGGAATATAGAACGGGGTCAGAGAGTAAAGGGAGATACCCGGGATAGAGGGGAATATAGAACGGGGTCAGAGAGTAAAGGGAGATACCCGGGATAGAGTGGAATATAGAACGGGGACAGAGAGTAAAGGGAGATACCCGGGATAGAGGGGAATATAGAACGGGGACAGAGAGTAAAGGGAGATACCCGGGACAGAGGGGAATATAGAACAGGGACAGAGAGTAAAGGGATATACACGGGATAGAGGGGAATATAGAACGGGGACAGAGAGTAAAGGGAGATTCCCGGGATAGAGTGGAATATAGAACGGGGACAGAGAGTAAAGGGAGATACCCGGGATAGAGGGGAATATAGAACGGGGACAGAGAGTAAAGCGAGATACCCGGGATAGAGGGGAATATAGAACGAGGACAGAGAGTAAAGGGATATACCCGGGATAGAGGGGAATACAGAACGGGGGCAGAGAGTAAAAGGAGATACCTGGGATAGAGGGAAATATAGAACAGGGAAAGAGAGTAAAGGGAGATACCCGGGATAGAGGGGAATATAGAACGGGGACAGAGAGTAAAGGGAGATACCCGGGATAGAGGGAAATATAGAACGGGGACAGAGAGTAAAGGGAGATACCCGGGATACAGGGCAATATAGAACGGGGACAGTGAGTAAAGGGGAGATACCCGGGATAGAGAGGAATATAGAACGGGGACAGAGAGTAAAGGGAGATACCCGGGATAGAGGGGAATATAGAATGGGGACAGAGAGTAAAGGGAGATACCCGGGATAGAGGGAAATATAGAACGGGGACAGAGAGTAAAGGGAGATACCCGGG
The DNA here is from genome assembly GCF_052327205.1 of Somniosus microcephalus. Taxonomy (NCBI): domain Eukaryota; kingdom Metazoa; phylum Chordata; class Chondrichthyes; order Squaliformes; family Somniosidae; genus Somniosus; species Somniosus microcephalus. The sequence continues at coordinate 39,293,906 of NW_028225181.1, read as the reverse complement.
ATAGAGGGGAATATAGAACGGGGACAGAGAGTAAAGGGAGATACCCGGGATAGAGGGGAATATAGAACGGGGACAGAGCATAAAGGGAGATACCCGGGATAGAGGGGAAAATAGAACGGGGACAGAGAGTAAAGGGAGATGCCCGGGATAGAGGGGAATATAGAACGGGGACAGAGAATAAAGTGAGATACCCGGGATAAGGGGAATATAGAACGGGGACAGAGAGTAAAGGGAGATACCCGCGATAGAGGGGAATGTAGGACGGGGACAGAGAGTAAAGGGAGATACCCGGGATAGAGGGGAATATAGAACGGGGACAGAGAGTAAAGGGAGATACCCGGGATAGAGGGGAATATAGAACGGGGACAGAGAGTAAAGGGTGATACCCGGGAGAGAGGGGAATATAGAACGGGGACAGAAAATAAAGGGAGATACCCGGGATAGAGGGGAATATAGAACGGGGACAGAGATTAAAGGGACATACCCGGGATAGAGGGGAATATAGAACGGGGACAGAGAGTAAAGGGAGATACCCGCGATAGAGGGGAATATAGAACGGTGACAGAGATTAAAGGGAGAAACACGGGATAGAGGGGAATATAGAATGGGGACAGAGAGTAAAGGGAGATACCCAGGATAGAGGGGAATATAGATCGGGGTCAGAGAGTAAAGGGAGATACCCGTGATAGAGGGGAATATAGAATGGGGGCAGAGAGTTAAGGGAGATACCCGGGATCGAGTGGAATATAGAACGGTGACAGAGAGTAAAGGGAGATACCCGGGATAGATGGGAATATAGAACGGGGACAGAGAGTAAAGGGAGATACCCGGGATAGAGGGGAATATAGAACGGGGACAGATGGTAAAGTGAGATACCCGGGATAGAGGGGAATATAGAACGGGGACAGAGAGTAAAGGGAGATACCCGGGTTAGAGGTGAATATAGAACGGTGACAGAGAGTAAAGGGAGATACCCGGGATAGATGGGAATATAGAACGGGGACAGAGAGTAAAGGGAGATACCCGGGATAGAGGGGAATATAGAACGGGGACAGAGAGTAAAGGGAGATACCCGGGATAGAGGGGAATATAGAACGGGGACAGAGAGTAAAGGGAGAAACTCGGGATAGAGGGGAATATAGAACGGGGACAGAGAGTAAAGGGAGATACCCGGGATAGAGGGGAATATAGAACGGGGTCAGAGAGTAAAGGGAGATACCCGGGATAGAGGGGAATATAGAACGGGGACAGAGAGTAAAGGGAGATACCCGGGATAGAGGTGAATATAGAACTGGGACGGAGAGTAAAGGGAGATACCCGGGATAGAGGGGAATATAGAACGGGGACAGAGAGTAAAGGGAGATACCCGGGATAGAGGGGAATATAGAACGGGGACAGAGATTAAAGGGAGATGACCGGGATAGAGGGGAATACAGAACGGGGACAGAGAGTAAAGAGAGATTCCCGGGATAGAGGGGAATATAGAACGGGGACAGAGAGTAAAGGGAGATACCCGGGATAGAGGGGAATATAGAACGGGGACAGAGAGTAAAGGGAGATACCCGGGATAGAGAGGAATATAGAACAGGGACAGAGAGTAAACGGAGATACCCGGGATAGAGGGGAATATAGAACGGGGACAGAGAGTAAAGGGAGATACCAGGGATAGAGGGGAATATAGAACGGGGACAGAGAGTAAAGGGAGATACCCGGGATAGAGGGGATATAGAACGGGGACAGAGAGTAAAGGGAGATACCCGGGATAGAGGGGAATATAGAACGGGGACAGAGAGTAAAGGGAGATACCCGGGATAGAGGGGAATATAGAACGGGGACAGAGAGTAAAGGGAGATACCCGTGATAGAGGGGAATATAGAATGGGGGCAGAGAGTAAAGGGAGATACCCGGGATAGAGGGGAATATAGAACGGGACAGAGAGTAAAGGGAGATACCCGGGATAGAGAGGAAGATAGAACGGGGACAGAGAGTCAAGGGAGATACCCGGGATAGAGGGGAATAAAGAACGGGGAGAGAGTGTAAAGGGAGATACCATGGATAGAGGGGAATATAGAACTGGGACAGAGAGTAAAGGGAGATAACCAGGATAGAGGGAAATATAGAACGGGGATAGAGAGTAAAGGGAGATACCCGGGATAGAGGGGAATATAGAACGGGGACAGAGAGTAAAGGGAGATACCCGGTATAGAAGGCAATGTAGAACGGGGACAGAGAGTAAAGGGAGATACCTGGGATAGAGGGGAATGTAGAACGGGGACAGAGAGTAAAGGGAGATACCAGGGATAGAGGGGAATATAGAACGGTGACAGAGAGTAAAGGGAAATACCCGGGATAGAGGGGAATATAGAACGGGGACAGAGAATAAAGGGAGATACCCGGGATAGAGGGGAATATAGAACGGGGACAGGGAGTAAAGGGAGATACCCGTGATAGAGGGGAATACAGAACGGGGGCAGAGAGTAAAGGGAGATACCAGGGATAGAGGGGAATATAGAACGGTGACAGAGAGTAAAGGGAGATACCCGGGATAGAGGGGAATATAGAACGGGGAAAGAGAGTAAAGGGAGATACCCAGGAGAGAGGGGAATATAGAACGGGGTCAGAGAGTAAAGGGAGATACCCGGGATAGAGGGGAATACAGAACGGGGACAGAGAGTAAAGGGAAATACCCGGGACAGAGGGGAATATAGATCGGAGACAGAGAGTGATGGGAGATACCGAGGATAGAGGGGAATATAGAACGGGGACAGAGAGTAAAAGGAGATACCTGGGATAGAGGGAAATATAGAACGGGGAAAGAGAGTAAAGGGAGATACCCGGGATAGAGGGGAATATAGAACGGGGACAGAGAGTAAAGGGAGATACCCGGGATAGAGGGAAATATAGAACGGGGACAGAGAGTAAAGGGAGATACCCGGGATACAGGGCAATATAGAACGGGGACAGTGAGTAAAGGGGAGATACCCGGGATAGAGGGGAATATAGAACGGGGACAGAGAGTAAAGGGAGATACCCGGGATAGAGGGGAATATAGAATGGGGACAGAGAGTAAAGGGAGATACCCGGGATAGAGGGAAATATAGAACGGGGACAGAGAGTAAAGGGAGATACCCGGGATAGAGGGGAATATAGAACGGGGACAGAGAGTAAAGGGAGATACCCGGGATAGAGGGGAATATAGAACGGGGACAGAGCATAAAGGGAGATACCCGGGATAGAGGGGAATATAGAACGGGGACAGAGAGTAAAGGGAGATGCCCGGGATAGAGGGGAATATAGAACGGTGACAGAGAGTAAAGGGAGATGCCCGGGATAGAGGGGAATATAGAACGGGGACAGAGAGTAAAGGGAGATACCCGGGATAGAGGGGAATATAGAACGGGGACAGAGAGTAAAGGGAGATACCCGGGATAGAGGGGAATATAGAACGGGGACAGAGAGTAAAGGGAGAAACCCGGGATAGAGGGGAATATAGAACGGGGACAGAGAATAAAGGGAGATGCCCGGGATAGAGGGGAATATAGAACAGGGACAGAGAGTAAAGGGAGATGCCCGAGATAGAGGGGAATATAGAACGAGGTCAGAGAGTAAAGGGAGATACCCGGGATAGAGGGGAATATAGAACGGGGACAGATAGTAAAGGGAGATACCCGAGATAGAGGGGAATATAGAACAGGGACAGAGAGTAAAGGGAGATACCCGGGATAGAGGGGAATATAGAACTGGGACAGAGAGGAAAGGGAGATACCCGGGATAGAGGGGAATATAGAACGGGGACAGAGAGTAAAGGGAGATACCCGGTATAGAAGGCAATGTAGAACGGGGACAGAGAGTAAAGGGAGATACCTGGGATAGAGGGGAATATAGAACGGTGACAGAGAGTAAAGGGAGATACCCGGGATAGAGGGGAATAAAGAACGGGGAGAGAGTGTAAAGGGAGATACCCGGGATAGAGGGGAATATAGAACGTGGACAGAGAGTAAAGGGAGATACCCGGGATAGAGGGGAAGAAAGAACGGGGACAGAGAGTAAAGGGAGATACCCGGGATAGAGGGGAATAAAGAACGGGGAGAGAGTGTAAAGGGAGATACCATGGATAGAGGGGAATATAGAACGGGGACAGAGAGTAAAGGGAGATAACCAGGATGGAGGGAAATATAGAACGGGGACAGAGAGTAAAGGGAGATACCCGGGATAGAGGGGAATATAGAACGGGGACAGAGAGTAAAGTGAGATACCCGGTATAGAAGGCAATGTAGAACGGGGACAGAGAGTAAAGGGAGATACCTGGGATAGAGGGGAATGTAGAACGGGGACAGAGAGTAAAGGGAGATACCAGGGATAGAGGGGAATATAGAACGGTGACAGAGAGTAAAGGGAAATACCCGGGATAGAGGGGAATATAGAACGGGGACAGAGAGTAAAGGGAGATACCCGGGATGGAGGGGAATATAGAACGGGGACAGGGAGTAAAGGGAGATACCCGTGATAGAGGGGAATATAGAACGGGGGCAGAGAGTAAAGGGAGATACCAGGGATAGAGGGGAATATAGAACGGTGACAGAGAGTAAAGGGAGATACCCGGGATAGAGGGGAATATAGAATGGGTACAGAGAGTAAGGGAGATAGCCGGGTTGGAGGGGAACATAGAACGGGGACAGAGAGTAAAGGGAGATACCGGGGATAGAAGGAAATATAGAACGGGGACAGAGAGTAAAGGGAGTTACCCGGGATAGAGGGGAATATAGAACGGGGACAGAGAGTAAAGAGAGATACCCGGGATAGAGGGGAATATAGAACGGGGACAGAGATTAAAGGGAGATACCCGGGATAGAGGGGAATATAGAACGGGGACAGAGAGTAAAGGGAGATACCTGGGATAGAGGGGAATATAGAACGGGGACAGAGAGGAAAGGGAGATACCCGGGATAGAGGGGAATATAGAACGGGGACAGAGAGTAAAGAGAGATACCCGGGAAAGAGGGGAATATAGAACGGGGACAGGGAGTAAAGGGAGATACCCGGGATAGAGGGGAATATAGAACGGGGACAGAGAGTAAAGAGAGATACCCGGGATAGAGGGGAATACAGAACGGGGACAGAGAGGAAAGGGAGATACCCGGGATAGAGGGGAATATAGAACGGGGACAGAGAGTAAAGGGAGATAGCCGGGATAGAGGGGAATATAGAACGGGGACAGAGTGTGAAGGGAGATACCCGGGATATAGGGGAATATAGAACGGGGACAGAGAGTAAAGGGAGATACCCGGGATAGAGGGGAATATAGAACGGGGACAGAGAGTAAAGGGAGATAACCGGGATAGAGGGGAATATAGAACGGAGACAGAGAGTAAAGGGAGATACCCGGGGTAGATGGGAATATAGAACGGGGCAGAGAGTAAAGGGAGATACCCGGGATAGAGGGTAATATAGAACGGGGACAGAGAGTAAAGGGAGACACCCGGGATAGAGGGGAATATAGAACGGGGACAGAGAGTAAAGGGAGATACTCGGGATAGAGTGGAATATAGAACGGGGATAGAGAGTAATGGGAGATACCCGGGATAGAGGGAATATAGAACGGGGACAGAGAGTAAAGAGAGATACCCGGGATAGAGGGGAATATAGAACGGGGACAGAGAGTAAAGGGAGATATCTGGGATAGAGGGGAATATAGAACGGGGACAGAGAGTAAAGGGAGATACCCGGGATAGAGGGGAATATAGAACGGGGACAGAGAATAAAGGGAGATACCCGGGATAGAAGGGAATATAGAATGGAGAGCGAGAGTAAAGGGAGATACCCGGGATAGAGAGGAATATAGAACGGGGATAGAGAGTAAAGGGAGATACCCGGGATAGAGGGGAATATACAAAGGGGACAGAGAGTAAAGGGAGATACCCGGGATAGAGGGGAATATAGAACGGGGACAGAGAGTAAATGGAGATACCCAGGATAGAGGGGAATATAGAACGGGGACAGAGAGTAAAGGGAGATACCCGGGATAAAGGGGAATATAGAACGGGGACAGGGAGTAAAGGGAGATACCCGGGATAGAGGGGATATAGAACGGGGACAGAGAGTAAAGGGAGATACCTGGGAGAGAGGGTAATATAGAATGGAGACAGAGAATAAAGGGAGATACCCGGGATAGAGGGGAATATAGAACGGGGACAGAGAGTAAAGAGAGATACCCGTGAGAGAGGGGAATATAGAACGGGGACAGAGAGTAAAGGGAGATAGCCGGGATAGAGGGGAATATAGAACGGGGACAGAGAGTAAAGAGAGATACCCGGGATAGAGGGGAATATAGAACGGGGACAGAGAGGAAAGGGAGATACCCGGGATAGAGGGGATTTCAGAACGGGGACAGAGAGTTAAGGGAGATACCCGGGATAGAGGGGAATAAAGAACGGGGACAGAGAGTAAAGGGAGCTACCCGGGATAGAGAGGAATATAGAACGGGGGCAGAGAGTAAATGGAGATACCCGGGATAGAGGGGAATATAGAACGGGGACAGAAAGTAAAGGGAGATACCCGGAATACAGGGGAATATAGAACGGGGACAGAGAGTAAAGGGAGATACCCGGGGTAGATGGGAATATAGAACCGGGACAGAGAGTAAAGGGAGATACCCGGGATAGAGGGTAATATAGAACGGGGACAGAGAGTAAAGGGAGACACCCGGGATAGAGGGGAATATAGAACAGGGACAGAGAGTAATGGGAGATACCCGGGATAGAGGGGAATATAGAACGGGGTCAGAGAGTAATGGGAGATACCCGGGATAGAGGGAATATAGAACGGGGACAGAGAGTAAAGAGAGATACCCGGGATGGAGGGGAATATAGAACGGGGACAGAGAGTAAAGGAGATAACTGGGATAGAGTGGAATTTAGAACGGGGGCAGAGAGTAAAGGGAGATACCCGGGATAGAGGGGAATATGGAACGGGGACAGAGAGTAAAGGGAGATACCCGGGATAGAGGGGAATATACAACGGGGACAGAGCGTAAAGGGAGATACCCAGGATACAGGGGAATATAGAACGGGGACAGAGAGTAAAGGGGAGATACCCGGGCTAGAGGGGAATATAGAACGGGGACAGAGAGTAAAGGGAGATACCCGGGATAGAGGGGAATATAGAACGGAGACCGAGAATAAAGGGAGATACTCGGGATAGAAGGGAATATAGAACGGAGACCGAGAGTAAAGGGAGATACCCGGGATAGAGGGGAATATAGAACGGGGACAGAGAGTAAAGGGAGATACCCAGGATAGAGGGGAATATAGAACGGGGACAGAGAATAAAGGGAGATACCCGGGATAGAAGGGAATATAGAACGGGGACAGAGAGTAAAGGGAGATACCCGGGATAGAGGGGAGTATAGAATGGGGACAGAGAGTAAAGGGAGATACCCGGGATAGAGGGGAATATAGAACGGGGACAGAGAGTAAAGGGAGATACCCGGGATAGAGGGGAGTATAGAACGGGGACAGAGAGTAAAGGGAGATACCCGGGATAGAGGGGAATATAGAACGGGGACAGAGAGTAAAGGGAGATACCCGGGACAGAGGGGAATATAGAACGGGTACAGAGAGTAAAGGGAGATATCCGGTATAGAGGGGGATATAGAACGGGAACAGAGAGTAAAGGGAGATACCCGGGATAGAGGGGAATATAGAATGGGGACAGAGAGTAAAGGAGATACCTTGGATAGAGGGGAATATAGAACGGGGACAGAGAGTAAAGGGAGATACCCGGGATAGAGGGGAATACAGAACGGGGACAGAGAGTAAAGGGAGATACCCGGGATAGAGGGGAATATAGAACGGGGACAGAGAGTAAAGGGAGATACCCGGGATAGATGGGAATACAGAACGGGGACAGAGAGTAAAGGGAGATACCCGGGATAGAGGGGAATATGGAACGGGGACAGAGAGTAAAGGGAGATCCCCGGGATAGAGGGGAATATAGAACGGGGACAGAGAGTAAAGGGCGATACCCGGGATAGAGGGGAACATAGAACGGGGACAGAGAGTAAAGGGAGATACCCGGGATAGAGGGGAATATAGAACGGGGACAGAGAGTAAAGGGAGATACCCGGGATAGAGGGCAATATAGAACGGGGACAGAGAGTAAAGGGAGATACCCTGGAAAGAGGGGAATATAGAACGGGGACAGAGAGTAAAGGGAGATACCCGGGATAGAGGGGAATATAGAATGGGGACAGAGAGTAAAGGAGATACCCTGGATAGAGTGGAATATAGAACGGGGACAGAGAGTAAAGGGAGATACCTGGGATGGAGGGGAATATAGAACGGGGATAGAGAGTAAAGGGAGATACCCGGGATAGAGGGGAATATAGAACGGGGTCAGAGAGTAAAGGGAGATACCCGGGATAGAGTGGAATATAGAACGGGGACAGAGAGTAAAGGGAGATACCCGGGATAGAGGGGAATATAGAACGGGGACAGAGAGTAAAGGGAGATACCCGGGACAGAGGGGAATATAGAACAGGGACAGAGAGTAAAGGGATATACACGGGATAGAGGGGAATATAGAATGGGGACAGAGAGTAAAGGGAGATACCCGGGATAGAGTGGAATATAGAACGGGGACAGAGAGTAAAGGGAGATACCCGGGATAGAGGGGAATATAGAACGGGGACAGAGAGTAAAGCGAGATACCCGGGATAGAGGGGAATATAGAACGAGGACAGAGAGTAAAGGGATATACCCGGGATAGAGGGGAATACAGAACGGGGGCAGAGAGTAAAAGGAGATACCTGGGAAAGAGGGAAATATAGAACAGGGAAAGAGTGTAAAGGGAGATACCCGGGATAGAGGGGAATATAGAACGGGGACAGAGAGTAAAGGGAGATACCCGGGATAGAGGGAAATATAGAACGGGGACAGAGAGTAAAGGGAGATACCCGGGATACAGGGCAATATAGAACGGGGACAGTGAGTAAAGGGGAGATACCCGGGATAGAGGGGAATATAGAACGGGGACAGAGAGTAAAGGGAGATACCCGGGATAGAGGGGAATATAGAATGGGGACAGAGAGTAAAGGGAGATACCCGGGATAGAGGGAAATATAGAACGGGGACAGAGAGTAAAGGGAGATACCCGGGATAGAGGGGAATATAGAACGGGGACAGAGAGTAAAGGGAGATACCCGGGATAGAGGGGAATATAGAACGGGGACAGAGCATAAAGGGAGATACCCGGGATAGAGGGGAATATAGAACGGGGACAGAGAGTAAAGGGAGATGCCCGGGATAGAGGGGAATATAGAACGGGGACAGAGAATAAAGTGAGATACCCGGGATAAGGGGAATATAGAACGGGGACAGAGAGTAAAGGGAGATACCCGCGATAGAGGGGAATGTAGGACGGGGACAGAGAGGAAAGGGAGATACCCGGGATAGAGGGGAATATAGCACGGGGACAGAGAGTAAAGGGAGATACCCGGGATAGAGGGGAATATAGAACGGGGACAGAGAGTAAAGGGTGATACCCGGGAGAGAGGGGAATATAGAACGGGGACAGAAAATAAAGGGAGATACCCGGGATAGAGGGGAATATAGAACGGGGACAGAGATTAAAGGGACATACCCGGGATAGAGGGGAATATAGAACGGGGACAGAGAGTAAAGGGAGATACCCGCGATAGAGGGGAATATAGAACGGTGACAGAGATTAAAGGGAGATACCCGGGATAGAGCGGAATATAGAATGGGGACAGAGAGTAAAGGGAGATACCCAGGATAGAGGGGAATATAGATCGGGGTCAGAGAGTAAAGGGAGATACCCGTGACAGAGGGGAATATAGAATGGGGCAGAGAGTTAAGGGAGATACCCGGGATCGAATGGAATATAGAACGGTGACAGAGAGTAAAGGGAGATACCCGGGATAGATGGGAATATAGAACGGGGACAGAGAGTAAAGGGAGATACCCGGGATAGAGGGGAATATAGAACGGGGACAGATGGTAAAGTGAGATACCCGGGATAGAGGGGAATATAGAACGGGGACAGAGAGTAAAGGGAGATACCCGGGTTAGAGGTGAATATAGAACGGTGACAGAGAGTAAAGGGAGATACCCGGGATAGATGGGAATATAGAACGGGGACAGAGAGTAAAGGGAGATACCCGGGATAGAGGGGAATATAGAACGGGGACAGAGAGTAAAGGGAGATACCCGGGATAGAGGGGAATATAGAACGGGGACAGAGAGTAAAGGGAGAAACCCGGGATAGAGGGGAATATAGAACGGGGACAGAGAGTAAAGGGAGATACCCGGGATAGAGGGGAATATAGAACGGGGTCAGAGAGTAAAGGGAGATACCCGGGATAGAGGGGAATATAGAACGGGGACAGAGAGTAAAGGGAGATACCCGGGATAGAGGTGAATATAGAACTGGGACGGAGAGTAAAGGGAGATACCCGGGATAGAGGGGAATATAGAACGGGGACAGAGAATAAAGGGAGATACCCGGGATAGAGGGGAATATAGAACGGGGACAGAGATTAAAGGGAGATGACCGGGATAGAGGGGAATACAGAACGGGGACAGAGAGTAAAGAGAGATTCCCGGGATAGAGGGGAATATAGAACGGGGACAGAGAGTAAAGGGAGATACCCGGGATAGAGGGGAATATAGAACGGGGACAGAGAGTAAAGGGAGATGCCCGGGATAGAGAGGAATATAGAACGGGGACAGAGAGTAAACGGAGATACCCGGGATAGAGGGGAATATAGAACGGGGACAGAGAGTAAAGGGAGATACCAGGGATCGAGGGGAATATAGAACGGGGACAGAGAGTAAAGGGAGATACCCGGGATAGAGGGGATATAGAACGGGGACAGAGAGTAAAGGGAGATACCCGGGATAGAGGGGAATATAGAACGGGGACAGAGAAAAAGGGAGATACCCGGGATAGAGGGGAATATAGAACGGGGACAGAGAGTAAAGGGAGATACCCGTGATAGAGGGGAATATAGAATGGGGGCAGAGAGTAAAGGGAGATACCCAGGATAGAGGGGAATATAGAACGGGACAGAGAGTAAAGGGAGATACCCGGGATAGAGAGGAATATAGAACGGGGACAGAGAGTCAAGGGAGATACCCAGGATAGAGGGGAATATAGAACGGGGTCAGAGAGTAAAGGGAGATACCCGGGATAGAGAGGAATATAGAAAGGGGACAGAGAGTAAAGGGAGATACCCGGGATAGAGGGGAATATAGAACGTGGACAGAGAGTAAAGGGAGATACCCGGGATAGAGGGGAAGAAAGAACGGGGACAGAGAGTAAAGGGAGATACCCGGGATAGAGGGGAATAAAGAACGGGGAGAGAGTGTAAAGGGAGATACCATGGATAGAGGGGAATATAGAACGGGGACAGAGAGTAAAGGGAGATAACCAGGATAGAGGGGAATATAGAACGGGGTCAGAGAGTAAAGGGAGATACCCGGGATAGAGAGGAATATAGAAAGGGGACAGAGAGTAAAGGGAGATACCCGGGATAGAGGGGAATATAGAACGTGGACAGAGAGTAAAGGGAGATACCCGGGATAGAGGGGAAGAAAGAACGGGGACAGAGAGTAAAGGGAGATACCCGGGATAGAGGGGAATAAAGAACGGGGAGAGAGTGTAAAGGGAGATACCATGGATAGAGGGGAATATAGAACGGGGACAGAGAGTAAAGGGAGATAACCAGGATAGAGGGGAATATAGAACGGGGACAGAGAGTAAAGGGAGATACCCGGTATAGAAGGCAATGTAGAACGGGGACAGAGAGTAAAGGGAGATACCTGGGATAGAGGGGAATGTAGAACGGGGACAGAGAGTAAAGGGAGATACCAGGGATAGAGGGGAATATAGAACGGTGACAGAGAGTAAAGGGAAATACCCGGGATAGAGGGGAATATAGAACGGGGACAGAGAGTAAAGGGAGATACCCGGGATAGAGGGGAATATAGAACGGGGACAGGGAGTAAAGGGAGATACCCGTGATAGAGGGGAATATAGAACGGGGGCAGAGAGTAAAGGGAGATACCAGGGATAGAGGGGAATATAGAACGGTGACAGAGAGTAAAGGGAGATACCCGGGATAGAGGGGAATATAGAACGGGGAAAGAGAGTAAAGGGAGATACCCAGGAGAGAGGGGAATATAGAACGGGGTCAGAGAGTAAAGGGAGATACCCGGGATAGAGGGGAATACAGAACGGGGACAGAGAGTAAAGGGAAATACCCGGGACAGAGGGGAATATAGATCGGAGACAGAGAGTGATGGGAGATACCGAGGATAGAGGGGAATATAGAACGGGGACAGAGAGTAAAAGGAGATACCTGGGATAGAGGGAAACATAGAACGGGGAAAGAGAGTAAAGGGAGATACCCGGGATAGAGGGGAATATAGAACGGGGACAGAGAGTAAAGGGAGATACCCGGGATAGAGGGAAATATAGAACGGGGACAGAGAGTAAAGGGAGATACCCGGGATACAGGGCAATATAGAACGGGGACAGTGAGTAAAGGGGAGATAACCGGGATAGAGGGGAATATAGAACGGGGACAGAGAGTAAAGGGAGATACCCGGGATAGAGGGGAATATAGAATGGGGACAGAGAGTAAAGGGAGATACCCGGGATAGAGGGAAATATAGAACGGGGACAGAGAGTAAAGGGAGATACCCGGGATAGAGGGAAATATAGAACGGGGACAGAGAGTAAAGGGAGATACCCGGGATAGAGGGGAATATAGAACGGGGACAGAGCATAAAGGGAGATACCCGGGATAGAGGGGAATATAGAACGGGGACAGAGAGTAAAGGGAGATGCCCAGGATAGAGGGGAATATAGAACGGTGACAGAGAGTAAAGGGAGATGCCCGGGATAGAGGGGAATATAGAACGGGGACAGAGAGTAAAGGGAGATACCCGGGATAGAGGGGAATATAGAACGGGGACAGAGAGTAAAGGGAGATACCCGGGATAGAGGGGAATATAGAACGGGGACAGAGAGTAAAGGGAGAAACCCGGGATAGAGGGGAATATAGAACGGGGACAGAGAATAAAGGGAGATACCCGGGATAGAGGGGAATATAGAACAGGGACAGAGAGTAAAGGGAGATGCCCGAGATAGAGGGGAATATAGAACGAGGTCAGAGAGTAAAGGGAGATACCCGGGATAGAGGGGAATATAGAACGGGGACAGATAGTAAAGGGAGATACCCGAGATAGAGGGGAATATGGAACAGGGACAGAGAGTAAAGGGAGATACCCGGGATAGAGGGGAATATAGAACTGGGACAGAGAGTAAAGGGAGATACCCGGGATAGAGGGGAATATAGAACGGGGACAGAGAGTAAAGGGAGATACCCGGGATAGAGGGGAATACAGAACGGGGACAGAGAGTAAAGGGAGATACGCTGGATAGAGGGGAATATCGAACGGGGACAGAGAGTAAAGGGAGATACCCCGGATAGAGGGGAATATAGAACGGGGACAGAGAGTAAAGGGAGATACCCGGGATAGAGGGGAATATAGAACGGGGACAGAGAGTAAAGAGAGATACTCGGGATAGAGAGGAATATAGAACGGGGACAGAGAGTAAACGGAGATACCCGGGATAGAGGGGAATATAGAACGGGGACAGAGAGTAAAGGGAGATACCAGGGATAGAGGGGAATATAGAACGGGGACAGAGAGTAAAGGGAGATACCCGGGATAGAGGGGATATAGAACGGGGACAGAGAGTAAAGGGAGATACCCGGGATAGAGGGGAATGTAGAACGGGGGCAGAGAGTAAAGGGAGAAACCCGGGATAGAGGGGAATATAGAACGGGGACAGAGAGTAAAGGGAGATACCCGGGATAGAGGGGAATATAGAACGGGGTCAGAGAGTAAAGGGAGATACCCGGGATAGAGGGGAATATAGAACGGGGACAGAGAGTAAAGGGAGATACCCGGGATAGAGGTGAATATAGAACTGGGACAGAGAGTAAAGGGAGATACCCGGGATAGAGGGGAATATAGAACGGGGACAGAGAGTAAAGGGAGATACCCGGGATAGAGGGGAATATAGAACGGGGACAGAGATTAAAGGGAGATGACCGGGATAGAGGGGAATACAGAACGGGGACAGAGAGTAAAGAGAGATTCCCGGGATAGAGGGGAATATAGAACGGGGACAGAGAGTAAAGGGAGATACCCGAGATAGAGGGGAATATAGAACGGGGACAGAGAGTAAAGGGAGATACCCGGTATAGAAGGCAATGTAGAACGGGGACAGAGAGTAAAGGGAGATACCTGGGATAGAGGGGAATGTAGAACGGGGACAGAGAGTAAAGGGAGATACCAGGGATAGAGGGGAATATAGAACGGTGACAGAGAGTAAAGGGAAATACCCGGGATAGAGGGGAATATAGAACGGGGACAGAGAGTAAAGGGAGATACCCGGGATAGAGGGGAATATAGAACGGGGACAGGGAGTAAAGGGAGATACCCGTGATAGAGGGGAATATAGAACGGGGGCAGAGAGTAAAGAGAGATACCAGGGATAGAGGGGAATATAGAACGGTGACAGAGAGTAAAGGGAGATACCCGGGATAGAGGGGAATATAGAACGGGGAAAGAGAGTAAAGGGAGATACCCAGGAGAGAGGGGAATATAGAACGGGGTCAGAGAGTAAAGGGAGATGCCCGGGATAGAGGGGAATATAGAACGGTGACAGAGAGTAAAGGGAGATGCCCGGGATAGAGGGGAATATAGAACGGGGACAGAGAGTAAAGGGAGATACCCGGGATAGAGGGGAATATAGAACGGGGACAGAGAGTAAAGGGAGATACCCGGGATAGAGGGGAATATAGAACGGGGACAGAGAGTAAAGGGAGAAACCCGGGATAGAGGGGAATATAGAACGGGGACAGAGAATAAAGGGAGATACCCGGGATAGAGGGGAATATAGAACAGGGACAGAGAGTAAAGGGAGATGCCCGAGATAGAGGGGAATATAGAACGAGGTCAGAGAGTAAAGGGAGATACCCGGGATAGAGGGGAATATAGAACGGGGACAGATAGTAAAGGGAGATACCCGAGATAGAGGGGAATATAGAACAGGGACAGAGAGTAAAGGGAGATACCCGGGATAGAGGGGAATATAGAACTGGGACAGAGAGTAAAGGGAGATACCCGGGATAGAGGGGAATATAGAACGGGGACAGAGAGTAAAGGGAGATACCCGGGATAGAGGGGAATACAGAACGGGGACAGAGAGTAAAGGGAGATACGCTGGATAGAGGGGAATATCGAACGGGGACAGAGAGTAAAGGGAGATACCCCGGATAGAGGGGAATATAGAACGGGGCCAGAGAGTAAAGGGAGATACCCGGGATAGAGGGGAATATAGAACGGGGACAGAGAGTAAAGGGAGATACTCGGGATAGAGAGGAATATAGAACGGGGACAGAGAGTAAACGGAGATACCCGGGATAGAGGGGAATATAGAACGGGGACAGAGAGTAAAGGGAGATACCAGGGATAGAGGGGAATATAGAACGGGGACAGAGAGTAAAGGGAGATACCCGGGATAGAGGGGATATAGAACGGGGACAGAGAGTAAAGGGAGATACCTGGGATAGAGGGGAATATAGAACGGGGACAGAGAATAAAGGGAGATACCCGTGATAGAGGGGAATATAGAACGGGGACAGAGAGTAAAGGGAGATACCCGTGATAGAGGGGAATATAGAATGGGGGCAGAGAGTAAAGGGAGATACCCGGGATAGAGGGGAATATAGAACGGGACAGAGAGTAAAGGGAGATACCCGGGATAGAGGGGAATATAGAACCGGGACAGAGAGTAAAGGGAGATACCCGGGATAGAGGGGAATATAGAACGTGGACAGAGAGTAAAGGGAGATACCCGGGATAGAGGGGAAGAAAGAACGGGGACAGAGAGTAAAGGGAGATACCCGGGATAGAGGGGAATAAAGAACGGGGAGAGAGTGTAAAGGGAGATACCCTGGATAGAGGGGAATATAGAACGGGGACAGAGAGTAAAGGGAGATAACCAGGATAGAGGGAAATATAGATCGGGGACAGAGAGTAAAGGGAGATACCCGGGATAGAGGGGAATATAGAACGGGGACAGAGAGTAAAGGGAGATACCCAGTATAGAAGGCAATGTAGAACGGGGACAGAGAGTAAAGGGAGATACCTGGGATAGAGGGGAATGTAGAACGGGGACAGAGAATAAAGGGAGATACCAGGGATAGAGGGGAATATAGAACGGTGACAGAGAGTAAAGGGAAATACCCGGGATAGAGGGGAATATAGAACGGGGACAGAGAGTAAAGGGAGATACCCGGGATAGAGGGGAATATAGAACGGGGACAGGGAGTAAAGGGAGATACCCGTGTTCGAGGGGAATATGGAACGGGGGCAGAGAGTAAAGGGAGATACCAGGGATAGAGGGGAATATAGAACGGTGACAGAGAGTAAAGGGAGATACCCGGGATAGAGGGGAATATTGAACGGGGACAGAGAGTAAAGGGAGATACCCAGGAGAGAGGGGAATATAGAACGGGGTCAGAGAGTAAAGGGAGATACCCGGGATAGAGGGGAATACAGAACGGGGACAGAGTGTAAAGGGAAATACCCGGGACAGAGGGGAATATAGATCGGAGACAGATAGTGAAGGGAGATACCCAGGATAGAGGGGAATATAGAACGGGGACAGAGAGTAAAGGGAGATACCCGGGATAGAGTCGAATATAGAACGTGGACAGAGAGTAAAGCGAGATACCCGGGATAGAGGGGAATATAGAACGGGGACAGAGAGTAAAGGGAGATACCCAGGATAGAGGGGATTATAGAACGGGGACAGAGAGTAAAGGGAAATACCCGGGATAGAGGGGAATATAGAACGGGGACAGAGTGTAAAGGGAGATACCCTGGATAGAGGGGAATATAGAACGGGGACAGAGAGTAAAGGGAGATACCTGGGATAGAGGGGAATATAGAACGGGGACAGAGAATAAAGGGATATACCAGGGATAGAGGGGAATATCGGACGGGGACAGAGAGTAAAGGGAGATACCCGGGATAGAGGGGACTATAGAACGGGGACAGAGAGTAAAGGGAGATACCCGGGATAGAGGGGAATATAGAACGGGGACAGGGAGTAAAGGGAGATACCCGTGATAGAGGGGAATATAGAACGTGGGCAGAGAATAAAGGTAGATACCCGGGATAGAGGGGAATATAGAACGGGAACAGAGAGTAAAGGGAGATACCCGGGATAGAGGGGAATATAGAACGGGGACAGAGAGTAAAGGATGATACCCAGGATAGAGGGGAATATAGAACGGGGTCAGAGAGTAAAGGGAGATACCCGGGATAGAGGGGAATACAGAACGGGGACAGATAGTAAAGGGAGATACCCGAGATAGAGGGGAATATAGAACAGGGACAGAGAGTAAAGGGAGATACCCGGGATAGAGGGGAATATAGAACTGGGACAGAGAGTAAAGGGAGATACCCGGGATAGAGGGGAATATAGAACGGGGACAGAGAGTAAAGGGAGATACCCGGGATAGAGGGGAATACAGAACGGGGACAGAGAGTAAAGGGAGATACGCTGGATAGAGGGGAATATCGAACGGGGACAGAGAGTAAAGGGAGATACCCCGGATAGAGGGGAATATTGAACGGGGACAGAGAGTAAAGGGAGATACCCGGGATAGAGGGGAATATAGAACGGGGACAGAGAGTAAAGGGAGATACTCGGGATAGAGAGGAATATAGAACGGGGACAGAGAGTAAACGGAGATACCCGGGATAGAGGGGAATATAGAACGGGGACAGAGAGTAAAGGGAGATACCAGGGATAGAGGGGAATATAGAACGGGGACAGAGAGTAAAGGGAGATACCCGGGATAGAGGGGATATAGAACGGGGACAGAGAGTAAAGGGAGATACCCGGGATAGAGGGGAATATAGAACGGGGACAGAGAGTAAAGGGAGATACCCGTGATAGAGGGGAATATAGAACGGGGACAGAGAGTAAAGGGAGATACCCGTGATAGAGGGGAATATAGAATGGGGGCAGAGAGTAAAGGGAGATACCCGGGATAGAGGGGAATATAGAACGGGACAGAGAGTAAAGGGAGATACCCGGGATAGAGGGGAATATAGAACGGGGACAGAGAGTCAAGGGAGATACCCAGGATAGAGGGGAATATAGAACGGGGTCAGAGAGTAAAGGGAGATACCCGGGATAGAGGGGAATATAGAACGGGGACAGAGAGTAAAGGGAGATACCCGGGATAGAGGGGAATATAGAATGTGGACAGAGAGTAAAGGGAGATACCCGGGATAGAGGGGAAGAAAGAACGGGGACAGAGAGTAAAGGGAGATACCCGGGATAGAGGGGAATAAAGAACGGGGAGAGAGTGTAAAGGGAGATACCCTGGATAGAGTGGAATATAGAACGGGGACAGAGAGTAAAGGGAGATAACCAGGATAGAGGGAAATATAGATCGGGGACAGAGAGTAAAGGGAGATACCCGGGATAGAGGGGAATATAGAACGGGGACAGAGAGTAAAGGGAGATACCCAGTATAGAAGGCAATGTAGAACGGGGACAGAGAGTAAAGGAGATACCTGGGATAGAGGGGAATGTAGAACGGGGACAGAGAATAAAGGGAGATACCAGGGATAGAGGGGAATATAGAACGGTGACAGAGAGTAAAGGGAAATACCCGGGATAGAGGGGAATATAGAACGGGGACAGAGAGTAAAGGGAGATACCCGGGATAGAGGGGAATATAGAACGGGGACAGGGAGTAAAGGGAGATACCCGTGATCGAGGGGAATATAGAACGGGGGCAGAGAGTAAAGGGAGATACCAGGGATAGAGGGAAATATAGAACGGTGACAGAGAGTAAAGGGAGATACCCGGGATAGAGGGGAATATAGAACGGGGACAGAGAGTAAAGGGAGATACCCAGGAGAGAGGGGAATATAGAACGGGGTCAGAGAGTAAAGGGAGATACCCGGGATAGAGGGGAATACAGAACGGGGACAGAGAGTAAAGGGAAATACCCGGGACAGAGGGGAATATAGATCGGAGACAGATAGTGAAGGGAGATACCCAGGATAGAGGGGATTATAGAACGGGGACAGAGAGTAAAGGGAGATACCCAGGATAGAGGGGATTATAGAACGGGGACAGAGAGTAAAGGGAAATACCCGGGATAGAGGGGAATATAGAACGGGGACAGAGTGTAAAGGGAGATACCCTGGATAGAGGGGAATATAGAACGGGGACAGAGAGTAAAGGGAGATACCTGGGATAGAGGGGAATATAGAACGGGGACAGAGAATAAAGGGATATACCAGGGATAGAGGGGAATATCGGACGGGGACAGAGAGTAAAGGGAGATACCCGGGATAGAGGGGAATATAGAACGGGGACAGAGAGTAAAGGGAGATACCCGGGATAGAGGGGAATATAGAACGGGGACAGGGAGTAAAGGGAGATACCCGTGATAGAGGGGAATATAGAACGTGGGCAGAGAATAAAGGTAGATACCCGGGATAGAGGGGAATATAGAACGGGAACAGAGAGTAAAGGGAGATACCCGGGATAGAGGGGAATATAGAACGGGGACAGAGAGTAAAGGATGATACCCAGGATAGAGGGGAATATAGAACGGGGTCAGAGAGTAAAGGGAGATACCCGGGATAGAGGGGAATACAGAACGGGGACAGAGAGTAAAGGGAAATACCCGGGACAGAGGGGAATATAGATCGGAGACAGAGAGTGAAGGGAGATACCGAGGATAGAGGGGAATATAGAACGGGGACAGAGAGTAAAGGGAGATACCCGGGATAGAGTGGAATATAGAACGTGGACAGAGAGCAAAGGGAAATACCCAGGATAGAGGGGAATATAGAACGGGGACAGAGTGTAAAGGGAGATACGCTGGAAAGAGGGGAATATAGAACGGGGACAGAGAATAAAGTGAGATACCCGGGATAGAGGGAAATATAGAACGGGGACAGAGAGTAAAGGGAGATACCCGGGACAGAGGGGAATTTAGAGCGGGGACAGAGAGTAAAGGGAGATACCCGGGATAGAGGGGAATATAGAACGGGTACAGAGAATAAAGTGAGATACCCGGGATACAGGGGAATATAGAACGGGGACAGAGAGTAAAGGGAGATACCCGTGATAGAGGGGAATATAGAACGGGGGCAGAGAATAAAGGGAGATACCCGGGATAGAGGGGAATATAGAACGGGAACAGAGAGTAAAGGGAGATACCCGGGATAGAGGGGAATATGGAAGGGGGACAGAGAGTAAAGGGAGATACCCAGGATAGAGGGGAATATAGAACGGGGTCAGAGAGTAAAGGGAGATACCCGGGATAGAGGGGAATACAGAACGGGGACAGAGAGTAAAGGGAAATACCCGGGACAGAGGGGAATATAGATCGGAGACAGAGAGTGATGGGAGATACCGAGGATAGAGGGGAATATAGAACGGGGACAGAGAGTAAAAGGAGATACCTGGGATAGAGGGAAATATAGAACGGGGAAAGAGAGTAAAGGGAGATACCCGGGATAGAGGGGAATATAGAACGGGGACAGAGAGTAAAGGGAGATACCCGGGATAGAGGGAAATATAGAACGGGGACAGAGAGTAAAGGGAGATACTCGGGATACAGGGCAATATAGAACGGGGACAGTGAGTAAAGGGGAGATACCCGGGATAGAGGGGAATATAGAACGGGGACAGAGAATAAAGGGAGATACCCGGGATAGAGGGGAATATAGAATGGGAACAGAGAGTAAAGGGAGATACCCGGGATAGAGGGAAATATAGAACGGGGACAGAGAGTAAAGGGAGATACCCGGGATCGAGGGGAATATAGAACGGGGACAGAGAGTAAAGGGAGATACCCGGGATAGAGGGGAATATAGAACGGGGACAGAGCATAAAGGGAGATACCCGGGATAGAGGGGAATATAGAACGGGGACAGAGAGTAAAGGGAGATGCCCGGGATAGAGGGGAATATAGAACGGTGACAGAGAGTAAAGGGAGATGCCCGGGATAGAGGGGAATATAGAACGGGGACAGAGAGTAAAGGGAGATACCCGGGATAGAGGGGAATATAGAACGGGGACAGAGAGTAAAGGGAGATACCCGGGATAGAGGGGAATATAGAACGGGGACAGAGAGTAAAGGGAGAAACCCGGGATAGAGGGGAATATAGAACGGGGACAGAGAATAAAGGGAGATACCCGGGATAGAGGGGAATATAGAACAGGGACAGAGAGTAAAGGGAGATACCCGAGATAGAGGGGAATATAGAACGGGGTCAGAGAGTAAAGGGAGATACCCGGGATAGAGGGGAATATAGAACGGGGACAGATAGTAAAGGGAGATACCCGAGATAGAGGGGAATATAGAACAGGGACAGAGAGTAAAGGGAGATACCCGGGATAGAGGGGAATATAGAACTGGGACAGAGAGTAAAGGGAGATACCCAGGATAGAGGGGAATATAGAACGGGGACAGAGAGTAAAGGGAGATACCCGGGATAGAGGGGAATATAGAACGGGGACAGAGAGTAAAGGGAGATACGCTGGATAGAGGGGAATATCGAACGGGGACAGAGAGTAAAGGGAGACACCCCGGATAGAGGGGAATATAGAACGGGGACAGAGAGTAAAGGGAGATACCCGGGATAGAGGGGAATATAGAACGGGGACAGAGAGTAAAGGAAGATATCCGGGATAGAGGGGAATATAGAACGGGGACAGAGAGTAAAGGGAGATAGCCGGGATAGAGGGGAATATAGAACGGGGTCAGAGTGTAAAGGGAGATACCCGGGATAGAGGGGAATATAGAACGGGGACAGAGAGTAAAGGGAGATACCCGGGATAGAGGGGAATATAGAACAGGGACAGAGAGTAAAGGGAGATACCCGGGATAGAGGGGAATATAGAACGGAGACAGAGAGTAAAGGGAGATACCCGGGGTAGATGGGAATATAGAACGGGGAAAGAGAGTAAAGGGAGATACCCGGGATAGAGGGTAATATAGAACGGGGACAGAGAGTAAAGGGAGACACCCGGGATAGAGGGGAATATAGAACGGGGACAGAGAGGAAAGGGAGATACTCGGGATAGAGTGGAATATAGAACGGGGATAGAGAATAATGGGAGATACCCGGGATAGAGGGAATATAGAACGGGGACAGAGAGTAAAGAGAGATACCCGGGATAGAGGGGAATATAGAACGGGGACAGAGAGTAAAGGGAGATATCTGGGATAGAAGGGAATATAGAACGGAGAGCGAGAGTAAAGTGAGATACCCGGGATAGAGGGGAAAATAGAACGGGGATAGAGAGTAAAGGGAGATACCCGGGATAGAGGGGAATATACAAAGGGGACAGAGAGTAAAGGGAGATACCCGGGATAGAGGGGAATATAGAACGGGGACAGAGAGTAAATGGAGATACCCAGGATAGAGGGGAATATAGAACGGGGACAGAGAGTAAAGGGAGATACCCGGGATAAAGGGGAATATAGAACGGGGACAGGGAGTAAAGGGAAATACCCGGGATAGAGGGGATATAGAACGGGGACAGAGAGTAAAGGGAGATACCTGGGAGAGAGGGGAATATAGAATGGAGACAGAGAATAAAGGGAGATACCCGGGATAGAGGGGAATATAGAACGGGGACAGAGAGTAAAGAGAGATACCCGGGAGAGAGGGGAATATAGAACGGGGACAGAGAGTAAAGGGAGATAGCCGGGATAGAGGGGAATATAGAACGGGGACAGAGAGTAAAGAGAGATACCCGGGATAGAGGGGAATATAGAACGGGGACAGAGAGGAAAGGGAGATACCCGGGATAGAGGGGAATTCAGAACGGGGACAGAGAGTTAAGGGAGATACCCGGGATAGAGGGGAATATAGAACGGGGACAGAGAGTAAAGGGAGCTACCCGGGATAGAGGGGAATATAGAACGGGGGCAGAGAGTAAATAGAGATACCCGGGATAGAGGAGAATATAGAACGGGGACAGAAAGTAAAGGGAGATACCCGGGATACAGGGGAATATAGAACGGGGACAGAGAGTAAAGGGAGATACCCGGGGTAGATGGGAATATAGAACCGGGACAGAGAGTAAAGGGAGATACCCGGGATAGAGGGTAATATAGAACGGGGACAGAGAGTAAAGGGAGACACCCGGGATAGAGGGGAATATAGAACAGGGACAGAGAGTAATGGGAGATACCCGGGATAGAGGGGAATATAGAACGGGGTCAGAGAGTAATGGGAGATACCCGGGATAGAGGGAATATAGAACGGGGACAGAGAGTAAAGAGAGATACCCGGGATAGAGGGGAATATAGAACGGGGACAGAGAGTAAAGGGAGTTAACTGGGATAGAGTGGAATTTAGAACGGGGGCAGAGAGTAAAGGGAGATACCCGGGATAGAGGGGAATATGGAACGGGGACAGAGAGTAAAGGGAGATACCCGGGATAGAGGGGAATATACAACGGGGACAGAGAGTAAAGGGAGATACCCAGGATACAGGGGAATATAGAACGGGGACAGAGAGTAAAGGGGAGATACCCGGGCTAGAGGGGAATATAGAACGGGGACAGAGAGTAAAGGGAGATACCCGGGATAGAGGGGAATATAGAACGGAGACCGAGAATAAAGGGAGATACTCGGGATAGAAGGGAATATAGAACGGAGACCGAGAGAAAAGGGAGATACCCGGGATAGAGGGGAATATAGAACGGGGATAGAGAGTAAAGGGAGATACCCGGGATAGAGGGGAATATAGAACGGGGACAGAGAGTAAAGGGAGATACCCGGGATAGAGGGGAATATAGAACGGGGACAGAGAGTAAAGGGAGATACCCAGGATAGAGGGGAATATAGAACGGGGACAGAGAATAAAGGGAGATACCCGGGATAGAAGGGAATATAGAACGGGGACAGAGAGTAAAGGGAGATACCCGGGATAGAGGGGAGTATAGAACGGGGACAGAGAGTAAAGGGAGATACCCGGGATAGAGGGGAATATAGAACGGGGACAGCGAGTAAAGGGAGATACCCGGGATAGAGGGGAGTACAGAACGGGGACAGAGAGTAAAGGGAGATACCCGGGATAGAGGGGAATATAGAACGGGGACAGAGAGTAAAGGGAGATACCCGGGACAGAGGGGAATATAGAACGGGTACAGAGAGTAAAGGGAGATATCCGGTATAGAGGGGGATATAGAACGGGAACAGAGAGTAAAGGGAGATACCCGGGATAGAGGGGAATATAGAACGGGGACAGAGAGTAAAGGAGATACCCTGGATAGAGGGGAATATAGAACGGGGACAGAGAGTAAAGGGAGATACCCGGGATAGAGGGGAATACAGAACGGGGACAGAGAGTAAAGGGAGATACCCGGGATAGATGGGAATACAGAACGGGGACAGAGAGTAAAGGGAGATACCCGGGATAGAGGGGAATATGGAACGGGGACAGAGAGTAAAGGGAGATCCCCGGGATAGAGGGGAATATAGAACGGGGACAGAGAGTAAAGGGCGATACCCGGGATAGAGGGGAACATAGAACGGGGACAGAGAGTAAAGGGAGATACCCGGGATAGAGGGGAGTATAGAACGGGGACAGAGAGTAAAGGGAGATACCCGGGATAGAGGGGAATATAGAACGGGGACAGCGAGTAAAGGGAGATACCCGGGATAGAGGGGAGTACAGAACGGGGACAGAGAGTAAAGGGAGATACCCGGGATAGAGGGGAATATAGAACGGGGACAGAGAGTAAAGGGAGATACCCGGGACAGAGGGGAATATAGAACGGGTACAGAGAGTAAAGGGAGATATCCGGTATAGAGGGGGATATAGAACGGGAACAGAGAGTAAAGGGAGATACCCGGGATAGAGGGGAATATAGAACGGGGACAGAGAGTAAAGGAGATACCCTGGATAGAGGGGAATATAGAACGGGGACAGAGAGTAAAGGGAGATACCCGGGATAGAGGGGAATACAGAACGGGGACAGAGAGTAAAGGGAGATACCCGGGATAGAGGGGAATATAGAACGGGGACAGAGAGTAAAGGGAGATACCCGGGATAGATGGGAATACAGAACGGGGACAGAGAGTAAAGGGAGATACCCGGGATAGAGGGGAATATGGAACGGGGACAGAGAGTAAAGGGAGATCCCCGGGATAGAGGGGAATATAGAACGGGGACAGAGAGTAAAGGGCGATACCCGGGATAGAGGGGAACATAGAACGGGGACAGAGAGTAAAGGGAGATACCCGGGATAGAGGGGAATATAGAACGGGGACAGAGAGTAAAGGGAGATACCCGGGATAGAGGGCAATATAGAACGGGGACAGAGAGTAAAGGGAGATACCCGGGAAAGAGGGGAATATAGAATGGGGACAGAGAGTAAAGGGAGATACCCGGGATAGAGGGGAATATAGAATGGGGACAGAGAGTAAAGGAGATTCCCTGGATAGAGTGGAATATAGAACGGGGACAGAGAGTAAAGGGAGATACCTGGGATGGAGGGGAATATAGAACGGGGACAGAGAGTAAAGGGGAGATACCCGGGATAGAGGGGAATATAGAACGGGGACAGAGAGTAAAGGGAGATACCCGGGATAGAGGGGAATATCGAACGGGGACAGAGAGTAAAGGGAGATACCCGGGAGAGAGGGGAATATAGAACGGGAACAGAGAGTAAAGGGAGATACCCGGGATAGAGGGGAATATAGAACGGGGACAGAGATTAAAGGGAGATACCCGGGATAGAGGGGTATATAGAACGGGGACAGAGAGTAAAGGGAGATACCCGGGATAGAGGGGAATATAGAACGGGGAGAGAGAGTAAAGTGAGATACCCGGGATAGAGGGGAATATAGAACGGGGACAGAGAGTAAAGGGAGATACCCGGGATAGAGGGGAATATAGAATGGGGACAGAGAGTAAAGGGAGATACCCGGGATAGAGGGGAATATAGAACGGGGACAGAGAGTAAAGGGAGATACCGGGATATATGGGAATATAGAACGGGGACAGAGAGTAAACGGAGGTACCCGGGATAGAGGGGAATATAGAACGGGGACAGAGAGTAAAGGGAGATACCCGGGATAGAGCGGAATATAGAACGGGGACAGAGAGTAAAGGGAGATACCCTGGATAGAGGGGAATATAGACCGGGGACAGAGAGTAAAGCGAGATACCCGGGATAGAGGGGAATATAGAACGGGGACAGAGAGTAAAGGGAGATACCCGGGATAGAGGGGAATATAGAACGGGGACAGAGAGTAAAGGGAGATACCCGGGATAGAGGGGAATATAGAACGGGGACAGAGAGTAAAGGGAGATCCCCGGGATAGAGGGGAATATAGAACGGGGACAGAGAGTAAAGGGCGATACCCGGGATAGAGGGGAACATAGAACGGGGACAGAGAGTAAAGGGAGATACCCGGGATAGAGGGGAATATAGAACGGGGACAGAGAGTAAAGGGAGATACCCGGGATAGAGGGCAATATACAACAGGGACAGAGAGTAAAGGGAGATACCCGGGAAAGAGGGGAATATAGAATGGGGACAGAGAGTAAAGGGAGATACCCGGGATAGAGGGGAATATAGAATGGGGACAGAGAGTAAAGGAGATACCCTGGATAGAGTGGAATATAGAACGGGGACAGAGAGTAAAGGGAGATACCTGGGATGGAGGGGAATATAGAACGGGGACAGAGAGTAAAGGGGAGATACCCGGGATAGAGGGGTATATAGAACGGGGACAGAGAGTAAAGGGAGATACCCGGGATAGAGGGGAATATAGAACGGGGACAGAGAGTAAAGGGAGATACCCGGGAGAGAGGGGAATATAGAACGGGAACAGAGAGTAAAGGGAGATACCCGGGATAGAGGGGAATATAGAACGGGGACAGAGAGTAAAGGATGATACCCAGGATAGAGGGGAATATAGAACGGGGTCAGAGAGTAAAGGGAGATACCCGGGATAGAGGGGAATACAGAACGGGGACAGAGAGTAAAGGGAAATACCCGGGACAGAGGGGAATATAGATCGGAGACAGAGAGTGAAGGGAGATACCGAGGATAGAGGGGAATATAGAACGGGGACAGAGAGTAAAGGGAGATACCCGGGATAGAGTGGAATATAGAACGTGGACAGAGAGCAAAGGGAAATACCCAGGATAGAGGGGAATATAGAACGGGGACAGAGTGTAAAGGGAGATACGCTGGAAAGAGGGGAATATAGAACGGGGACAGAGAATAAAGTGAGATACCCGGGATAGAGGGAAATATAGAACGGGGACAGAGAGTAAAGGGAGATACCCGGGACAGAGGGGAATTTAGAGCGGGGACAGAGAGTAAAGGGAGATACCCGGGATAGAGGGGAATATAGAACGGGTACAGAGAATAAAGTGAGATACCCGGGATACAGGGGAATATAGAACGGGGACAGAGAGTAAAGGGAGATACCCGTGATAGAGGGGAATATAGAACGGGGGCAGAGAATAAAGGGAGATACCCGGGATAGAGGGGAATATAGAACGGGAACAGAGAGTAAAGGGAGATACCCGGGATAGAGGGGAATATGGAAGGGGGACAGAGAGTAAAGGGAGATACCCAGGATAGAGGGGAATATAGAACGGGGTCAGAGAGTAAAGGGAGATACCCGGGATAGAGGGGAATACAGAACGGGGACAGAGAGTAAAGGGAAATACCCGGGACAGAGGGGAATATAGATCGGAGACAGAGAGTGATGGGAGATACCGAGGATAGAGGGGAATATAGAACGGGGACAGAGAGTAAAAGGAGATACCTGGGATAGAGGGAAATATAGAACGGGGAAAGAGAGTAAAGGGAGATACCCGGGATAGAGGGGAATATAGAACGGGGACAGAGAGTAAAGGGAGATACCCGGGATAGAGGGAAATATAGAACGGGGACAGAGAGTAAAGGGAGATACTCGGGATACAGGGCAATATAGAACGGGGACAGTGAGTAAAGGGGAGATACCCGGGATAGAGGGGAATATAGAACGGGGACAGAGAATAAAGGGAGATACCCGGGATAGAGGGGAATATAGAATGAGAACAGAGAGTAAAGGGAGATACCCGGGATAGAGGGAAATATAGAACGGGGACAGAGAGTAAAGGGAGATACCCGGGATCGAGGGGAATATAGAACGGGGACAGAGAGTAAAGGGAGATACCCGGGATAGAGGGGAATATAGAACGGGGACAGAGCATAAAGGGAGATACCCGGGATAGAGGGGAATATAGAACGGGGACAGAGAGTAAAGGGAGATGCCCGGGATAGAGGGGAATATAGAGCGGTGACAGAGAGTAAAGGGAGATGCCCGGGATAGAGGGGAATATAGAACGGGGACAGAGAGTAAAGGGAGATACCCGGGATAGAGGGGAATATAGAACGGGGACAGAGAGTAAAGGGAGATACCCGGGATAGAGGGGAATATAGAACGGGGACAGAGAGTAAAGGGAGAAACCCGGGATAGAGGGGAATATAGAACGGGGACAGAGAATAAAGGGAGATACCCGGGATAGAGGGGAATATAGAACAGGGACAGAGAGTAAAGGGAGATACCCGAGATAGAGGGGAATATAGAACGGGGTCAGAGAGTAAAGGGAGATACCCGGGATAGAGGGGAATATAGAACGGGGACAGATAGTAAAGGGAGATACCCGAGATAGAGGGGAATATAGAACAGGGACAGAGAGTAAAGGGAGATACCCGGGATAGAGGGGAATATAGAACTGGGACAGAGAGTAAAGGGAGATACCCAGGATAGAGGGGAATATAGAACGGGGACAGAGAGTAAAGGGAGATACCCGGGATAGAGGGGAATATAGAACGGGGACAGAGAGTAAAGGGAGATACGCTGGATAGAGGGGAATATCGAACGGGGACAGAGAGTAAAGGGAGACACCCCGGATAGAGGGGAATATAGAACGGGGACAGAGAGTAAAGGGAGATACCCGGGATAGAGGGGAATATAGAACGGGGACAGAGAGTAAAGGAAGATATCCGGGATAGAGGGGAATATAGAACGGGGACAGAGAGTAAAGGGAGATAGCCGGGATAGAGGGGAATATAGAACGGGGTCAGAGTGTAAAGGGAGATACCCGGGATAGAGGGGAATATAGAACGGGGACAGAGAGTAAAGGGAGATACCCGGGATAGAGGGGAATATAGAACAGGGACAGAGAGTAAAGGGAGATACCCGGGATAGAGGGGAATATAGAACGGAGAAGAGAGTAAAGGGAGATACCCGGGGTAGATGGGAATATAGAACGGGGAAAGAGAGTAAAGGGAGATACCCGGGATAGAGGGTAATATAGAACGGGGACAGAGAGTAAAGGGAGACACCCGGGATAGAGGGGAATATAGAACGGGGACAGAGAGGAAAGGGAGATACTCGGGATAGAGTGGAATATAGAACGGGGATAGAGAATAATGGGAGATACCCGGGATAGAGGGAATATAGAACGGGGACAGAGAGTAAAGAGAGATACCCGGGATAGAGGGGAATATAGAACGGGGACAGAGAGTAAAGGGAGATATCTGGGATAGAAGGGAATCTAGAACGGAGAGCGAGAGTAAAGTGAGATACCCGGGATAGAGGGGAAAATAGAACGGGGATAGAGAGTAAAGGGAGATACCCGGGATAGAGGGGAATATACAAAGGGGACAGAGAGTAAAGGGAGATACCCGGGATAGAGGGGAATATAGAACGGGGACAGAGAGTAAATGGAGATACCCAGGATAGAGGGGAATATAGAACGGGGACAGAGAGTAAAGGGAGATACCCGGGATAAAGGGGAATATAGAACGGGGACAGGGAGTAAAGGGAAATACCCGGGATAGAGGGGATATAGAACGGGGACAGAGAGTAAAGGGAGATACCTGGGAGAGAGGGGAATATAGAATGGAGACAGAGAATAAAGGGAGATACCCGGGATAGAGGGGAATATAGAACGGGGACAGAGAGTAAAGAGAGATACCCGGGAGAGAGGGGAATATAGAACGGGGACAGAGAGTAAAGGGAGATAGCCGGGATAGAGGGGAATATAGAACGGGGACAGAGAGTAAAGAGAGATACCCGGGATAGAGGGGAATATAGAACGGGGACAGAGAGGAAAGGGAGATACCCGGGATAGAGGGGAATTCAGAACGGGGACAGAGAGTTAAGGGAGATACCCGGGATAGAGGGGAATATAGAACGGGGACAGAGAGTAAAGGGAGCTACCCGGGATAGAGGGGAATATAGAACGGGGGCAGAGAGTAAATAGAGATACCCGGGATAGAGGAGAATATAGAACGGGGACAGAAAGTAAAGGGAGATACCCGGGATACAGGGGAATATAGAACGGGGACAGAGAGTAAAGGGAGATACCCGGGGTAGATGGGAATATAGAACCGGGACAGAGAGTAAAGGGAGATACCCGGGATAGAGGGTAATATAGAACGGGGACAGAGAGTAAAGGGAGACACCCGGGATAGAGGGGAATATAGAACAGGGACAGAGAGTAATGGGAGATACCCGGGATAGAGGGGAATATAGAACGGGGTCAGAGAGTAATGGGAGATACCCGGGATAGAGGGAATATAGAACGGGGACAGAGAGTAAAGAGAGATACCCGGGATAGAGGGGAATATAGAACGGGGACAGAGAGTAAAGGGAGTTAACTGGGATAGAGTGGAATTTAGAACGGGGGCAGAGAGTAAAGGGAGATACCCGGGATAGAGGGGAATATGGAACGGGGACAGAGAGTAAAGGGAGATACCCGGGATAGAGGGGAATATACAACGGGGACAGAGAGTAAAGGGAGATACCCAGGATACAGGGGAATATAGAACGGGGACAGAGAGTAAAGGGGAGATACCCGGGCTAGAGGGGAATATAGAACGGGGACAGAGAGTAAAGGGAGATACCCGGGATAGAGGGGAATATAGAACGGAGACCGAGAATAAAGGGAGATACTCGGGATAGAAGGGAATATAGAACGGAGACCGAGAGAAAAGGGAGATACCCGGGATAGAGGGGAATATAGAACGGGGATAGAGAGTAAAGGGAGATACCCGGGATAGAGGGGAATATAGAACGGGGACAGAGAGTAAAGGGAGATACCCGGGATAGAGGGGAATATAGAACGGGGACAGAGAGTAAAGGGAGATACCCAGGATAGAGGGGAATATAGAACGGGGACAGAGAATAAAGGGAGATACCCGGGATAGAAGGGAATATAGAACGGGGACAGAGAGTAAAGGGAGATACCCGGGATAGAGGGGAGTATAGAACGGGGACAGAGAGTAAAGGGAGATACCCGGGATAGAGGGGAATATAGAACGGGGACAGCGAGTAAAGGGAGATACCCGGGATAGAGGGGAGTACAGAACGGGGACAGAGAGTAAAGGGAGATACCCGGGATAGAGGGGAATATAGAACGGGGACAGAGAGTAAAGGGAGATACCCGGGACAGAGGGGAATATAGAACGGGTACAGAGAGTAAAGGGAGATATCCGGTATAGAGGGGGATATAGAACGGGAACAGAGAGTAAAGGGAGATACCCGGGATAGAGGGGAATATAGAACGGGGACAGAGAGTAAAGGAGATACCCTGGATAGAGGGGAATATAGAACGGGGACAGAGAGTAAAGGGAGATACCCGGGATAGAGGGGAATACAGAACGGGGACAGAGAGTAAAGGGAGATACCCGGGATAGATGGGAATACAGAACGGGGACAGAGAGTAAAGGGAGATACCCGGGATAGAGGGGAATATGGAACGGGGACAGAGAGTAAAGGGAGATCCCCGGGATAGAGGGGAATATAGAACGGGGACAGAGAGTAAAGGGCGATACCCGGGATAGAGGGGAACATAGAACGGGGACAGAGAGTAAAGGGAGATACCCGGGATAGAGGGGAGTATAGAACGGGGACAGAGAGTAAAGGGAGATACCCGGGATAGAGGGGAATATAGAACGGGGACAGCGAGTAAAGGGAGATACCCGGGATAGAGGGGAGTACAGAACGGGGACAGAGAGTAAAGGGAGATACCCGGGATAGAGGGGAATATAGAACGGGGACAGAGAGTAAAGGGAGATACCCGGGACAGAGGGGAATATAGAACGGGTACAGAGAGTAAAGGGAGATATCCGGTATAGAGGGGGATATAGAACGGGAACAGAGAGTAAAGGGAGATACCCGGGATAGAGGGGAATATAGAACGGGGACAGAGAGTAAAGGAGATACCCTGGATAGAGGGGAATATAGAACGGGGACAGAGAGTAAAGGGAGATACCCGGGATAGAGGGGAATACAGAACGGGGACAGAGAGTAAAGGGAGATACCCGGGATAGAGGGGAATATAGAACGGGGACAGAGAGTAAAGGGAGATACCCGGGATAGATGGGAATACAGAACGGGGACAGAGAGTAAAGGGAGATACCCGGGATAGAGGGGAATATGGAACGGGGACAGAGAGTAAAGGGAGATCCCCGGGATAGAGGGGAATATAGAACGGGGACAGAGAGTAAAGGGCGATACCCGGGATAGAGGGGAACATAGAACGGGGACAGAGAGTAAAGGGAGATACCCAGGATAGAGGGGAATATAGAACGGGGACAGAGAGTAAAGGGAGATACCCGGGATAGAGGGCAATATAGAACGGGGACAGAGAGTAAAGGGAGATACCCGGGAAAGAGGGGAATATAGAATGGGGACAGAGAGTAAAGGGAGATACCCGGGATAGAGGGGAATATAGAATGGGGACAGAGAGTAAAGGAGATACCCTGGATAGAGTGGAATATAGAACGGGGACAGAGAGTAAAGGGAGATACCTGGGATGGAGGGGAATATAGAACGGGGACAGAGAGTAAAGGGGAGATACCCGGGATAGAGGGGAATATAGAACGGGGACAGAGAGTAAAGGGAGATACCCGGGATAGAGGGGAATATCGAACGGGGACAGAGAGTAAAGGGAGATACCCGGGAGAGAGGGGAATATAGAACGGGAACAGAGAGTAAAGGGAGATACCCGGGATAGAGGGGAATATAGAACGGGGACAGAGATTAAAGGGAGATACCCGGGATAGAGGGGTATATAGAACGGGGACAGAGAGTAAAGGGAGATACCCGGGATAGAGGGGAATATAGAACGGGGAGAGAGAGTAAAGTGAGATACCCGGGATAGAGGGGAATATAGAACGGGGACAGAGAGTAAAGGGAGATACCCGGGATAGAGGGGAATATAGAATGGGGACAGAGAGTAAAGGGAGATACCCGGGATAGAGGGGAATATAGAACGGGGACAGAGAGTAAAGGGAGATACCGGGATATATGGGAATATAGAACGGGGACAGAGAGTAAACGGAGGTACCCGGGATAGAGGGGAATATAGAACGGGGACAGAGAGTAAAGGGAGATACCCGGGATAGAGCGGAATATAGAACGGGGACAGAGAGTAAAGGGAGATACCCTGGATAGAGGGGAATATAGACCGGGGACAGAGAGTAAAGCGAGATACCCGGGATAGAGGGGAATATAGAACGGGGACAGAGAGTAAAGGGAGATACCCGGGATAGAGGGGAATATAGAACGGGGACAGAGAGTAAAGGGAGATACCCGGGATAGAGGGGAATATAGAACGGGGACAGAGAGTAAAGGGAGATCCCCGGGATAGAGGGGAATATAGAACGGGGACAGAGAGTAAAGGGCGATACCCGGGATAGAGGGGAACATAGAACGGGGACAGAGAGTAAAGGGAGATACCCGGGATAGAGGGGAATATAGAACGGGGACAGAGAGTAAAGGGAGATACCCGGGATAGAGGGCAATATACAACAGGGACAGAGAGTAAAGGGAGATACCCGGGAAAGAGGGGAATATAGAATGGGGACAGAGAGTAAAGGGAGATACCCGGGATAGAGGGGAATATAGAATGGGGACAGAGAGTAAAGGAGATACCCTGGATAGAGTGGAATATAGAACGGGGACAGAGAGTAAAGGGAGATACCTGGGATGGAGGGGAATATAGAACGGGGACAGAGAGTAAAGGGGAGATACCCGGGATAGAGGGGTATATAGAACGGGGACAGAGAGTAAAGGGAGATACCCGGGATAGAGGGGAATATAGAACGGGGACAGAGAGTAAAGGGAGATACCCGGGAGAGAGGGGAATATAGAACGGGAACAGAGAGTAAAGGGAGATACCCGGGATAGAGGGGAATATAGAACGGGGACAGAGATTAAAGGGAGATACCCGGGATAGAGGGGAATATAGAACGGGGACAGAGAGTAAAGGGAGATACCCGGGATAGAGGGGAATATAGAACGGGGAGAGAGAGTAAAGTGAGATACCCGGGATAGAGGGGAATATAGAACGGGGACAGAGAATAAAGGGAGATACCCGGGATAGAGGGGAATATAGAATGGGGACAGAGAGTAAAGGGAGATACCCGGGATAGAGGGGAATATAGAACGGGGACAGAGAGTAAAGGGAGATACCGGGATATATGGGAATATAGAACGGGGACAGAGAGTAAACGGAGGTACCCGGGATAGAGGGGAATATAGAACGGGGACAGAGAGTAAAGGGAGATACCCGGGATAGAGCGGAATATAGAACGGGGACAGAGAGTAAAGGGAGATACCCTGGATAGAGGGGAATATAGACCGGGGACAGAGAGTAAAGCGAGATACCCGGGATAGAGGGGAATATAGAACGGGGACAGAGAGTAAAGGGAGATACCCGGGATAGAGGGGAATATAGAACGGGGACAGAGAGTAAAGGGAGATACCCGGGATAGAGGGGAATATAGAACGGGGACAGAGAGTAAAGGGAGATACCCGGGATAGAGGGGAATATAGAACGGGGACAGAGAGTAAAGGGAGATACCCGGGATAGAGGGGAATATAGAATGGGGACAGAGAGTAAACGGAGATACCCGGGATATAGAGGAATATAGAACGGGGACAGAGAGTAAAGGGAGATACCCGGGATAGAGGGGAATTTAGAACGGGGACAGAGAATAAAGGGAGAGACCCGGGATAGAGGGGAATATAGAACGGGGACAGAGTGTAAAGGGAGAGACCGGGGATAGTGGGGATTATAGAATGGGGACAGAGAGTAAAGGGAGGTACCGGGGAAAGAGGGGAATGTAGAACTGGGACAGAGAGTAAAGGGAGATAGCTGGGATAGAGGGGAATATGGAACGGGCACAGAGAGTAAAGGGAGAGACCGGGGATAGTGGGGATTATAGAATGGGGACAGAGAGTAAAGGGAGGTACCGGGGAAAGAGGGGAATGTAGAACTGGGACAGAGAGTAAAGGGAGATACCCGGGATACAGGGGAATATAGAACAGGGACAGAGAGTAAAGGGAGATACCCGGGATAGAGGGGAATATGGAACGGGCACAGAGAGTAATGGGAGATACCCGGGATAGAGGGGAATATAGAACAGGGACAGAGAGTAAAGGGAGATACCCGGGATAGAGGGGAATATGGAGCGGGCACAGAGAGTAAAGGGAGAGACCGGGGATAGTGGGGATTATAGAATGGGGACAGAGAGTAAGTGGAGATACCGGGGAAAGAGGGGAAAATAGAACTGGGATGGAGAGTAAAGGGAGGTACCGGGGAAAAAGGGGAATATCCAATGGGGCAGAGAGTAAAGGATGGGCTCCAGTTTCCGTTACTCTCTGTGGGTACCAGTCTTTCAAAGAATCATAGAATGGTTACACAACGGAAGAAGGCACCTCGCCCCGCCGAGCCCCTGCTGGCGCTCTGCAAGAGCAATTCAGTAAATCCCACTCCCGCACCCAATCCCCGTTGCCCTGCATATTTTTCTTCAGGCGCTTATCTAACTCCCTTCTGAAAGCTGTGATTGAGTCTGCCTCCACCACCCTTTCAGGAACTGCATTCCAGGACTTAATCACTCGCTGAGTAAAAAAGTTTTTCCTATATCGTGTTTGATTCTTCTGACAATCACCTTAAATCTGTTTCCACTGGTTGTCGCTAATTCTACAAATGGGAACCGCTTCTCCCTTTCTACTCTGTCCAGACACCTCAAGATTTTGGACGCCCCTTTCAAATCCCCTCTCAATCTTCTCTGCTAAAAGGAGAAAACGCCATCTTCTCCAGTCTATCCACGTCACTGAAGTCCCTCATCCCTGGACCCATTCTCGTAAACCTTCTCTACACCCTCTTTAAGACCTTTACATCCTTCCTAAGGTACAGTGCCCAGGATCGGGCAGAAAACTCCAGTTGAGGCCGAAACAGGGTTT
Source organism: Somniosus microcephalus (assembly GCF_052327205.1). Lineage (NCBI taxonomy): Eukaryota > Metazoa > Chordata > Chondrichthyes > Squaliformes > Somniosidae > Somniosus > Somniosus microcephalus. The sequence continues at coordinate 39,257,470 of NW_028225181.1, read as the reverse complement.
TATATAAGTTCAGCATAATTTCCATGCATTGTACTCTATACCATTAGTCATAAGGCAAAGGATTCCGTAAGCTATTTCAACCGAATTTTCAATCTGTCCTGCCACTTAAACGCTTTGTGCACATATACCCCTCGGTCTCCCTGTTCATGTACCCCGTTTCGGCTTGCACCCTTTAGTTTATATTTTCTCTGCACTTTCTTTCTTCCAAAATGTATCAATTCGTACTTTTCTGCATTAAATTTCATCTGCTATGTGCCCGCCCATTCCACCAGCCTGTTTATATCCTCTTGAAGTCTTTCACTCTCCTCCTTACTGCTCAGTATACTTCCAAGTTTTGTGTCATCTGCAAGTTTTGAAATTTTGCCCGGTACACCCACATCATTAATATATATCAAGAAAAGCAGTGGTCCAGGAACAGACCCCTGGGGAACAACACTGTATTTCTTCCTCCAGTCCGACATACAACCATTCACCACTACTCTGTGTATCCTGTTACTTTATCAATTTTGTATTCATGCTGCCACTGTCCCTTTCATTCTATGGGATTCAACGTTGCTGGCAAGACAATTAATAGGCAATTTGTGGAAAACCTTTTGGAAATCCATGTATACCACCTCAACCGCATTGCCCTCATCAACCTCTCTGTAACCTCATCAAAATTTTTGATCAAGTTAGTTGAACACGATTTGCTTTTAAAAAATCCGTGCTGCTTTTCCTTAATTAATCCACACTTGTCCAAGTGTCTGTTAATTTTGTCCCTGATTATTGTTTCTAAAAGCTTCCCCAATACCGAGTTTAGACCGACTGCCCTGTATTTGCTGAGTTTTTCTTTACACGCTTTTTTGAACAAGGGTGCAATATTTGCCATTCTCCAGTCTGTTGGCACCACCCCCATCTAAGGAGGATTGGAAAATTATGGCCAGTACCTCCGTGATTTCATCGTTCACTTCAGTCAGCGTCCCAGGATACTTTTCATCTGGTCCTGGGGTCTTTTCTATATTATGTACAGCCAGCCTTTGTAGTACCTCCTCCTTCTCTTTTTTCTCCCATCCAGTTTCTCCTCTAACTCCTCCTTCACTATGTCTATGGCAGAATCTACTTCCTTGGTGAAGACAAATGCAAAGTACTCATTTTGCACCTCAGCCATGCCCTCTGCCTCCATGCAAAGGTCTCCTTTTTGGGCCCTAATTGTTCCGACTCCTCCTCTTACGACCCATTTAGTATTTATGATGACTACACAATACTTTTGGGATTAAATTTTTCTTAGCTGCCATTTTATTCTCATACACACACTTTGCCCATCTTATTTATTTTTCACTTCTCCTCCGAAACTTCTATATTTAGCCTGATTCTCAGATGTATTCTCCACCTCATATCTGTCATATGCACCCTTTTTCTGCTTCATCTTACTTGCTATCTTTTTCGTCATTCAGAGACCTCTGACGTTGTTTGCCCTACCTTTCCCCCTATTGCGAATTTATGTCGGTAGTACCCAAACTCTTTAAAGGCAGCCCATTTTTCAATTAGTTTTGCATGCCAATCTTTTTTTTCCAGTTTACCTGGGCCAAATCCGTTCTCATCCCAATGAAATTGGCCTTCCTCCAATTAACTATTTTTTACTCTAGATTGTTCCTGGTCCTGTTCAATTTCTAATCTAAATCTCATGATACTATGATTACTGTTCCCTAAATGTTCACCTACAGGCACTTGCTCCACTTGACCTGCCTCATTCACCAGAACAAGATCCAAACATGCGTCCTTCCTCTTTGGACCAGAAACATCCTGATCAAGAAATTTCTCCTGAACACACTTCATAAATTCTTCCAACTCACTGCCATTGACACTATTACTATCCAGTCTATGTTAGGATAGTTGAAGTCCCCCATTATCACTACCCTATAGTTCTTGCATCTCACTATAATTTCTCTGCGAAATTGGCTCTTCCATATTTTTACCAGTGGTTGGTGGCCTATAGAATAAACTTTTACTTCTTAAGTTGATCCTTATAGATTCTGTCATTGACCCCTCCAGGACATTCTCTCTCTCCAGTAATGTAACATTGTCCTTCACCACCTCCTATTTTTCGTTCCATATCTTTCCTGAAAATCTTTTAAGCAGAAGTGTTTAATAGCTAATCCTACACTTGTTTGAGCCAGGTCTCCGTTATTGCCACAATGTTCCCATGTGATTATTTGCACCAGCAGCTCACCAACATTTTTTACTGTGCTTCGTGCGTTCACATACATGCACTGTAAACCTGTCGTAGACCTTCCTATGTTCTCTCTTAGTCTGAGCCCACATAATACATTATTGTTTATCACTTTAGCACTATCTATCTCCCGCAATCATTTTTGCCCTTTGTCTCTCCTTTCTAATGCTACATCCTGGTGCCCACCCCCCTGCCAAATTAGTTTAATCCCTCCAAAACAGCAGTAGCAAACCTCCCCCCGAGGATATTGGTACCGGCTCTTTTGAGGTGCAACCCGTGCAGCCTGAACAGGTCCCATATCCCGCATAACAGACCTCAAAGCCCCAGGAATGTGAAGGCCTTCCTCCTGAACCATCTCTCCAGCCAGGCATCCATCTGCTCTTTCTTCCTATTTTTTTAGTCACTCGCGAGTGGCAGTGGTAGTAATCCAGAAATTACTACCTTTGCGGTCCGACTTTTTAAGTTCCTTCCTCGCTCTGCAAAAATCTGCCTGCAGGGCCTCATCCCTCTTTCTACCTATGTTGCCACTAGCGATATGGACCATGACCTCTGGCTGTTCACCCTCTTCCCTCAGAAAATTCTGCAACCTCTCAGTGACATCCTTAACCCTGGAAACAGGGAGGCAACATAACATCCTGGAGTAAAATCTGCGGTTGCAGAAAACTCATGTCTGCTCTCATAACTCGAAGCCCCTACCACTATTTCATTCGCTATCATCCTCCATCCACCCCTGTACAGTTGAGACACCCATGGTTCCATGAACTTAGGCCTGGCTGTACTCTCTGCTGCACGCGAGAAGCATCCCGGATTTCCCACATGTCACAGGATGCACATTCCATGGTCTGATTTGTGCTTCTGTACCTCTAATTATTGGACTATTAATTAAATTTACAGAAACTTTAGGCTAAGGAGTGCCTAATTAACGTTTGTAAGATAATGTGTTATTAACAGTTACTACCTTATTCAATTGTTAACAGTTACTTATTTAATGTAGTATTAACAGTTACTAATTTAATGTAGTATTAGCAGTTACTAATTAAATATAGTTTTAGTAGTTCCTAATTAAATATATTTTAAGCTGCTACTAATTAAATATAGTATTAGCAGTTACTAATTAAATATAGTATTAACAGTTACTAATTATATATAGTATTGACAGTTACTAATTTAATGTAGTATTAGCATTTACTAATTTAATGTAGTATTAGCAGTTACTAATTTAATGTAGTATTAGCAGTTACTAATTTAATGTAGTATTAGCAGTTACTAATTTAATGTAGTATTAGCAGTTCCTAATTTAATGTAGCATTAGCAGTTACTGATTTAATGTAGTATTAGCAGTTACTAATTTAATGTAGTATTAGCAGTTACTAATTTAATGTAGTATTAGCAGTTACTAATTTAATGTAGCATTAGCAGTTACTTATTTAATGTAGTATTAGCAGTTACTAATTTAATGTAGTATTAGCAGTTACTAATTTAATGTAGTATTAGCAGTTACTAATTTAATGTAGTATTAGCAGTTACTAATTTAATATAGTATTAGCAGTTATTAATTTAATGTAGTATTAGCAGTTCCTAATTTAATGTAATATTAGCAATTACTAATTTAATGTAGTAATGAAGTTACTAATTTAATGTAGTATTAGCAGTTACTAATTTAATGTAATATTAGCAGTTACTAATTTAATATAGTATTAGCAGTTACTAATTTAATGTAGTATTACCAGTTACTAATTTAATGTAGTATTAGCAGTTACTAATTTAATGTAGTATTAGCAGTTACTAATTTAAAGTAGTATTAACAGTTACTAATTTAATATAGTATTAGCAGTTACTAATTTAATGTAGTATTAGCAGTTACTAATTTAATGTAGTATTAGCAGTTACTAATTTAATGTAGTATTAGCAGTTACTAATTTAATGTAGTATTAGCAGTTACTCATTTAATGTAGTATTAGCAGTTACTAATTTAATGTAGTATTAGCAGTTCCTAATTTAATGTAGCATTAGCAGTTACTAATTTAATGTAGTATTAGCAGTTACGAATTTAATGTAGCATTAGCAGTTACTAATTTAATGTAGTATTAGCAGTTACTAATTTAATGTAGTATTAGCAGTTACTAATTTAATGTAGTATTAGCAGTTCCTAATTTAATGTAGCATTAGCAGTTACTAATTTAATGTAGTATTAGCAGTTACTAATTTAATGTAGCATTAGCAGTTACTAATTTAATGTAGTATTAGCAGTTACTAATTTAATGTAGTATTGGCAGTTACTAATTTAATGTAGTATTAGCAGTTACTAATGTAATGTAGTATTAGCAGTTACTAATTTAATATAGTATTAGCAGTTATTAATTTAATGTAGTATTAGCAGTTACTAATTTAATGTAATATTAGCAATTACTAATTTAATGTAGTAATGAAGTTACTAATTTAATGTAGTATTAGCAGTTACTAATTTAATGTAATATTAGCTGTTACTAATTTAATATAGTATTAGCAGTTACTAATTTAATGTAGTATTAGCAGTTACTAATTTAATGTAGCATTAGCAGTTACTAATTTAATGTAGTATTAGCAGTTACTAATTTAAAGTAGTATTAGCAGTTACTAATTTAATATAGTATTAGCAGTTACTAATTTAATGTAGTATTAGCAGTTCCTAATTTAATGTAGCATTAGCAATTACTAACTTAATGTAGTATTAGCAGTTCCTAACTTAATGTAGCATTAGCAGTTACTAATTTAATGTAGTAATGAAGTTACTAATTTAATGTAGTATTAGCAGTTACTAATTTAAGGTAGTATTAGCAGTTACTAATTTAATGTAGTATTAGCAGTTACTAATTTAATGTAGTATTAGCAGTTACTAATTTAATGTAGTATTAGCAGTTACTAATTTAATGTAGTATTAGCAGTTACTAATTTAATGTAGTATTAGCAGTTACTAATTTAATGTAGTATTAGCAGTTCCTAATTTAATGTAGCATTAGCAATTACTAACTTAATGTAGTATTAGCAGTTCCTAACTTAATGTAGCATTAGCAGTTACTAATTTAATGTAGTAATGAAGTTACTAATTTAATGTAGTATTAGCAGTTACTAATTTAATGTAGTATTAGCAGTTACTAATTTAATGTAGTATTAGCAGTTACTAATTTAATGTAGTATTAGCAGTTACTAATTTAATGTAGTATTAGCAGTTACTAATTTAGTGTAGTATTAGCAGTTTCTAATTTAATGTAGCATTAGCAGTTACTAATTTAATGTAGTATTAGCAGTTACTAATTAAATGTAGTATTAGCAGTTACTAATTTAATGTAATATTAGCAGTTACTAATGTAATGTAGTATTAGCAGTTACTAATTTAATATAGTATTAGCAGTTATTAATTTAATGTAGTATTAGCAGTTACTAATTTAATGTAATATTAGCAATTACTAATTTAATGTACTAATGAAGTTACTAATTTAATGTAGTATTAGCAGTTACTAATTTAATGTAATATTAGCAGTTACTAATTTAATATAGTATTAGCAGTTACTAATTTAATGTAATATTAGCAGTTACTAATTTAATATAGTATTAGCAGTTACTAATTTAATGTAGTATTAGCAGTTACTAATTTAATATAGTATTAGGTGTTACTAATTTAATGTTGTATTAGCAGTTACTAATTTCATGTAATATTAGCAGTTACTAATTTAATATAGTATTAGCAGTTACTAATTTAATGTAGAATTAGCAGTTACTAATTTAATGTAGTATTAGCAGTTACTAATTTAATGTAGTATTAGCAGTTACTAATTTAATGCAGTATTTGCAGTTACTAATTTAATGTAGTATTAGCAGTTACTAATTTAATGTAGTATTAGCAGTTACTAAATAATGTTGTATTAGCAGTTACTAATTAATGTAGTATTAGCAGTTACTAATTTAATATAGTTTTTAGCAGTTACTAATTGAATGTAGTATTAGCAGTTACTAATTTAATGTAGTATTAGCAGTTATTAATTTAATGTAGTTTTAGCAGGTACTAATTTAAAGTAGTATTAGCAGTTACTAATTTAATGTAGTATTAGCAGTTACTAATTTAATGTAGTATTAGCAGTTACTAATTTAATGTAGCATTAGCAGTTACTAATTTAATGTAGAATTAGCAGTTACTAATTTAATGTAGTATTAGAAGTTACTAATTTAATGTAGTATTAGCAGTTACTAATTTAGGCCTAGAAATTCAGTTGCGCCCGCCAGCCGTTAGCGCCTTAGGAGGAGTAGATCTCGAGCGCTAGGCACTTAGCGGCCGGGCGCAGCGCGATCTGCGCCTACGCCCAACTTCAGTAGACATTTAGCGCCGGCGCAAAGTGTTCGCGCGCTCAGCTGCGCGCGCAACTTATGACGTCATTTCATTGTGCAACACCCTTTGTGCGCCCCAAACCGGAACTTAAGTCGCGCCCGCCCAATGTGGGCATGGCGGTGCTAAGAACTGTGAAGTGGAACGCAGCAGAGGCCATGCGGGCCTCGGGGAGCGCTAATTAAAGGGCACTTACACTGAACTGTAAAGGCCAGCCATTTTGCTGCAATGACTTTTGTACAACGGATTTCTGGACAGAGACCAAGGAAGAGCCCTTACTGATTTGGCCCAACATAGGAGAGGTATTTTTGGCTTCTGGCCAGAGCTTGGAAATTTGCCTCATTGTGATTTCATTGTTTGCAAGTATATTATGGGGGCTGCATGGGGTGCCAACCCTCAGTTCCAGCATTATGTGTGAAGGGCTCGCAGACGCTGTGTGAGAGGGGCAGCCATGCCTAGAAGCAGAGGGGCCATCAGGCGTCGGCAACGTAGGCCTTACCCACTCAGGGAATACCGCCAGCAGGTGCCCTATCTCACCATGACTGCCGCGCAGTGTGTTAAGAGGCTGCGCTTCAGAAGGGAGTTGGTTGCAGAGATCTGCTAGCTGCTTCACAGAGATCTGCGTCCACAGCTGATGTGCAAGACGTCTCTGTCGGTGGAAGTGAAGGTCACGGTGGCTCTGAACTTTTATGCAAGCGGCTCCTTCCAAGCCACGGCTGGGGACATAGCTAACATATCCCAGTTCGCCATGCATCGCTGCATCCGGCAGGTCACCGATGCCCTTTTCACAAGGAGACACCAATTTATCTCCTTCCCCATGACCCTGGAGAGGCAGGAGCAGCGTGCAGTCGGATTTGCGAGGATCGCGGACTTCCCCATGGTGCAGGGTGCCATTGACTGCACGCATGTGGCTTTGCGGGCACCTATCGACAATGCCGAGGATTACCGCAACCGGAAGGGCTACCATTCCCTCAATGTACAGCTGGTGTGTGACAACAGGCAGCGCATCCTAGCTGTCAATGCCCGCTTTCCAGGCAGCAGCCACGGTGCATTTATCCTGCGCCAGACTACTGTGGCTGACATGTTCCAGGCACAGCCTCCCCCAAGAGGATGGCTTATCGGGGACAAAGGCTATCCTTTGTGTACATGGCTCATGACCCCGCTCTGCGCGCCCAGGACCCCTGCTAAGGAGGCACACAACGAAAGCCATCAAGCCACAAGGAACATCATAGAGCAAACGATTGGCGTCCTCAAGCAACGGTTCCACTGCCTGGATCGCTCCGGCGGATCTCTGCAGTATTCGCCGGATAGAGTCTCCCAGTTCGTCGTCGTTTGCTGCATGCTGCACAACCTGGCTATCCGCAGGACTCAGGCACTGCCACCTCACGTTGGACCACCACCTCAGGAGGACGAGCAGGAGGACCATGAGGAGGAGGAGGATGAGGAGGAGGAGTACCAGCCCAGGAGGGAGCCACAAGGTCCAAGGGCCGTCCGTCGGCGGCTTATTGAACGACACTTCTAGGCCTCCTGTCAGGGAATGGCTTGTGGCAATGAAGGGACATGAATGCAGGATCATTCATCCAAGCACCTGGTTTATTAGTCCAGCAACATAACCACTATCCTACCGTACCCTTCAAATATATCGCCGTTCCTTCATCATCACTGGGTCAAAAGGCTGTCATTCCTTCTGTAACAATTTTCTGGGAGCTTCTTCACCACACATGCTGCAGTGGCTCAAGATGAAGGCCCACCATTTTCTCACGGGTAACTAGGGATGGTCAAGCAATATCGGCCTTGACAGCGCCACCCATATCCTGAGAACAAATAGATATAAATAATAAAATGGGAACAAAATCACTGATTATGAAATTCACTGATTGAAACCAGGCGAGGCCTGTGATCAGAGCGGAGCGTGATGTTCCGCCAAACAAATTGTGAAAACAAGTTGGCTGAACAATTTTATAGTTTTATGATTGATACTACTCACACCTTTTCAATTTCCCTATATTTTCAAAAGGTGTGTTAAAAGTACAACATATTACCAAAGTTGAAGCCCATGGCCAACATACCATTTCCCTTCTTAACCGCCTGCTGCACCTGCATTCTTACCTTCAGCGACTGTTGCACAAGGGCACCCAAGTCTCGTTGCATTTCCCCTTCTCCCAATCTAGTGCCGTTCAGGTACTAATTTGCCTTCCTCGCATTTATCCACATTGGGCAGATGCATGGCAAATGCAGTATAATCACCCAACCTGTCCAAATCGTTCTGGATTTTCTTTGCATCCTCCTCACAGAAGACAAGCCCACCTAGCTTTTGTTTCGTCTGCAAACTTGGAGATATTACATCTAGTTCCCTTGTCTAGATCATTAATATATATTGAGAATAGCTGGGGTCCTAGTACCCATCCCTGCGGTACCCCACTGGTCACTGCCTGCCACTCGGAAAAAGACCCATTTATTCTAACTTTTTGCTTCTTGTCTGCCAACCAGTTCTCTGTCCAAGACAGTACCTTACCCCCAATCCCATGTGCTTTAAATTTACAGGCTAATCTCTTATTTGGGACCTTATCGAGAGCCTTCTGAAAGTCCAAATACACTACATCCACTGGTTCTCCCTTATCTATTCTTCCAGTTACATCCTCAAAAAATCCCAGTAAATTAGTCAAGCATGATTTACCTTTTGTAAATCCATGTTATGTTTGTCCGATCCAGTCACTGTTTTCCAAGTGTTCTGCTATTAAATCTTTTATAATGGACTCTTGTATTTTCCCCAGTAATGATGTCAGGCTTACCGGTCTATAATTCCCAGTTTTTTGTCTACCACCCTTTTTAAATAGTGAGGTTACATTAGCTATCCTCCAATCCCTGGGAACTGTTCCCTAGTCTATATAATTTTGGACGATGACCAGCAATGCATTTACTATTTCTAGGGCCACTTCCTTAGGTATCCTAGGATGTAGAATATCAGGCAATGGGGATTTATTGGCATTCAATCGCGTCAATTTGCCTAACATCATTTCCCTAGAAATACTGATTTCTTTCAGGTCCTCCCTCTCATTGGACCCTATTTTCCCCGACACCTTTGGGAAGTTATTTGTGTCCTCCTTTGTGAAGACAGAACCGAAGTATGTACTTAATTGCCCTGCCATTTCTTTGTTCCCCATTATAAATTCCCCTGATTCTGACTGCAAGGTGCCTATGCTTGACTTCACCAATCTTTTTCTCTTCACATATCTATAGAAGCATTTACAGTCAGTTTTTATGTTCCCTGAAAGCTTACCCTCATACTCTATTTCCCCCTCTTAATTTATACCTTTGTCCTCATTTGTTGAATCCTAAACTGCTCACAATCCTCAGGTTTACTGCTTTTTCTGGCCAATTTATATGTCCTCTCCTTGGATCTTATGCTAGCCCTAATTTCCCTTGTTAGCCATGGTTGAGTCACCTTTTTATTTTAATTTTATGCCAAACAGGGATGAATAAATTCTGTAGTTCATCCATTCAATCTTTAAATTGACTATCCACTACCAACCCTTTAAGTAACTTTACCCAATCCATCCTAGCCAACTCGTGCCTCATACCATCGTTGTTTCCTTTATTTCAATGCAGGACATTAGTCTCTGAGACAAATACTTCACTCTGCATCTCAATGAAGAATTCTATCATAATATGATCCCTCCTCCCCAAGAGGCCTCGCACAACAAAATTGCTAATTAATCATTTCTCATTATATAATACCCAGTCTAAGATGGCTGGATCTCTTATTGGTTCTCGACATATTGGTCCAGGAAACCATCCCGTATACACTCTAGGAGTTCCTCCTCCACAGTACAGTTAATGGTTTAGTTAGCTGAATCTATATGTAGATTAAAGTCACCCATGTTAACTGCTGTGCCCTTATTGCACGCGCCTCTAATTTCCCATTTAATGCCACCCCTATCCTCAGCATTACTGTTTGGGAGAATGTATAGAATTCGCACTTAATTTTTCTGCCCCATGGTATTTATCAGCTTTGCACATACAGATAACTCATCATCAGAGCTAATATCCTTCCTTACTATTCTGTTAATCACCTCTTTAACCAGCAATGCTACCCAACCACCTTTTCCTTTTTGCCTTTTCTTCCTGAATATTGAATACCCCTGGATGTTGAATTCCCAGGCTTGGTCACTCTGGAGCCGTGTCTCTGTAATCCCAATTATAACAAATCCGTTTACATCTGTTTGCACAGCTAAACCATCCACCTTACTTCGAATGCTCCTCAAATTAAGACACAAAGCCTACAGGCTTGATTTTTTAACACTCTCAGTCCATTGAAAATTTTTACTTACTGTGGCCCTGTTTGATTTACACCCTTGATTTCTCTGCCTTCCACTTTTGCTTTTCTCTTTCCTGTCTTTTGTTTCAATTCTTGCTTCCCTTTCCTCTGTCTCCTTGCAAAGATTCCTAACCCCCTGCCATTTTATTTTAAACCCTGCCCAACAGCAAAAGCAAACACTCCCTCTAGGACATCAGTTCTGGTCCCATCCAGGTGCAAACCATCCAATTTTTACTGGTCCCACCTCCCCCAGAACCGGTTCCAATGTCCCAGGAATTTGAATCCATCCCCCTTGCACCATTCGTCTAGCCACGTATTCCTCTGAAATATCCTTCTATTTCTATCCTGACTAGCACGTGGCACTGGTAGCAATCCTGAGATTACTACCTTTGAGGTCCTATTTTTTAATTTATTCCTAACTACCTATATTCAGCTTTTAGGACCTCATCCTGTTTTTTTTACCTATATCGTTGGTACCTATATGCACCTGGACAACTGGCTGTTCACCCTCCCCTCCAGAATGCCCTGCAGCCAACACGAGAAATCATTTACCCTTGCACCAATGAGGCAACATACCATCCTGGAGTCTCATTTGCGGCCTCCGAAACGTCAGTCTATTCCTGTTACAATAGAATCAATCTAGCTCTCCCATTATTTTTCCTCCCGTCCTGTGCAACAAAACCACCACTGGTGCCAGGAAGTTGGCTGCTGCTGCCTTCCTCTGAAAAGCCATCCTCCCGCAACAGTATTCAATGTGGTGTATCTGTTTGAGAGGGGAATATCCACAGGGGACGACTGCACTCCCTGCCTGCGCCTACTTCTCTGCCCGTTGGTCACCCATTCCCTTTCTGCCTATGCAACCTTTGCCTGCAGTGTGACCAACTGCTTAAATGTGATATCACGACATCCTCAGCATCGCGAATGGTCCAGTATGTATCCAATTGCAGCTCCAGCGCCGCAATGCGGTCTGTCAGTCGCTGATGCTGGATACACTTCCTGCACACATGGTCCTCAGGGACAAAGGAAGTGTCCCTGAGTTCCCACATAGCGCTGAAGGAGCATGCCACAGGGCCGAGCTGTGCTGCCATGAATTAGCATTTAATTAATTTAAATTAAATTATATCAAATCAATCCCACCAATTAGACTACAGTTGCATGATAGAATAAAGGGTGTTTTACCAACAGTCCCCTCTGCACCAAGGAGCGCTTAGAAACTATAAACCACAGATTTTAAGTTTAAAAAGACAGACATACTCACCAACGAATCACTTACCTGCTTTCTGGTGACGTCACACTTCGACTACTTTTTACTTCTCTCCCTCCCTCTGAGATTGGTAAGCGTACCTGGTCTGTGCCACCTTTTTAAGCCTCGCAGCCGGCTCGTTTCGCGCAGGTCTGTCGTCACCACTCTGAAGCCTACCTGGTCTCTGGTGCCAGGAAGTTGGCTGCTGCTGCCTGCCCCTGATAAGCCATCTCCCTCAACAATATCCAAAGTGGTATATCTGTTTGAGAGATGGATGGCCACAGGGGACCCCTGCTCTACCTGCCTGCACCTACTACTCTGCCTGGTGGTCACCCATTCCCGTCCCGCCTGTGCAGCCTTTACCTGCGGTGTGACCAACTCCCTAAACGTGCTATCCCTGATGTCCTCAGCATTGCGAATGCTCTAGTATTTATCCATTCGCAGATCCAGCGCCTCAATGCGGTCTGTCAGTAGCAGCAGCTGGATACACTTTCTGCATACATTGTCATCAGGGACACAGGAATTGTCCCTCATTTCCCACATAGTGCAGGAAGAGCATGCCGCAGGGCTGAGCTGTCCTGCCATGAATTACTTTTTCATTAATTCAAATTATTTAAATCAAATCAATACCACTAATTACACTAAAATTAAATGATAAACTGAAGGGCCCATGTTTACTACCACTCCCAGCTACACAACAGAGACCCTAGAAACTTTAAACAACAAAAAATAAGCTTGGAAAAAAATAATTTTGGATATATCAGATTTTTAAAGTGGGGGGTTTGGGGGTATATCAGTGTTAGAATACTGGGTGTGACGTATATAAAAGTGTTAGAGCAAGGGATGTGGGATAATGCAGAGTATTACAGTGAGGGGTGGGCACTATTTCATAATGGTATAGTGAGGGCGTGGGTTATATTAGAGTATTACATTGAGGGTTGTGAATTATGTCAGAGTAGGTTACAGTGTGGGGTGTGTGGTATATAAAAGTGTGATATTGAGTGGTGTGGGGTGCAATTGAGTGTTACAGTGAGGGGTGTGGGATATATCGGAGTGTTACAGTGATTTGTGTGGAGTTTAGCAGGGTCTCTTACAGTGATGGAGGGGGAGTATATCAGAGTTTTGCAGTGATGGGACCGGAGTATATCAGTGGTGCGAGGTATATCAGTATTACAGTGAGGGGTGTGGGGTATATCAGATGATAAAAATGAGATGTGTAGCATATATCAGTTTTCGTGTGAGCGGTGTGAGGTATAGAAGATAGAGCGAGGGATTTGGGGAACATCATAGTATTAAAGTGAGAAATATGGTGTATATTGTAGTGTTAATTTGATAGTTGTGGCGTATATCAGAGCATTATAGCGATGGGTGTGGCGTATATCGGAGGCTTATAGCAAGTTTTGAGGTCTATATCACAGATTTACTGGGGTGTTGGGTATATCAAGATGGTGCACTGTGAAGTAAGGCGTATGTCAACCTGTTAAATTAAGCGGGGTTGGTATATCAGAGTGTTACATTGAAGATTGTGTGGAATAGCAATGTGATACAGTGAGGTGTGTGTGGTATATAAGAGAGTTAAACTGAGAGGTGTAGGGTACATCAGAGGCTTACGCTGAGGCATGTGAAGTATATCAGGTTGTTACAGTGAGGATTGTGGGGTCGATCAGTGTGTTACAGTGATGGGTGTGGCGTACATAAGAGTGTTACAGTGAGGGGTGTGGTGTAAAGCAGAATGTTACATTGAGGTACATAGGCTATATCATAGTGTTACAGTGAGTGTGTGGGTTATATCAGAGTGTTACAGCGAGTGGTGTGAAGTATATCATAATATGTTACAGTGTGGGATGTGGGGTATATAAGAGTGTTACTTTGAGTGGTTTATCAGAATGTTACAGTGAGTGGTGTGAGGTATATCAGCGTTTTAGATTATGGGGTGTGAAGTATATCAGAATGTTTTACACTGATGGAGTTGTAGTATATCAGAGTGTTACAGTGAGGTGGCCGGAGTGTATAAGAGTGGTACGAGGCATATCAGTATTACAGTGAGAGGTGTGGGGTAAATCAGAGGACTGCAGTGAGTTGTGTGAGGGATATCGGTGTTAGAGAGAAGGGTCTGTGGAATATCAGACTGTTAGTGTGAGGGATGTGGGGAATATCAGTGTGTAACTGTGAGGGGTGTGGGGTAAAGTAGATTGATACAGTGAGGGGTGTTGGCTATATCATAGGGTTAAAGTGATGGGGTGGTGAAAATCATAGTGTTACATTGAGGGACTTGGAACATATCAGAGTGTCAATTTGAGGGGAGTGGGGTATATCAGAGTGTTATAGTGATGGGTGTGGCTTATATCAGATTGTTACTTTAAGTGAGTTGTGGTATATTAGAGTTTGCCACTGAAAAGTATGGGGAAGATCAGTGTGTTACAGTGAGGAATGTTAAGCTTATCATATTGTTACAGTGAGCATTGTTGTGTTTATCAGATTGTTACAGTGAGTGACGTGGGGTGAATCAGATTGTTACAGTGAGTGGTTTAGGGTATATCAGATTGTTTCAGTCAGGGGTGTGCTGTACTTCAGATTGTTTCATTGAGTGGAGTAGTGTATATCAGAATGTTACAGTGACTGGTGTGGGGTGTATGAGAGTGTTACGGTGATGGGTGTGGGGTATATCTGATTGTTACACTGATGGTTGTGGCTTATACAAGAGTGATACAGTGTGGGATGTGATGTAAAGCCGAGCGTTACAGTAAAGGGTGTGGGAAATATCGTAGTGTTACTGTGAGGGTGTGGGTTATATCAGAGTTTTACAGCGAGGGGTGTGAAGTATTTCAAAATATGTTACATTGTTGGGTGTGGGGTATAAAAGTGTTTTACATTGAGGGATGTGGGGTGTATCAGAGTGCCACAGCGAGTGGTGTGGGGTTTATCAGAGTGTTACTGTGTTGGTTGTAGGGTGTATCAGAGTGTTACATTGAGGGGTTTATCAGGGTGTTACAGTGAGGGCTCTAAGATATATCAGAGTGTTACTTTTTTTTGCTGTGATGTATATCAGAGTTTGTTGCATTGATGGAGTTGGAGTATATCAGAGGGTTACAGTGAGGTTCCGGAGTATACAAGAGTGGTATGAGTTATATCAGTATAACAGTGAGGTGCTGGGTATATCAGCGGATTACAGTGAGTTGTGTGAGGGATATCATTGTTAGAGTGAGGGGTGCGTGGTATATATGATAGTTCGAGCGAGGAACGTGGGGAATATCAGAGTGTAACAGTGAATGCCGTGGGGTAAAGTAGATTGTTACAGTGAGGGGAGTTGGCTATATCATAGTGATAAACATAGAAACATAGAAACATAGAAGATCGCAGCAGAAGTAGGCCATTCGGCCCGCGAGTCTGCTCCACCATTTAATGAGATCATGGCAGATCATCCAAATTCAGTACGCTGTCCCTGCTTTCTCCCCATATACCTTGATCCCTTTAGCCTTAAGAAATATATCTAATTCCTTCTTGAATATATTTAATAAATTGGCCGCAACTGCCTTCTGTGGTAGAGAATTACACAGGTTCACCACTCTCTGGGTGAAGAAATTCCTCCTCATTTCTGTCCTAAATGGCTTTCCTCTTATCCTTAGACTGTAACCCATGATTCACGATTCCCCCGCCATCGGGAACAGCCTTCCTGTATCTAGTCTGTCTAGTCCTGTTAGAATTTTATAAGTTTCAATGAGATCGCCTCTCATTATTCTAAATGCTGGCGAATATAAGCCTAATTGACACAATGTCTCTTCATACGCCATTCCTGCCATCCCAGGTATCAGTCTGGTGAATCTTCGCTGTACTCCCCCCGTGGAAAGAACGTCCTTCCTCAGATATGGCGACCAAAACTACACACAATGCTCAAGGTTTGGTCACACCAAGGCCCTGTACAACTGCAGCAAGACATCCTTGCTCCGGCACCAGAATCCTCTGGCTGTGAAGGCCATCATACCATTTGTCTTCTTAACCACCTGCTGCACCTGCATGTTTACCTTCAGCGACTGGTGCACAAGTATACCCATATCGCATTGCACATCCCATTTTCCCAATCTATTGCCGTTCAGATAATAATCAGTCTCCCTGTTTGTGCCACCAAAGTGGATAACCTTGCATTTATTCACATTATACTGCATCTGCCATGCATCTGCCCAATCAGCCAACTGTCCAAATCATATTGGAATTTCTCTGCATCCTCCGCAGAGCACACACGCCCACGCAGCTTTGTGTCATCCGCAAATGTGGAGATATTACATCTAGTTCTCTCGTCTAGATCATTAATATATATTGTGAATAGCTGGGGTCCTAGCACCGATCCTGCAGTACCCCACGAATCACTGACTGCCACTCAGAAAAAGAGTCATTTATTTGAACTCTTTGCTTCCTTTCTGCCAACCAGTTCTCTATCCAATCAGCACCTTACCCCAAATGCCATGTGATTTAACTTTGCAGACTTATCTCTTATGCGGGAATTATCGACAGATTTCTGTAAGTCCAAATACACCACATCCGCTGATTCACCCTTATCTATTCTAACAGTTACGACCTCAAAATATTCCAGTTGATTAATAAAGCATGTGTTACCTTTTGTAAATTAATGTTGACTTTGTCAGATACTGTCATTGTTTTACAAGTGCTCTGTTATTACTTCTTTTAAAATGGACACGCGCATTTTCTCCACTACCGATGTCAAGCTTACTATAATTCGCCGTTTTCTCTCTACCAACTTTTTTATATAATGGGGTTACATTAACTACCATCCAATCGATGGGACCTGTTCCAGCGTCTATAGATTTTGGGGGTTGACGAGCAATGCATCTACTATTTCTAGGGCCACTTCCTTAGTACCCTAGGATGTAGATTATCAGGCCCTGGGGATTTATCGGCCTTCAATCCCATCAATTTCCTGAACACCATTTCCCTACAATTACTGGTTTCATTCAGTTCCTCCCTCTCATTAGAACCTATGTTCCCCGACAACTCTGGGAGGTTATTTTAGTCCTCCTTTCTGAGGATAGAAACAACTTATTTACTAAATTGTTCTGCCTTTTCTTTGTTCCCCAAAATAAATTCACCTGATTCTGATTGCAAAGAACCTACGCTTGACTTCACCAATCTTTTGCTCTTCATATATCTATAGAAGCTTTTACAGTCAGTTTTTATGTTCCCTGCCAGCTAACTCTCATACTCTATTTCCCCCTCTTAATAATCCATTTGTCCTCCTTTGCAGAATTCAAAAATGCTCCCAATACTTAGGGTAGCTTCTTTTTCTGGCCAATTTATATGCCCTCTCCTTTTATCTTATGCTGCCCCTAATTTCCGTTGTTAGTCACGGTTGAGTCAGCTTTTATGTTTTATTTTTATGTCAAATAGGGAGGAACAAAGTTTGTAATTCATCCATGCGATCTTTCAATGTTTGCCATTGCCTATCCACCGTCAACACTTTAAGTAACATTTCTCAATGCATCCTAACCAAATCTCACCTCATACCATCGTAGTTTCCGTTATTTAAATTCAGGACACTAGTCTCTGTGTCAACTATTTCACTATCCTTCTTAATGAAGAATTCTATCATACAATGATCGCTCCTCCCCAAGGGGCCTCGCACAACACGATTGCTAATTAATCATTTCTCATTACATATTACCCAGCCTAAAATCGCCTGATCTCTAGTTGGTTTCTCGACATATTGGTCCAGGAAACCATTCCATATACACTTTAGTAATTCCTCATCCACAGTATTGTTACTGATTTGGTTAGCTGAATCTACATGTAGATTAAAGCCACCCATGATAACTGCTGTGCCCTTATTGCACGCATCTCTAATTTCCCGCTTAATGCCACCCCAACCTCAGCATTACTGTTTGGGGCTCGGTATAAAACACACAATAACGTTTTCTGACGCTACTGTTTCTCAGCTCTAGCCATACAGATTCAACATCGTCAAAGATAATATCCTTCCTTACTATTGTATCAATCTCCTCTTTAACTAGCAATGCTACCACACTGCCTTTATTTTTCGCCTGTCCTTTCTGAATATTGAATACCCCTGGATGTTGATGCCCAGCCTTAATCACCCTTGAGCCATATCTCTGTAATCCCAATTATATCATGTACGTTTACATATATTTGCAAAGCTAATTCATTCACCTTATTAGGAATGCTCCTCGGATTAAGACACAAAGGCCTAGAAATTCAGTTGGCTGCGCCAGCCGTTAGCGCCTTAGGAGGAGTAGATCTCGAGCGCTAGGCGCTTAGCGCCCGGGTGCAGCGTGATCTGCAGCTCGCCCCAACTTCAGTAACCATTTAGCGCTGGCGCAAAGTCATTGCGCGCGCTCATCTGCGCGCGCAGATCATGACGTCATTTCGTCGTGCAACGCCCTTTGTGCGCCCGGAACCGGAACTTCACTCGCGCCGCCCCATTGCGCGCCTGGCGGCCTGAACGACTGTGAAGTGGAATGGTACACAGCCGAGGCGGGCCGCGGAGAGCACAAATTAAAGGGCACTTACCCTGCACTATAAAGGCCAGCCATTTTGCAGCACTCACTCTTGTGCAACGGATTTTTGGAGAGAGACCAAGGAAGAGAGCTTACTGCTTTGGCCCAACACTAGGACAGGTATTTTTGGCTTCAGGCCAGAGCTTTGCAATTCTCTTTGCCTTCTTTGAGATCTCAGTGTTTGCCAGCATATTATGGGGGCTGCATTGGGTGCCAACGCTGAGTTTCATCATTATGTCTGAAGGGCTTACAGACGCCGTGAGAGAGTGGCAGCCCTGGCTAGATGCAGAGGGGGCAACAGGCGTCGGCAACGGAGGCCTTACCCACTCAGGGAATACCGCCAGCAGCTCTCCTATCTCAACATGTCTGCCGCGCAGTGTGTTAGGAGGCTGCGATTCAGAAGGGAGGTGGTTGCAGAGATCTGCCAGCTGCTTCACAGAGATCTGCGTCCACAGCTGAGGCGCAGGACGTCTCTGTCGGTGGCAGTGAAGGTGATGGTGGCTCTCAACTTCTATGCCACCGGCTCCTTCCAATCCGCTGCTGGGGACATCGCTAACATCTCCCAGTTCGCCGTGCATTGCTGCATCCGCCAGGTGACCAATGCCCTTTTCAGAAGGAGACGTCAATTCATCTCCTTCCCCATGACCCTGGACAAGCAGCAGCAGCATGCAGTGGGATTTGCAAGAATAGCGGGCTTCCCCATGGTGCAGGGCGCCATTGACTGCACGCATGTGGCTTTGCGGGCACCTCTGGAGCATGCCGAGGATTACCGCAACCGGTAGGGCTACTATTCCCTCAACGTACAGCTGGTGTGTGACCACAGGCAGCGCATCCTAGCTGTCAATGCCCGCTTTCCAGGCAGCAGCCACGATGCCTTTATCCTGCGACAGACAACTGTGGCTGACATGTTCCAGGCACAGCCTCCCCCAAGAGAATGGCTTATCGGGGACAAAGGCTATCCTTTGTGTACCTGGCTCATGACCCCGCTCCGCGCGCCCAGGACCCCTGCTGAAGAGGCATACAACGAGAGCCATCAAGCGACCAGGAACATCATCGAACAAACAATCGCCATCCTGAAGCAACGGTTCCACTGTTTGGATCGCTCCGGTGGAGCCCTGCAGTATTCACATGAGCGAGTCTCCCAATTCATCGTCGTTTGCTGCATGCTGCACAACCTGGCTATCCGCAGGACTCAGGCACTGCCACCTCACGTTGGACCACCACCTCAGGTGGAGGAGCAGGAGGAGCATGAGGAGGAGGAGGAGGAGGAGAAGGAGTACCAGCCCAGGAGGGAGGCAGAAGGTCCAAGGGCCGCCCGTCGGCGGCTTATTGAACGTCACTTCTAGGCCCCCTGTCAGGGAATGGCTTGTGCCAATGAAAGAACATGATTGCAGCCGCTCCGCAAGCCCTCAGCCGGTTAAGGCAACAAACACTTCAAAGATCAAACATGGACAATCTGAATAAAGAAAATGGTTTATTGTACAAACTCAGGGTCCTTCCCACATGAAAACCAAAAACAGACGAAACCCCCAAAAAACACTCACACACATGACTCACTCCCACAACCTGGGGAGGATTAACAAAAGATGTAAACAAAAATGGCCTTCATCCTCGGCCTTCACAAAACACCCATTCCAAAAAACAAAACATTTGGGCACACCCTCTACTTTGTGGCCCGCGAGGGCGATGCCTTCTGCAAACTTTTGCGGCCCCTGCACGCCCTGCAGCTCCTCCTCAAAGTGAGCCCAGTGGCTGCTGCAAGGCTGGGGGAAGGCTCCTGAGGGGCCCATGTCGTGACGGCAGATGCCCTTGGGGGTCGTCCTAGACGAGGTCTGGCCCTCGAGGGGCCGGCTGGTGAATGCTGCAGCTGTGACTGGGCAGCATCAGTCGCTGCAGCAGCTCGTGGCAGCTCCACTGGGGGAGTGGCAGTGGCGGCTGGAGGAATGGGGGCAAGCTGGCAGATGGCAGGCGCTCGCTGGTCGCCTGAGGCACTGGCACTCGCCCGGGCCAGCACTGCAGCATGCGCAGCAATCTGCCGAGGGACAGACCGCTGTGCTGCTGCAGCGCGGCGGGTGCCCTGGCGATGCCTGGCTGATGCAGCGAGTGTGGCAGCAGTGAGTGCCCGTGTTGCCCTGTTCTGTGACCGCATCAGAGCAGCCAGTGACTGCACGGCAGCACTGATCACCTGGCCACTCGCTGCCTGAGCTGCCCCGAATTCCGCCCGACTCGCTGCCTGATCTGCCCCGAATTCAGCCAAACTGGTGGCCTGTGAGGCCCCGAATTCGGTCACACTCCGAGACAGGGACTCGATGGCCTCAGGCATCCGTGCCACTACCCCCTAGAGCTCCGTGTGCCTGCGCTCCGAGTCCGTGGACATGTCCTCGAGGAGGCACAGCTCCTCGGCGGTGACCGTCTCCGGACTGGAGGCCGGACTCTCCCTTTGGGGAGAAGGCCGCCGAGCTGCCCGACCCTTCCTGCATTGCTGGACGCCGCTGGGCCCAGCAATTGGACTCCCCTCCGACCCTTCCCCCCTCTGGGGAGAAGGCTGCTGAGCTTCCACCCCCCTCCCACGTTGCTGCAGGCCGCTGGTCCCAGGAGCTACACTCCCCTCTGACACTTCCCCCAGGCTCCCCTCCAGGGAAGACGTGTCCCCTACATTGGCATAGCTTGCCGCGGCTGAGGGTTCCCCTGATGGGCCGCCTTCCTCTTCCTCCTCCTCCTCCTCCTCTTCTGAGGGGCTGTCACTGGCAACTTCAGGGACCTCCTCCTCACCATCTGAAAGCAGGAAGGCACAAGAGTAGCTTTAGAGTGAGGAGAGGGCGTCAGCGAGGGATGCATGAGTGGTGGCATTCAGCGCATTGGTCGGACAGTGGCAAAGGATGCAGATCTGATGCGCAAGTGGGACGAGAGAGGTCCAAAAGGTGATGTCCTTACCATTGGTGCCCAGAACAGTGTCGGCATCTCCAGATGCAACGGGGCCAATCACCCGGGCACCCATGATGCGCTCCATGCGCTGTTGCAGCTCGGTGAGTTGCTGGATCT
The DNA here is from genome assembly GCF_052327205.1 of Somniosus microcephalus. Classification (NCBI taxonomy): domain Eukaryota; kingdom Metazoa; phylum Chordata; class Chondrichthyes; order Squaliformes; family Somniosidae; genus Somniosus; species Somniosus microcephalus. Next base: position 39,235,774 of record NW_028225181.1, on the reverse strand, counting down.
GGGGTCCGCCTCCCCCGGTCTCAGTCCGGCTCCTCTTATTATTGGCCAGCTTGGCCTGCAAGAGAAAGGACGGCCTCTAAGTGCAGTGTGTAGCCCTGATCTTGTGTGCACTGCCTCCCATGGTGGAATAGCCTGACCAGTGTGTAGCCCTGATCTTGTGTGCACTGCTTCCCATGGTCGAATAGCCTGGCCAGTGTGTAGCCCTGACCTTGTGTGCACTGCCTCCCATGGTCGAATAGCTTGGCCAGTGTGTTAAGTGCAGAATGTGCAATTGTTGTTCATGACTGTCCCACAGCTGCTGCATGAGGGCTGGCCATTAGGGCTTTCAGGTCCCTTTGCCCATAATGTGAGGTGCACATGCAAGGATGAGGAGGACACTGGAAAGGGTACTCACCCTGACAATCCTGGTGAGGTCATTTAGCTTTTTGCGGCATTGTACAGAGCTCCTGGGGAACTCACTGTTGGATGTCACCCTGGTGGCGACATCCCTCCATGCTTTCCGGTAGACGCGGGCCACCGGCTTCTTCCCATTGTCCGGAAACAAGATATGGCGTCTCTTCTCCACAGCGCCAACCAGCACCCTCAGATCATGCTCTGAGAAGCGCTGCGCTCGTTCACGGGCCTTCTCCATCCTTTCAGGTGCTATTTGTGTCCAGCAGCAGTGTTCAGGCCTAGCTGGAGGGCTGCAGTGTCCAGGGCGTGGCAGCAGACCAACTCGACCCTTCCCCCTTAAGAGCTGGCTGGCACCAGGGTGTCTGCTGTCAATCAAGAAATGACCGCACCTGCGCTGCGCCCGGCCTCGGCGGTATCGCTCAGCACCGCCGGATTAGCGCCTAAAGATTGTCGTGCATCGCCAGTTTTAGCGCTCGAGCAAACTCTTCGGGCGAAGCTACTGAATATCAGCGAAGTGGCCTCGACTTTGCGCCGGGCGCAAACTTTAGCGGCCGCCCGACTTTACCGCCCCAAAAGTTGCTATAATGAATTTCTAGGCCAAAGCCTTCAGGCTTGTTTTTAACACTCTTAGTCCTTTTAGAATTATTATTTACTATAGCCCTGTTTGATTTACACACTTGATTGCTCTGCATTCCACTTTTGCTTTATGCATTCCCGTCTTTTGTTTCTATCCTTCGATCCCTTTCCTCTTTCTCCCTGCAAAGATTCCCTAAAACCTGTCATTTTAATTTAAACCCACCCCAACAGCACTAGCAAACATTCCCCCAGGACATTGGTCCTGGTCCTGCCCAGGAGCAAGCTTTCCAGTTTGCACTTGTCCCACCTCCCCCAGAACCGGTTCCAATGTCCCAGGAACTTTAATCCCTCCCCCTTGCACCATTCCTCTAGCCACGTATTCAGCTGAAATATCCTTCAATTTCTACTCTGACTAGAACGTGGCACTGGTAGCAATCCTGAGATTACTAACTTTGATGTCCTATTTTTTTAATTTACCAGGTGCATTAGTGAAGCTGAGGCAACGTGAACAGCACCCCCCTTCCGAATATTCTCCTGGCGAATGTGCAGTCACTGGACAACAAGCTGGACGAACTCAGGGGGAGGCTCACCTTCCAGCGAGGCATTAAGAACTGCAACGTCTTGATTTTCACTGAGACTTGGCTTGATCCACCGAAACTGGCTTCGTCCATTCAACCAGAGGGTTTCAACATTCACCGGCTTGACCGAACAAAGGACTCAGGGAAGAATAGAGGAACAAATGTAAGAAGTCACTCCACACCAGGTTATAGTCCAACAGTTTTATTTGAAATCACAAGCTTTCGGAGTGCTGCTCCTCCATCAGGTGAAGTGGAGAGATGCATAAAGACACAACTTATATAGTCAGAGAATAATGCAAGATGATTACAGGTAATCTTTCCCACTGCCATTTATCACACCTCGGCAGACAGTTAATCACAGCAATGAAAGGTGTGAATGGTGTCCAAATAGGTTAGTCAGGAAAATATTACATCAAAGAACAATGAGGTGGTGTCACAAGGGGTCAAATGTTGCAGATGCTGGGGTCTGTATGAAAAACGAAAAACAGACAGAAAAACATTTATTTTGCTGGAAATCACAGCAGGTCCGGTCGCATCTGTGTAGAGAGAACAAGCCAACGACGACTCGAGTCTGGATGACCCTACAGCAGATGGGGTTACATGTAGCGTGACATGACCCAAGATCCCGGTTGAGGCTGTCCTCATGAGTGCGGAACTTGGCTTTCATTTTCTGCTCTACGATTTTGCGTTGTGTGTCTTGAAGGCCGCCTTGGAGAATGCTTACCCGAAGATCGGAGGCTGTATGTCCTTGACTGCTGAAGTGTTCACCGACTAGGAGGGAACACTCCTGCCTGGCTATTGTTGTGCAGTGTCCGTTCTTCCGTTGTCATGTGTCTGCATGCTCTCGCCAATGTACCATTCTCCGGAGCATCCTTTCCTGCAATGTATGAGGTAGACAACGTTGGCATGGTCACATGAGTATGTACCATGTACCTGGTGGGTGCTGTCCTCAACTGTGATGATGGTATCTGTGTTGATGACCTGGCATGTCTTGCAGAGGTTGCCGTGGCATGGTTGTGTGGTGTCGTGGTCGCTGTTCTCCTGAAAGCTGGGCAATTTGCTGCGAACGATGGTGTGTTTGAGGTTAGGCGGCTCTTTGAAGGCGAGTAGTGGAGGCGTGGGGATGGCCTTAGCGAGGTGTTCATCGTCATCGATGACAAGTTGAAGGCTGCGAAGAACATGGCATAGTTTCTCCACTCGGGGAAGTACTGGACGACGATGGGTACTCTGTTGGTTGTGTCCCATGTTTGTCTTCTGAGGAGGTCTATGTGATTTTATGCTGTTGCCTGTCGGGACTGTCGATCGACGAGTCGAGCGTAATACCCCGTTCTTACGAGGGCGTCTTTCAGAGTCTGCAGGTGTCCATCGCGTTCTTCCTCATCTGAGCAGATCCTGTGTCTTCACAGGGCTTGTCCATAGGGGATGGCTTCTTTAACGTGGTTAAGGGGAAGCTGAGAAGTGGAGCATCCTGACGTTGTCCGTGGGCTTGCGGTAGAGTGAAGTGCTGAGGTGTCCGTCTTTGATGGAGATTCGTGTGTCCAAGAATGAAACCGATTCTGAGGAGTAGTCCATGGTGAGTTTGATAGTGGGATGGAACTTGTTGATGTTATCGTGTAGTCTTTTCAGTGATTCTTCGCCATGGGTCCATAGGAAGAAAATGTCGTCGATGTATCTGGTGTATAGCGTTCGTTGGAGGTCCTGTGCAGTGAAGATGTCTTGCTCGAACTTGTGCATGAAGATGTTGGCATATTGGGGTGCGAATTTTGTCCCCATGGCTGTTCCGTGTGTTTGGGTAAAGAACTGGCTGTCGAAGGTGAAGACATTGTGGTCATGGATAAAGCGGATGAGTTGTAGGATGGCGTCTGGAGATTGGCTGTTGTTGGTGTTGAGTACTGAGGCTGTCACAGCGATGCCGTCATTGTGGGGGATGCTGGTGTAGAGTGCCGAGACGTCCATCGTGGCAAGGAGTGTTCCTGGTTCAACTGGTCCGTGGGTGCTGAGTTTCTGTAAGAATTCTGTAGTGTTGCGACAGAAGCTGTGGGTTCCCTGTACGATGGGTTTCAGGATGCCCTCGATGTATCCAGAGAGGTTCTCACACAGGGTTCCGTTGCCTGATACGATAGGGCGTCCGGGTGTGTTGGCTTTGTTTATCTTTGGGAGGCAATAGAAGTCTCCCACGTGGGGAGTACGTGGGATGAGAGTGTGTAGGATGCTTTGAAGGTCTGGATCGAAGGTATTGATCAGTCTGTTGAGTTGGCGGGTGTGTTCTTTGGACGGATCTGCAGGTAACTGTCTGCAGTGTTCCTGGTTGTCCAGTTGTCAGTATGCGTCTTTGCATAGTCCGTTCTGTTCTGTATGACGATGGCTCCCCCTTTGTCTGCTGGTTTGATGACGATGTTGCGGTTGGACTTGAGAGCATGGATGGCATTTTGTTGTGCTAGGGTGACATTCTGGACTGTCTTGTGAGTGCGGCTGATGAATCTGGCGTTGATGCAGCTCCTGATAGCTTGAGCATACATGTCAAGCTTAGGGCAGCAACCCTCCGGAGGGGTCATATTTGACTCTTTCTTCTTCGGTTGCTGCACTGCGGATCCGCCTGTCTGCTGTTCAAGATCTTTGGTTATCTCATTGGGTTCGCTGCTGACATCTTGGGATTTGTGGAAGAATTCCCGGAGCCTCATTCTCCTGATGAATTCCTCTCTGTCTGCCGTGAGACCGATGGGGTCCATTTTGGTGGTGGGGCAGAAATTGAGCCCTCGGCTGAGAACGCCAATTTCGTCTGGTTGAAGGGTGTGGTCGGACAAGTTGACGATGGACTTCCCTGTGCTTTCAACCATGGTACCGGGGGAGGCGTGATTGCTGCTGGTGGTGATGCCGAGTTTCTCAAGCTTCCTCTTCTTCATGTGCATGTAAGCAGTGTAGTTCCGTTGCCTCGTTTGTTTGGCAGTGTCTCGTAGCTGGTCTGCTGTGTCCTGAGCACAGGCTGAGAACATGGACTCTATCTCGGTTTCGATGTTGCGGCGTCTGCTGTAGAGCTGGTGTACGAGATGGTTGAGGAGTTTGCGAGAGGTACGACGGCAGTGTCTCTCAGCATAGTCTGTGTTGTAGGTCGACTTGAGTGGGTTTGTGATCTGTAGTCCTTTCGGGATGTTGTCTGCTTTCTTGCATCTCTGTAGAAACTTGATGTCTTTGTCGATATATGCACTCTTCTTGGAGATCCTCTCCACTTTGAGCCGGCAGTTTGTGGTGTCGATAGTAGCCATGGTCTGCAGGTGCCGGTGTTGGACTGGGGTGGACAAACGTAAGAAGTCACAATACACCAAGTTATAATCCAGCAGTTTTATTTGAAATCACAAACTTTCGGAGCGCTGCTCCTTCATCAGGTGAAGTGGAGAGATGCATAAAGACACAGCTTTTATAGTCAGAGAATAATGCCAGATGATTACAGGTAATCTTTCTAACTGCCATTTATCACACTTCGGCAGAGAGATAATCACAGCAATCAATGGTGTGAATGGTGTCCAAAAAGGTTAGTCAGGAAAACATTACATCAAAGAACAATGAGGTGGTGTCACAAGGGGTCAAATGTTGCAGATGCTGGGGTCTGTATGAAAAACAAAAAACAGACAAAACAACATTTTTTCTGTTGAAAATCACAGCAGGTCCAGCCGCATCTGTGTAAGTAGAACAAGCCAACAACGACTCGAGTCTGGATGACCCTACGTCAGGTGGGGTTACATGTAGAGTGACATGAACCCAAGGTCCCGGTTGAGGCTGTACTCATGTGTGAAGAACTTGGCTACCAGTTTCTGCTCGACGATTTTGCGTTGTCATGTGTCTCAAAGGCCGCCTTGGAGACCGGGATCTTGGGTTCATGTCACGCTACATGGAACCCCACCTGACGTAGCGTCATCCAGATTCGAGTCGTCGTTGGCTTGTTCTCTCTACACAGATGCAGCCGGACCTGCTGTGATTTCCAGCAAAAAAAATGTTTTTTTGCCTGTTTTTTGCTTTTCATACAGACCCCAGCATCTGCAACATTTGACCCCTGGTGAACCCACCTCTTTGTTCTTTGATGTAATGTTTTCCTGACTAACATTTTTGGACATCATTCACACCTTTGATTGCTGTGATTATCTCTCTGCCGAGGTGTGATAAATGGCAGTTAGAAGGATTACCTGTAATCATCTGGCATTATTCTCTGACTATATAAGTTGTGTCTTTATGCATCTCTCCACTTCACCTGACGAAGGAGCAGCGCTCCGAAAGCTTATGATTTCAAGTAAAACTGTTGGACTATAACCTGCTGTTGTGTGACTTCTTACATGTGTCCACCCCAGTCCAACACCGGCATCTCCACACCATGGCTACTATCGACACCACAAACTGCCGGCTCAATGTGGAGAGGATCTCCAAGAAGATCGCACATATCGACACAGACATCAAGTTCCTACAGAGATGCAAGAAAGCAGACAAGATCCCAAAAGGACTACAGATCACGATCCCACTCAAGTCGACCTACAACACAGACTATGCTTCGAGCCTCTGCCGTCATACCTCTCTCACACTCCTCAACCATCTCGTACACCAGCTCTACAGCAGATGCCGCAACCTTGAAACCAAGATAGAGTCCATGTTCTCAGCCGAGGGCTCAATTTCTGCCCCACCACCAAAATGGACCCCAAACGCCTTGCGGCAGACACAGAGGAATTTATCAGGAGAATGAGGCTCCGGGAATTCTTCCACAAATCCCAAGAGGTCAGCAGCGAACCCAATGAGACAACCAATGATCCGGAACATCAGACAGAGGGATCCGCAGTGCAGCCACCGAAGAAGAAAGAATGAATTTGGACCCCTCCGGAGGGTCGCTGCCCAAAGCTTGACATGTATGCTCAAGCTGTCAGGAGATGCATCAACGCCAGATTCAACAGCCACACTCACAAGACAGTCCAGAATATCACCCGAGCAAAACGCAACGTCAGAATCACAGAATCACAGAAACCTTACAGTACAGATAGAGGCCATTTCGGCCCATCGAGCCTGCACCGACACATATCCCACCCGATCCCCGTAACCCCTACACCAGCACATATCCCACCCTATCCCCGTAACCCCACGTATTTAATCCCCCTAACACTAAGGGTCAATTTTTATCATAGCCAATCAACCTAACCCGCACATCTTTGGACTGTGGGAGGAAACCGGAGCACCCGGAGAAAACCCACGCAAACACGGGGAGAATGTGCAAACTCCACACAGACAGTCACCCGAGGCCGGATTCGAACCCGGGTCCCTGGCGCTGTGAGGCAACAGTGCTAACCACTATGCCTACGTCATCCATGCTCTCAAGACCAACTGCAACATCGTCATCAAACCAGCAGACAAAGGAGGAGCCATCGTCATACAGAACAGAACGGACTATTGCAAAGAAGCATACCGACAACTGGACAACCAGGAACACTACAGACAGTTACCCGCAGATCCGACCAAAGAACACACCCGCCAACTCAAAAGACTGATCAAGACCTTCGATTCAGAACTTCAAAGCATCCTACGTGCTCTCATCCCATGTACTCCCCGTGTGGGAGACTTCTACTGCCTCCCAAAGATACACAAAGCCAACACACCCGGCCATCCTATCGTATCAGGCAATGGAACCCTGTGTGAGAACCACTCTGGATACATCGAGGGCATCCTGAAACCCATTGTACAGGGAACCCCCAGCTTCTGTCACGACACTACTGACTTACAGAAACTCAGCACCCACGGACCAGTTGAACCAGGAACACTCCTCGCCACAATGGACGTCTCGGCACTCTACACCAGTATCCCCCACGATGACGGCATCGCTGCGACAGCCTCAGTACTCAACACCAACACCAACAACAGCCATCCTACAACTCATCCACTTCATCCTTGACCACAATGTCTTCACCTTCGACAACCAGTTCTTTACCCAAACACACGGAACAGCCATGGGGACCATATTCGCACCACAATACGCCAACATCTTCATGCACAAGTTCGAGCAAGACTTCTTCACTGCACAGGACCTCCAACAAACGCTATACACCAGATACATCGACGACATTTTCTTCCTATGGACCAACGGCGAAGAATCACTGAAAAGTCTACACGATAACATCAACAAGTTCCATTCCACCATCAAACTCACCATGGACTACTCCTCAGAATCGGTTTCATTCTTGGACACACGAATCTCCATCAAAGACGGACACCTCAGCACTTCACTCTACCGCAAGCCCACGGACAACCTCAGGATGCTCCCTTTCTCCAGCTTCCACCCTAACCACGTTAAAGAAGCCATCACCTATGGACAAGCCCTGCGAATAGATAGGATCTTCTCAGATGAGGAGGAAAGCGATGGAAACCTACAGACGCTGAAAGACACCCTCGTGAAAACGGGATATGACGCTCGACTCTTCGATCGACAGTTCCGATGGGCCACAGCAATAAATCGCATAGACCTCCTCAGAAGACAAACAAGGGAGACACCCAACAGAGTACCCTTCGTCGTCCAGTACTTCCCCGGAGCGGAGAAACTACGCCTTGTTCTTCGCAGCCTTCAACATGACATCGATGATGATGAACACCTCGCTAAGGCTATCCCCACGCCTCCACTACTCGCCTTCAAACAGCCACCTAAGCTCAAACAGACCATCGTTCGCAGCAAATTGCCCAGCTTTCAGGAGAACAGCGACCACGACACCACACAACCCTGCCATGGCAACCTCTGCAAGACATGCCAGATCATCAACACAGATAATATCATCACACATGAGGAAAGCACCCACCAGGTACATGGTACATACTCATGTGACACGGCCAACGTTGGGTACCTCATACGTTGCAGGAAAGGATGCCCTGGAACATGGTACATTGGCGCGACCATGCAGTCACTGCGAAAACGAATGACTGGACACCACACAACAATCGCCAGGCAGGAGTGCTGCCTCCCAGTCGGGGAACACTTCAGCAGTGAAGGACATTTAGCCTCCGATCTTCGGGTAAGCATTCTCCAAGGCGGCCTTCGAGACACACGACAACCCAAAATCGTAGAGAAGGAACTGATAGCCAAGTTCTGCACTCATGAGGACGGCCTCAACCGGGATCTTGGGTTCATGTCACGCTACATGTAACTCCACCTGACGTAGGGTGATCCAGAATCGAGTCGCCATTGGCTTGTTCTCTCTACACAGATGCGGCCGGACCTGTTGTGATTCCCAGCAAAAAAAAATGATTTTTTTGTCTGTTTTCTGTTTTCCATAAAGACCCCAGCATCTGCAACATTTGACCCCTTGTGGCCCCACCTCATTAGAGTCATAGAGTCATAGAGTAATACAGCACCGATAGAGGCCCTTCGGCCCATCGTGTCCACGCCGGCCATCAAGCCCTGTCTAATCTAATCCCATATTCCAGCATTTGGCCCGTAGCCTTGTATGCTATGGCATTTCAAATGCACATCCAAATGCTTCTTAAATGTTGTGAGGGTTTCTGCCTCCACAACCCTTTCAGGCAGTGAGTTCCAGACTCCAACCACCCTCTGGGTGAAAAAGTTCTTTCTCAAATCCCCTCTAAACCTCCCGCCCTTTACCTTGAATCTATGCCCCCTAGTTAGTGACCCCTCTACTAAGGGAAAAAGCTCCTCAGCATCCATCCTATCTATGCCCCTCATAATTTTGTACACCTCAATCATGTCCCCCCTCAGCCTCCTCTGCTCCAAGGAGCATTGTTCTTTGATGTAATGTTTTCCTGACTAAACTTTTTGGACACCATTCACACCTTTGATTGCTGTGATTATCTCTCTGCCGAGGTGTGATAAATGGCAGTTAGAAAGATTACCGGTAATCATCTGGCATTATTCTCTGACTATATAAGCTGTGTCTTTATGCATCTCTGCACTTCACCTGATGAAGGAGCAGCACTCCGAAAGCTTGTGATTTCAAATAAAACTGTTTGACTATAACCTGGTGTTGTGTGACTTCTTCCATTTGTCCAGCCCAGTCCAACACTGGCATCTCCACACCAAGAATAGAGGGGGTGGAGTATGCTTTATGATCAACAATTCTTGTTGTTCCGATGTGGAACTACTTCCATCTGCTTGTTCACCCGATCTTGAACACCTGATGATCAAATGCCGACCCTTCTACCTCCCGAGAGAGTTCTCAAGCGTGATCATTACTGTGGTTTATATTCCACCACAGGCCGACGCAAATAGGGCACTAAACGAGCTGTATGGTATCATTAGCAGGCTTGAAACTTCCCATCCAGAGACTGCATTTTCGTGGCTGGCGATTTCAACAAAGCCAATCTGAAGAAAGTACTGCTTAAATACCATCAGCATATCACCTGCCCAACGTGAACCAAGAACATACTAGATCACGTTTACACTCCGTTCCGGGATGGATCCAAGGCCCTCCCCCGCCCTCTCTTCGCCATATCAGATCACGACTCCATTCTGCTGCTACCCACTTATAGGCAGAAACTGAAACAGGAAAAGCCTGTGATGAGATCACTACAACGATGGTCGGACCAATCAGACGCTGTGTTACAAGACTGTTTTGATTCCACTGACTGGGATATGTTTCGGAATGCCTCGGACAATGACGTCAACACATATACAGATTCAGTCATTAGTTTCATAAACAAGTGCATAGATGATGCTGTTCCAAGGATTGCTTTATGAACATTTCCCAACCAGAAACCATGGGTTAATGGCGATATCCGTGCTATGCTAAAAGCACGGTCCATCGCATTCAACTCTGGGGACATAGATGAGTACAAGAAATCACAAATGCAAAAAAAAATACACGGATAAAGTGGAATCACACTATCATAGCTCAGATTCGCAAAGGATGTGGTGTGGACTACAATCTATTCTGGGCTACAAAGGGAAACCCAGCTGTGTCATGCCCAGCAATGCTTCTCTCCCGGATGAGCTTAACACTTTTTATGCCTGGTTAGAGGCCAACAACAACTGACCTGTTACAAGGGCACCCGCGACTCAGGACGACCGGGTCTTCTCAATCTCCGTGGCTGACGTGAGCAAGACATTTAAGAGAGTGAACACCCACAATGCACCCGGTGCAGATGGAATCACTGGGTGTGTCCTTAGAGCATGCACTGACCAGCTGGCAGGCGTGTTTACGGATTTATTCAATCGGTCACTGTACCAGTCTGTAGTCCCCACCTGCTTCAAGATGACATCAGTTATTCCAGTCCCCAAAAAAACAAAAGTAACCTGTTTAAACGACTACCGCCCCATAGCACTCACTTCTGTCATTATGAAGTGCTTTGAGAGGCTGGTCAAAACCCACATCAACTCCTTACTAACTGACACACTGGACCCACTCCAATTTGCTTACCGCCCAAAAGATCGAGGGATGATGCCATCGCCACTGTACTGCACCCTGCCTTATCACACCTGGATAAGAGGAACACCTATGTGAGAATGTTGTTCATTGATTAAAGTTCAGCATTCAATGCCATTATCCCCGCCAAGCTTGTCAACAAGCTCAGTGAGCTGGGGCTTAACACCTCCCTATGCAACTGGATCCTGGACATCCTGACGGGCAGATCCCAGGTGGTCAAAATAGGCAGTAACACCTCCTCAACACTGATCCGGAACAAGGGAGCTCCCCAGGTTTGTGTGCTTAGCCCCCTTCTGTACTCCCTGTTTACTAACGATTGCATGGCCATGCACAACTCCAACTCCATCATCAAGTTTGCTGATGATACTACCGTTGCAGGCCTCATCACAGATGGCGACGAGGCAGGCTACAGGGAGGAGGTAAGAGATCTAGCAGAATGGTGCAAGTACAACAACCTCTCCCTCAACATCAGCAACACAAAGAGATGATCGTGGACTACAGGAAGTGGCAAGGGGAGGGACACACCCCAATCTACATCGAAGGGGCTGAGGTGGAGAGGGCCAGCAGCTTCAAATTCCTGGGTGTATTCATTATGGAGGACTTAACATGGTCACATCACATCGACGTCGTAACTGTAGTGTATGTACCTTTAAGGGGAGAACTACTTTTACAGCTCCTGTATACTGTAGTACCAGCAGTGACCACACCTGTATATAAACCCTGAGTAGGGATCTGTACTGTTAGTTTTGGAATAATCCTCATCCAGTAAACACCTGTTGATTGTTCCTCTGCAGTCTCTGCCGAGTTATTGAAGGACACCTACATCAAGATACACAGATTTAACATTGGTGATGAGTGGATTCAAACCTACCTGCAACTCTGCATCACCTCCCAGGGATTCGCTCCTGGAGAACAGTGAAAGAAGAAGGCCGAGTCCAGAAATACGGGTGTCGACCATCCAGAGAAGACTTGAGCATCGCAGAGGAGGCTTTGGAGAGCTGGGCTTGGTTCTCCAGTCACAACGATCCAGCGCAATGGGCTGGCAACAGGTATGGCACAGACCCTTCACGGACAGCAGCGGCTGGAGCTGACCGACGGCACAGAAAAAGGCCGAGCAGCATCGACGGGTTAAGAGAGAGGGTAAAGCGCACAGGGCGCAGCCGGTGTACGGGACCGAGTGGCATCAACGAAAGAGGTGCGCAGGAAAAATGCGCAGAGCGCAGCCGGTGTTCAGGACAGAGCGGCATCAACGAGAGAGGTGCGCAGGAAAAGGCGCAGAGCGCGGCCGGTGTTCAAGGGCTGAGCAGCATCCGCGGGGAAGAAAGGAAAGTGAGGAGATGACATTTGAGCCGCAGCGGAGAAGAAGGGAGTGCGCGGGAGACGCCATTTCTGAGCCGCAGTGGAGAAGAAGGGAGAGTGCGGGAGACGCCATTTTTAAGCCGCAGCGGAGAAGAAGGGAGAGCGCGGGGACGCCATTTTTGAGCCACAGCGGAGAAGAAGGGAGAGCGCGGGAGACGCCATTTTGAGCCACAGTGGAGAAGAAGGGAGAGCGTGGGAAGAAAGGAAAGCACGGGAGACGCCATTTTGAGCCAGCGGAGAAGAAGTGAGAGCACGGGAGATGCCATTTTTAGCCAGTCTAACCACACCCAGGGATGCCGAAGAGTGGCAGTGTCACAGTGTTCGAAAATGAAGTCGAATATTGGCCGACATATGTAGAACGCATTGAAGTGTACTGCAAGGCGAATGAAGTGCCAAATGCCAGGAAAGCACTGGTATTGTTGAATTCCATGGGTGCAAAAACGTATGGCTTACTGCGAAACCTAGTAACCCCAGAGAAGCCACTGGAAAAGGATTTTGAAAGCATAGTGGCAATCCTACAGGACCACTTAAACCCCACACCGCTGCTGATAGCAGAAAGATTTAAGTTTGACAAAAGAAACCAGCATAAACACGAAAGTAATGCTGAGCATTTAACGGAACTGCGCAAGCTATCGAAACACTGCCAGTTTGGAACGGGACAAGCAGATGCTTTATGGAACAAGTTTGTGTGTGGGCTTCAAAGTGAAGGAACCCAGAAACGGCTTCTATCAGAAAAGGATCTTACGCTGGACAAGGCTTTCAGCATGGCAGTATCACACGAAGCAGCAGCACGGGGCGCCGCAGAGATACAACGGAGACCGCAAGAATATGGCACAAATGAAATGTCATATGGAGCAGTGAAGTGTTATCGCTGCGGCAGAACAACACAAGACCATAAGGATTGTTGGTTCAAGGACCAAGTGTGCAGAAAGTGTGGAAAAGTAGGACACATAGCAAGAGTCTGCAGGTCGGGAAAGAAAACCAGCAGCAAGAAATCTCCACAGGAGAAGTACAAAAAGGTACATAAGGTGACGGAGAGTAGTTCAGACAAACAGAAAAGTGATACAGACTCCGGAAGCAAGGAGCTGGGTTGTCTGAAACTACGTAATGTAATCAAAATGGAGGATCACCAAACTATCTGTGTCACGCTCAAGATAGACGGAGTCCAAGTGAAAATGGAATTGGACACAGGATCAGCCCTAACAGTCATAAACCGAAGGGACTACAAGCGGCTATTCTCACATGTACCCTTGGGAGATACAGAGATTGTCTTGAAGACGTACACGGGGCAAAAAGTCTACCCCAAGGAAAAATAAGGGTGAACGTGATATACAACGGCAAGGAAACACCAAAAATGGACCTATATGTATTGCCAGATGGAGGACCACCACTACTAGGACGTGAATGGATCCAGAAGATACAGTTAGATTGGCATTCCATATAAGCACTGGCGGTAGATGCCAAAAAGGATGACGACGTCACACCTGGACAACTGTCAAAAATGCAAACTGACGCACAAGAAGTGTTCCAGGAGGGACTCGGAACTCTAAAAGGCATAACAGCGACGATCAAAATAGAGGAAAATACAAGCCCAAAGGTTTTTAAGGCCCGACCAGCCGTCGAAGCAGAGCTGGAAGGTTTAGAACGTTCTGGAGAACTGTCAAAAGTGGACTGGAGCGAGTGAGCTACACCCATCGTTCCTGTAATGAAGAGGTCGTTGAATAATATGCCTGGGTAACCAAAGAAGGTTCGCATCTGTGGGGACTTTAAGGTGACAGTGAACGCAGTCCTTCACACGGTACAATATCCGCTTCCGCGGATTGAAGATATTTTCACCTCGCTATCTGGAGGAAAACGCTTCACTAAGATTGATCTGGCCCAGGCGTACTTGCGAATGGTGGTAGAAGAAGTCTCGAAACAGTACCTCACGATCAACACTCATAAAGAACCCTACCAATACAACTGGCTGGTGTTCGGGGTAGCATCAGCTCCGGCTATTTGGCAAAGGGCAATGGATCAAGCCCTGCAAGGGATTTCAGGGACCCAGTGTTATTTGGACGACATCCTGGTCACGGGCGAAATAACAGTGATCACCTCGCCAACCTGGAGCAGGTGCTCACTAGATTGAAGGAATATGGGCTCCGAGCTAATCGCCACGAATGCGAGTTTTTCCAGAAGCAGATCTCGTATTGTGGCCATGTTATTGATGAAGAGGGGTTACATAAGTCCCCTGCAAAGATTGAAGCAGTAGGCAAGGCTCCAGCACCGGAAAATGTGTCACAACTGAGGTCGTTCCTCGGGCTGGTGAACTACTACCATAAGTTCTTGCCGAATTTGTCGACAGTACTAAATGCACTGAACACCCTATTGCAAACGGGGGGTATCATGGAAGTGGAATGACGAATGTAAACGAGCTTTCCAGAAGTGCAAAGAATTGATCACATCAAAAGAGGTGTTGGCTCATTTCAACCCAGCACTACCAAATCGGTTGGAGTTTGATGCATCACCCTATGGTATTGGAGCGGTGCTGTCACACAAATTCCCGGATGGCTTGGAGAGGCCAGTAGCCTTTGCGTCTCGGTCACTAACCTCAGCCGAGCGTAACTACGCCCAGATTGACAGGGAGGCCTCAGCCTAGTGTGGGGAGTGAAAAAGTTCAACCACTATCTGCACGGGCAGATGTTCACCTTGCTGACTGGCCACCAGCCACTTGTCTCCATCTTTAATCCAAAGAAGGGTGTTCTGGTGATGACTGTGCAATGGCTACAAATATGGTCCCTTTTTCTAGGGGTGAACCAACATGAAATAGAGTATAAGGGCATGAAACATCATGGAAACGCTGATGGGCTATCACGCCTGCCACTGCCTACTGCGGAGGAAGCACCAGCAGTGGACCCTGTCGAAATATTTTATTCGACTATAATTGAACGCTTGCCAGTAACTAACGCGGATATAGGGAAGGAGACCCAAAATGACCCGACACTGTCTCGGGTATATGATTTGCTGGTGAACGGATGGCCAACACATGGCGACTCACTGTTGCCAGCATTCTCATCCAGAAGAGAACAGCTGTCAGTATGCCAGGGGACATTAATGTGTGGATCCCGAGTGGTAATTCCACCCAAGTTAAGGGAGAGAGTGCTCAATGAGCTTCACGAAGGCCATCTGGGAGGGGTGAACATGAAAAGCCTTGCTAGGGCTTATGTGTGGTGGCCGGGGATCGATCAGCAAATCGAGGACCTACAAGGAGCTGCTCAGGATGCCAGAAGGTCCAAAATGCACCACCACATGCCCCTCTACACCAATGGGAGTGGCCCTCATCTCCATGGCAACGGGTGCATATTGATTTTGCTGTTCCATTCATGGACTCAATGTTCTTAATAGCCGTAGATGCGCACTCGAAATGGCCTGAGGTGATCAAAATGTCCTCCACCACCACGGAGAAAACGATTGGAGTCCTACGGGCCATATTTGCCAGGAACGGCTTGACAGAGCAGATTTGCTCTGATAACGGACCACAGTTTGTGTCCGAAGAGTTTCGGAAATTTATGAGAAGGAATGGGATAAGGCATTACACATCCACCCCGTATCATCCAGCCACAAATGGATTGGCTGAGGGGTTCGTACAAACCTTTAAAAAGGCAGTAAGGGCCATGTGCGATGACGACATTCCACTGCAGCATAAGGTGGACAATTTCCTGTTAGCCTACAGAAATGCGACACATGCAGTTAACAACCAGAACTCGGCCGTGATGTTCTTTAACTGAAGGTTCAGATCTCGTCTGGATTTGCTCAGACCAAATGTATGAAGAAATGTTGAGAATAAGCAATTCCAGCACATCAATGAGAAGCCGACAAGGAGCTTCAATGTAGGGCAACCAGTCTTGGCCCGCGACTACCGAACAGAGAAATGGCAACCAGGAACTATATGCACACGGCAGGGGCCACTAATGTACACAGTGGATGTTGGGGAGAACATTGTGAGACGCCATGTCGACCAGATCCTAGCGTCACAGGAACGAGTCAACCCCATGTCTCGCGTACCTGGTGATGAACCTGACATACAGGTAGCATCTACCCCAGAAACAGTAGCATCGGAAGCTGATGAACCAACCGACGACAGGGGGGCAGAATCGCCTCCGCACCAAGAGGAAGACACTCAGGAAAGGTGCTATCCAGAAAGGATCAGGAAGCCGCCCCAAAGATTGAATTTATAAATGGACTATTTTCAGTTAATGTGCATGTTAAAAGTGTTAACTGTTAAATGAATGTTATGGTACTGTTAATCTAAAAGGGGAGGAATTGTAGTGTATGTAGCTTTAAGGGGAGAACTACTTTTACAGCTCCTGTATACTGTAGTACCGGCAGTGACCACACCTGTATATAAACCCTGAGTAGGGATCTCTTCTGTTAGTGTTCGAATAACCCTCATCCAGTAAACACCTGTTGATTGTTCCTCTGCAGTCTCTGCCGAGTTATTGAAGGACACCTACATCAAGATACACGGATTTAACAACGCCTGTTCTTCCTCAGGAGACTAAAGAAATTTGGAATGGCCCCCCAGATTCTCACCAACTTCTACCGGTGCACCATCGAGAGTGTCCTGTCTGGCTGCATCACTACCTGGTATGGCAACTGCACTGCCACAGACCGCAAGGCTCTACAGATGGTGTTGAAAGCTGCACAACATTCTGTAGGAATTAAACAACCTGCTGTCCTGGATATCTACCCCGAGAGGTGCCCGGGGAAGGCCCTGAGAATCATTAAAGACACGAGCCACCCCAGCCACAACCTCTTTGCCCTGCTCCCGACCGTTAAGAGATACCGAAGCATATGGTCTCGTACCAGTAGGTTTCGAAACAGCTTCTACCCCCAGGCCATAAGACTCATGAACGTATAATTTATTATTATTTATTACTGTTGTGTTATTTATTATTACTGTATTTCTATTAGTATTTTATCATTTTTATGCCATATTTATTCCAATGTTGGGAGGACTTGTAAAAATCAACATTTCATTGTGCAGTACACACGTCTGCTGCATATATGACAAATAAAATTTAATTGTAATTGTAATTGTAATTGTAACTCCCTATATTCAGCCTTTAGGATATAATCCCGTTTTTCAGCTATTTCGTTGGTACCTATATGCACCACGACAACTGGCCGTTCACCCTCCCCTTCCAGAATGCCCTGCAGCAGAATAAAATTGCGGGGGGTGTGATAAATAATAATGTCACAGTGAGGGACGTTGGATATATCAGAGTGTTAATTTGACGGGTGTTGGGTGTTTCAGAGCGTTAAAGTAATGGGTGTGGCATATATCAAAGTGTTACATTTAGTGGGGTGTGGTATGTCAGTGTTTTACAGTGAAGAGTGTGGGGAATAGCAGTGTGGTACATTCAGGGATTTAAGCATATCAGATTGTTACAGTGAGCATTGTGGTGTATATCAGATTGTTCAAGTGAGTTGTGTGGGGTAATTTAGATTGTTGCAGTGAGGGGTGTAGGGTATATCAGAATGTTTCAGTGAGGGGTGAGGTTCATTGCAGATTGCGACATTGAGTGGAGTATTGTATATCAGAATGTTACAGTGAGTGGTGTGGGGTATATCAGAGTGTTGCAATGTCGTGTGCGTGGTATTTCAGTGTGTTAAAGTGTTGGGTGTGTATTGTATCAGAGAATTGCAGTGCGGGGTGTGGGATATATAAGAGTGCCTCGGTGGTATGGTGTATATCAGACCGTTACAGTGAGGGATGTGGAGTATATCAGAGTGGTACACAGAGGGTTGTGGCTGATATCAGAGTGTTACAGTGTGGGCTGTTGGTATATAATAGGGTTACATTGAGTGATGAATCAGGGTGTTAACGTGGGCGGTGTGGTATATAGCAGAGGATTACAGCGAGGTTTCAGGTCTATATCAGAGATTTACAGTGGTGTGGTGTATATCAGGGCGTTGCACTGAGAGGTTTGGTGTATATCAGTGTGTTACATTTAGTGGAGTGTGTTATATCTTAGTCTTAGAGTGAAAAGTGTGGGGTATAGCAGTGCGTTACAGTGAGGGGTGTGGGGTATATATGACTTTTAAATTGAGGGGTGTATCTGGGTGTTACACTGAGTGGTGTGGCGTATATCAGAGTGTTACAGCGAGGGCTGAGATCTACAAATGATATTTCCGGGTGTGTGGGTATATCAGAGCGTTGCATTGAGAGGTTTGGTGTATATCAGATTGTTACATGTAGTGGGGTTTTGTATAACAGAGTGTTATAGTGAAGAGTATGTTGAATAGCATTGTGTTACATTTTGGGCATATCAGATTGTTACAGTGCGGGGTGCGGGGTATAACAGAATGCGAAACTGAGTGGTATTGTGTAAATCAGAGTGTTACAGTGAGGTGTGTGGGGCATATCCAAATGTTACAGTGTAGAGTGCGATGTACATCAGAGTGTTACAGTGAGTGGTGTGGGGTAAATCAGAGTTTTATAGTGAGAGGGGTAGGATATATCTGAATGTTGCAGTGAGGGGTGTGATGAATATCAGAATGTTATATTGAGGAGTGAGGTGTCTATCAGACTTAGGAGTGATCGGTGTGGCATATGTAAGTGTGTTAGAGTGAGGGATGTGGGGTAAATCATTGTGTTACAGTGAGGGTGTAGCGTATATCAGAGTGTTACAGTGAGGGGTGTGCTGTATATCAAAGTGTTACATTGAGTGGTGTAATGTATATCAGAATGTTAGAGTGAGTGGTGTGGGGTGCATCAGATTGTTACATTGAGAGGTGTAGTGTATATCAGATTGTTACAGTGAGGGGTGTGGTGTATATCAGAGTGTTCCAGTGAGCGGTGTGGGGTAAATCAGAGTGTTACAGTGAGCGGTCGGGGGTGTATCAGAGTTTTACTGTGAGGCGTGTAGGGTAAATCAGAATGTTACTTTGAGGGATGTGGTGTATATCAGAGTGTTATTTTGAGGGATGTTCGGTAAATCAATGTATTACAATGAGGGGTTTAGCGTATATCAAAATGTTACAGTGAGGGGTGTGTTGTATATCAGGGTGTTACTTTGAGTGGTGTAGTTTATATCAGAATGTTGCAGTGGTGTGGGGTGTATCAAAGTGTTACAGTGAGGGGTGTAGTGTATATCAGATTGTTAAAGTGAGGGGTGTGGTTTAATTCAGAGTGTTACAATTTGGTGTTTGTGGTATTTCACAGTTGAAGTGTTGGGTGTGTAGTATATCAGAGATTTGCAGTGTGTTGTGTGGACTATACAAGAGTGCTTCTGGTGTGTGGTGTATATCGGAGTGTTACAGTGAGGGGTGCGGAGTATATCAGAGTGTTACAGTGAGGGCTGTGGTTAATATCAAAATCTTACATTTTGGGGTGTGGCGTATAAGGCAGTGTTACATTGAGGCCTTTATCAGGGTGTTACAGTGAGGGGTGTGGGGTATATAAGTGTTTTACATTGAGGGGTGTATCAAGGTGTTACAGTGAGGTTTGTGGTCCATATCAGTGATTTACGTGGGTGAGGGTTATCTCAGGGCGTTGCACTGAGAGATTTGGTGTACATCAGAGTATTACATTTCGTGAGGTGTGGTATATCAGTGTTACAGTGAAGGGTATGGGGAATAGCAGTGTGTTACTGTTCGGGCATATCAGATTGTTACAGTGCGGGGTTTGGGGTATATCATAGTCTTTAAGTGAGTAGTGTTGGGTAAATCAGAGTGTTATAGTGCGGGGTGTGGTGATTATCAAAGTATTACAGTGAAGAGCGTGGGATATAACAGATTATTACAGTGGGGGTGTCGGGTATACCAGATCGTTACAGGGAGTAATATGTGTTATATAGGAGAGTTAATGGGAGGTGTGGGTCACATCAGAGATTTACAGTGAGGCATGTAGGGTATATCAGTGTTAGAGTGATAGGTGTGGTGTATATAAGAGTGTTACAGTGCGGGATGTGGAGAATAGCAATGTGGTACATTGAGGGTTGTAGGCAGTATCAGATTGTGAGAGTGCGGAGCGTGGTGTATATCAGAGTGTTTTGTGTGTTTGGTGTATTTCACAGTGTTAAAGAGAGGGTTGGTGGGTATATCAGATTATTACAGTGAAGGGTGTTGGTGTAGTGTATGTACCTTTAAGGGGAGAACTACTTTTTACAGCTCCTGTATAATGTAGTACCGGCAGTGACCAAACCTGTATATAAACCCTGGGATCTGTACAGTTAGTTTTAGAGTAACACTCATTCAGTAAACACCTGTTCATTGTTCCCTGCAGTCTCTTGTCTAATTATTGAAGGACAACATCAAGATACACGGATCTAACATTGGCGACGAGAAGATTCAAACCTACCTGCAACTCTGCATCACCTCCCAGGGATTCGCTCCTGGAGAACAGTGAAAGAAGAAGGCGGAGTCCAGAAGCACGGGCGTTGACCACGGGAAACCCCCCAGTCATCCAGCGGAGATTTGAGCATCGCAGGGGAGGCTGTCGAGAGCCGGGCTTGGTTCTCCAGTTACAGTGGTCCAGCGAAACGGGCTGGCAACAGGTACGGCACAGACCCTTCCCGGACAGCGGCAGCTAGAGCCAACCGATGGCACAGAAAAAGGCCGAGTAGCGTCGACGGGAGAAGAGAGAGGGTAAAACGCGCAGAGCGCAGCCGGTGTTCAGGACTGAGCGGCGTCAGCGGGGAAGAGAGACGAGAGAGAGCAGAGTGCAGCCGGTGTTCAAGGACCGAGCAGCGTCAGCGGGGAAGAAAGGAAAGCGCGGGAGCCACCATTTTGCGCCAGTTTAACCACACCCAGGGATGCCAAAGAGTGGCAGTGTCACAGCGTTCGTCAATGAAGTCGAAGATTGGACAACACATGTCGAATGCATAGAAATGTACTGCTAGGCGAATGAAGTGCCAGATGACAGGAAAGCGCTGGTATTGTTGAATTCAATTGGTGCAAAAACATATGGCTTACTGCGAAACCTAGTAACCCCAGAGAAGCCAGTGGAAAAGGATTTTGAAAACATTGTGTCAAATCTACAGGACCACTTAAACCCCACACCGCTGCTGATAGCAGAAAGATTTAAGTTTCACAAAAGGAACCAGCAAAAAGATGAAAGTAACGCTGAGTTTTTAACGGAACTGCGCATGCTATCGAAACACTGTCAGTTTGGAACGGGACCAGCAGATACTTTAAGGGACAAGTTTGTGTGTGGGCTTCAAAGCGAGGAACCCAGAAACGGCTTCTATCAGAAAAGGATCATACGCTGGACAAGGCTTTCAGCATGGGAGTATCACATGAAGCAGCAGCACGGGGCACAGCAGAGATACAATGGAGACCGCAAGAATATGGCACAAATGAAATGTCATACGGAACAGTGAAGTGCTTTCACTGCGGCAGAACATCACACGACCATAAGGATTGCTGGTTCAAGGACAAAGTGTGCAGACATTGTGGGAAATTAGGACACATACCAAGAGTCTGCAGGTCGGGAAGGAAAACCAGCAGCAAGAAATCTCCACAGGAGAAGTACAAGAAGGTACATAAGGTGACGAAGAGTAGTTCAGACGAACAAAAAAGTGATACAGACTCCGGAAGCAAGGAGCTGGGTTGTCTGAAACTGCATAATGTGATCAAAACAGAGGATCACCAAACTATCTGCGTCACGCTCAAGATAGCCGGAGTCCAAGTGAAAATGGAATTGACACAGGATCAGCCCTAACAGTCATAAACCGAAGGGACTACAAGCGGCTATTCTCATATATACCCTTGAGAGATACAGAGATTGTCTTGAAGACGTACACGGGGCAAAAAGTCTACCCCAAAGGAAAAATAAGGGTGAACGTTATATATAACGGCGAGGAAACACCAAAAATGGACCTATATGTATGGCCAGATGGAGGACCACCACTACTAGGACGTGAATGGATCCAAGAGATACAGCTAGATTGGCATTTTATACAAGCACTGACTGTAGATGCCAAAAAGGATGATGACATGACACCTGGATGACTGTCAAAAATGCTAACTGACGCACAAGAAGTGTTCCAGGAGGGACTCGGAACACTAAAAGTGATGATCAAAATAGAGGAAAATGCAAGTCCAAAGTTTCTTAAGGCCAGCCGTCGAAGCAGAGCTGGAAGGTTTGGAACGTTCAGGAGTACTGTCCAAAGTGGACTGGAGCAAGTGGGCTACACCCATCGTTCCTGTAATGAAGAGGTCGTTGAGTAATACGCCTGGGGAACCAAAGAAGGGTCGCATCTGTGGAAATTTAAGGTGACAGTGAACCCAGTCCTTCACACGGTACAATATCTGCTTCCACAGATTGAAGATATTACCGCCTCGCTTTCTGGAGGGAAACGCTTCACTAAGATTGATCTGGCCCAGGCGAACCTGCAAATGGAGGTAGAAGAAGCCTCAAAACAGTGCCTCACGATAAACACTCATAAAGGTCTCTACCAATACAACCGGCTGGTGTTCAGGGTAGCATCAGCTCCGGCTATTTGGCAAAGGTCAATGGATCAAGTATTGCAAGGGATTCCAGGGACCCAGTGTTATTTGGACGACATCCTGGTCACGGGCGAAAATGACAGAGATCACCACGCAAACCTGGAGCAGGTGCTCACTAGATTGAAGGAATATGTGCTCCGAGCTAATCGCCACAAATGCGAGTTTTTCCAGAAGCAGATCTCGTATTGTGGCCACATTATTGATGAAGAGGGGTTACATAAGTCCCCTGAAAAGATTGTGGCCGTAGTCAAGGCTCCAGCACTGGAAACTGTGTCACAACTGAGGTCGTTCCTCGGGCTGGTGAACTACTACGATAATACTATCACATTTGCAGTAAGTGTTGGCTGCTCGAGGAATTCCGGCTCCGTGTTGAAGAGCTGGAGCTTCAAACACTGAGACACATCAGGGAGGGGAAGAGTTACCTGGACTCTGTGTATCAGGAGGTAGTCACACCAATTAGATTAATTAATTCAGATGTAGTCCGTGGCCAGGGTCAGGATGGTGTGACTAGAAGTGAGGCAGGTACGGGGATCCAGGAGGTAGTGTTGGAGGAGCCGCAGCCCTTGCTCTTGTCCAACAGGTTTGAGGCTCTTACTCCCTGTGAGGATGGGAACAGGGACTGCAGGGAGGATGAGCAACCTGGCCACAGCACCGTGGAGCGGGGGGCCATTCAAGTGGGGGGAGTTAAAGGAAATGTTGTAGTGGTAGAGGATAGTTTCGTTAGGGGGATAGCTAGATTTCTTTGCAGCCGAGAGCGAGAGTCCCGAAGGCTGTGTTGTCTGCCTGGTGCCAGGGTTAAAGACATCTCCTCTGGGCTAGAGAGAAACTTGGAGTGGGAGGGGGAGGATCCAGTTGTCGTGGTCCATGCTGGTACCAACGACATAGATAGGACAAGGAAGGAGGTTCTGCTGAGGGAGTTTGAGCAGCTAGGGGCAAAATTAAAAAGCAGAACCACAAGTGTAATAATCTCTGGATTACTACCTGAGCTACGTGCAAATTTGGCTAGGGTAAATAAAATTAGAGAGTTAAATGCGTAGCTCAAAGACTGGTGTGGGAGAAATGTGTTTTGCTTCCTGGGACACTGACATCAGTACTGGGACAGGAGAGAGCTGTTCCATTGGGACGGACTTCACTTGGCCAGTACTGGGACTAGAATCCTGGCGAATCGAATAACTAGGGCTGTAGAGAGGGCTTTAAACTAATTAGTGGGGGGGAGGTTTTATGAGAGCGAAAAATAAAAATGGCAGCGGAGAAGGCAATAGAGCAAGGTATCAGTGGGGGAATTAAAAACCAGAGCGTGTCAGGAAGGGACAGAATGTATAATGATAAAGGTAAAGGGGTAAAAGCAGGAATAAATTGTCAGAAAACATATTTGAAAGTTCTTTATCTGAATGCACGCAGCATTCGTAACAAAATTGACGAGTTGACAGTGCAAATAACTACACATGGGTATGATCTGGTGGCCATTCCGGAAACATGGCTGCAAGATAATCATGACTGGGAACTAAACATACAAGGGTATTTCACAATTAGGAAGGACAGACAGGAAGGAAAGGGAGGTGGGGTTGCTATGTTAATCAAGGATGGAATCACTGCAATAGTCAGAAATGATATTGGGTCAAAGGATCAGGATAGTGAAACAGTTTGGGTGGAGGTAAGGAATAATAAGAGGAAAAAGTCACTAGTGGGCATAGTCTATAGGCCTCCTAACAGTTGCAACTCTGTTGGTCGGAGTATAAATCAGGAAATAGTTGGGGCTTGTAATAAGGGAACAGCTATAATTATGGGGGATTTTAACTTTCATGTTGACTGGAATAACCAAATTGGGCATAGCAGCATTGAGGAAGAGTTCATAGAGTGTATTAGGAACGGGTTCCTTGAGCAGTATGTAACTGAACCAAACAGGGGGCAGGTAATCTTAGATCTTGTCCTGTGTAATGAGACAGGATTAATAAAAAATGTCCTAGTAAAGGGTCCCCTTGGACTGAGTGACCATAATATGGTTGAATTCCAAATTCAGTTTGAGGGTGAGAGAGTTGGAACTCAAACCAGCGTGCTAAGCTTAAATAAAGGAGACTATGGAGGTATGAGAGTAGAATTGACTAAAGTGGACTGGGAAAACAGATTAAAGTGTAAGACGGTACAAGAGCAGTGGTCTACATTCAAGGAGACATTTCACATCTTTCAAGATAAATATGTTCCACTGAGGAAAAAGGGGAGTAAAGGAAAAGACAGCCATCCGTGGCTTAGTAAAGTAATAAAGGATAGTATCCGACTGAAAACAAGGGCATATAAAGTAGCCAAATCTGGTGGGAGGATAGAAGATTGGGAAGCATTTAAAAGCCAGCAAATAATAATTAAAAGATTAATTAAGAAAGGGAAGATAGATTATGAAAGTAAACTAGCAAAAAATATAAAAACAGATAGCAAGAGCTTCTACAGCTATATAAAAAGAAAAAGGGTGGCTAAAGTGAACATTGGTCCCTTAGAGGATGGGACCGGGAAACTAGTGGTGATGGCAAAGAAACATGGAGATGGCAAAGACACTAAACAAATATTTTGTATCAGTCTTTACAGTAGAGGACACTAAAAATATCCCAACACTGGACAAACAGGGGGCAATGGGGGGCAGGAGCTAAACACGATTAAAATCACTAAGGAGATGGTACTCAGTAAAATAATGGGACTTAAGGCGGATAAATCCCTCGGACCTGATGGCCTACATCCTAGGGTCTTGAGAGAAGTGGCGGTAGGGATTGTGGATGCATTGGTGATCATTTTCCAGAACTACCTGGACTCAGGAAAGGTCCCGGCAGATTGGAAAACTGCTATTGTAACACCCTTATTTAAGAAGGGATGTAGACAAAAAGCTGGAAACTATAGACCAGTTAGCCTAACATCTGTGGTTGGCAAAATGTTGGAGTCCATTGTTATGGAAACAGTAACTGAGCATTTCGATAAACATATATTTAATAGGACAGAGTCAGCATGGTTTTACGAAGGGGAAGTCATGTTTTACAAATTTGCTCGAATTCTTTAAGGATGTAACATACAGGGTGGATAAAGGGGAACCAGTGGATGTGGTGTATTTGGACTTCCAAAAGGCATTTGACAAGGTTCCACTCAAAAAATTACTGATCAAGATAAAAAATCACGAGATTGGGGGTATTATACTGGCATGGGTGGAAGATTGGCTATCTAACAGAAAACCACGAGTTGGGATAAATGGTTCATTCTCGGGCTGGCAATCAGTAACTAGTGGTGTTCCGCAGGGGTCAGTGCTGGGACCCCAACTCTTTACAATCTATATTAACGATTTGGAGGAAGGGACCGAGTGCAACATATTCAAGTTTGCCGATGATACAAAGATGGGAGGGAAAGCAGTGAGTGAGGAGGATATAAAAAACTTGCAAAAGGACATAGACAGGCTAAATGAGTGGGCAGAGATTTGGCAGATGCAATATAATGTTGGAAAGTGTGAGGTTATGCACTTTGGCAGAAAAAATCAAAGAGCAAGTTATTATCTAAATGGAGAGAAACTGCAAAGTGCTACAGTACAAAGGGATCTGGGGGTCCTGGTGCATGAAACACAAAAAGTTAATATGCAGGTGCAGCAGGTGATCAGGAAGGCCAATGGAATCTTGGCTTTATTGCAAGGGGGATGGAGTATAAAAACAGGGAAGTCTTGCTGCAGTTATACAGGGTATTGGTGATGCCACACCTGGAATACTGCGTGCAGTTTTGGTTTCCATATTTAAGAAAAGATATACTTGCTCTTGAGGCGGTTCAGAGAAGGTTCACTCGGTTGATTCTGGAGATGAGGGGGTTGACGTATGAGGAAAGGTTGAGTAGGTTGGGACTCTACTCATTGGAGTTCAAAAGAATGAGAGGCGATCTTATCGAAACATCTAAGATTGTGAGGGGGCTTGATCGGGTGGATGCGGTGAGGATGTTTCCACTGATGGGTGAGGCTAGAACTAGGGGGCATAATCTTAGAATAAGGGGCTGCCTGATCAAAACTGAGAGGAGGAGAAACTTCTTCACTCAGAGGGTAGTAAATCTATGGAATTTGCTACCTCAGAGAGCTGTGGAAGCTGCGACATTAAATAAATTTATAACGGAGATAGATATTTTCCTAGCAGATAAGGGAATTAGGGGTTACGGGGAGAGGGCACGGAAGTGGACGTGAGTCTAGAATCAGATCAGCCATGATCCTATTGAATGGCGGAGCAGGCCCGAGGGGCCTTATAGCCTATTTGTGCTACTATTTCTTATGTTCTTATGATCTTATAAGTTCTTGCCGAATTTGTCTACAGTCCTACACCCACTGAACACCCTACTGCCAACGGGGGTACCATGGAAGTGGAGTGACGAATGCAAACAAGCTTTCCAGAAGAGCAAAGCATTGATCACATCAAAAGAGGTGTTGGCTCATTTCAACCCAGCACTACCAATTCGGTTGGCGTGTGATGCATCACCCTATGGCATTGGAGCGGTGCTGCCAGACAAATCCCCGGATGGCTCGGAGAGGCCTGTAGCCTTGGCATCTCGGTCACTAACCTCAGCCGAGCGTAACTTCGCCCAGATTGACAGGGAGGCCCTCAGCCTAGTGTGGGGAATGGAAAAGTTCAATCACTTTCTGCACGGGCAGAAGTTCACCTTGCTGATTGACCACCAACCACTTGTCTCCATCTTTAATCCAAAGAAGGGCGTTCCGGTGATGACTGCACAATGGCTACAAAGATGGTCCCTTTTTCTAGGGGCGAACCAATATGAAATCGAGTATAAGGCACGAAACAGCATGGAAATGCTGATGGGCTATGACGCCTGCCACTGCCTACTGCGGAGGAAGCACCAGCAGTGGACCCTGTCGAAATATTTTATTCAACTATAATTGAACGCTTGCCAGTAACTAACGCTGATATAGAGAAGGAGACCCCAAATGACCCGACACTGTCTCAGGTATATGACTTGACAGTGAAGGGATGGCCAACACATGGCGACTCACTGTTGCCAGCATTCTCATCCAGTAGAGAACAGCTGTCAGTATGCCAGGTGACCTTGATGTGTGGATACCGAGTGGTAATTCCACCGAAGTTAAGGGAGAGAGTGCTCAATGAGCTTCCTGAAGGCCATCTGGGAGGGGTGAAAATGAAAAGCCTTGCTAGGGCTTATGTGTGGTGGCCGGGGATCGATCAGCAAATCGAGGACCTGAAAAAGAGCTGCTCAGGATGCCAGAAGGTCCAAAATGCACCACCACATGCCCCTCTACACCCATGGGAGTGGCCCTCATCTCCATGGCAACGGGTGCATATTGATTTTGCTGGTCCATTCATGGACTCAATGTTTTAATAGCCGTGGATGCGCACTCGAAAAGGCCTGAGGTGATCAAAATGTCCTCCATCACCACGGAGGAAACTATTGCAGTCCTACGGACCATAATTGCCAGGAACAGCTTTCCAGAGCAGATTTGCTCTGATAACGGACCACACTGTTTGTGTCCGAAGAGTTTCGAAGATTTATGAAAAGGAATGGGGTAAGGCATTACACATCCGCCCCGTATCATCCAGCCACAAATGGATTGGCTGAGAGGTTCGTACAAACCTTTAGAAAAGCAGTAAGGGCCATGTGCGATGACGACATTCCACTGCAGCATAAGGTGGACAATTTCCTGTTAGCCTACAGAAATGCGACACATGCAGTCACCAACCAGACCCCGGCCTTGATGTTCTTTAACCGAAGGTTGCGATCTCATCTGGATTTGCTCAGTCCAAATGTACGAAGAGATGTTGAGAATAAGCAATTCCAGCACATCAATGAGAAGCCGACAAGGAGCTTCAATTTAGGGCAACCAGTCTTGGCCCGCGACTACCGAACAGAGAAATGGCAACCAGGAACGATCTGCACATGGCAGGGGCCATTAATGTACACAGTGGATGTTGGGGAGAGCATTGTGAGATGCCATGTTGACCAGATCCTAGAGTCACAGGAATGACTCAACCCCATGTCTCGCGTACCTGGTGATGAACCCGACATACAGGTAGCATCCACCCCAGAAACAGAACCAACCGACGACAGGGGGCCAGAATCGCCTCCGCACCAAGAGCAAGACACTCTGGAAAGGCGCTATCCAGAAAGGATCAGGATGCCTGCCCAAAGACTGAATTTATAAATATACTATTTTCAGTAAATGTTGCATGTTAAATGTGTTAATTGTAATTAGTTGATATTTAATTGTTAAATGAATGTTATGGTACTGTTAATCTAAAAGGGGAGGAATTGTAGTGTATGTACCTTTAAGGGGAGTCTACTTTTTACAGCTCCTGTATACTGTAGTACCGGCAGTGACCACACCTGTATATGAACCCTAAGTAGGGATCTGTACAATTAGTTTTAGAGTAACCCTCATTCAGTAAACACCTGTTGATTGTTCCCTGCAGTCTCTTGGCTAATTATTGAAGGGCAACATCAGGATACACGGATCTAACAGTTGGGAATATCAGAGTGTTGCAGTGAGGTGGATGGGATATATCAGAGAATGTTACAGTGAGTTTTGTGGTGTACATCAGAGGTTTACAGTGAGGCGTGTAGAGTATATCAGTGTTAGAATTATTAGTGTGGTGTATATAAGAGTGTTACAGTGCAGGATGAGGTGTAATGCCTAGAGTTACAATATGGGATGTGGGCTATAGCATAGTGTTACAGTGAAGGTGTGGATTATACCAGAGTGTTTCAGCGAGTGGTGTGAATTATATCATAGTGTGTTACAGTGTGGGATATATAAGAGTGTTACATTGTGGTTGTATCAGTGTGTCACAGTGAGTGGGGTGGGTTATATCAGAGTGTTACAGTGTGGCGTGTGGCATATATAAAGTGTTACATTGAGGCGTGTATAAGGGTGTTGCAGTGAAGGTAGTGGGGTATATCAGAGAGTAACATTTTGGGGTGTGAATTATATCAGAGTGCGTCACAACGCTGGAGGTGGATTATATCAGTGTGTCACATTGATTGATGTGGGGTATATACGATTGTAACAGTGAGTGATGTGGGGTAGCTCAGAGTGTTACTGTTTGGGGTGTGCGATATATAAGAGGGTTGCATTGTGGGGTGTATCAGTGAGCTACAGTGAGGGGTGTGGGGTATAGGAGTGTGTTAATTTGTGGGGTGTGAAGTATATCAGAATATGTTACAGTGAGGGGACCGGAGTATATAAGATTGGGACGAGTTTTATCAGTATTATAGTGAGAGTTATGTGGTATATCAGAGTGTTAGATCGAGGGATGTGGCGTATATCAGAGTATTACATCAATGTTTGAATTCCATATCAGAGTTTTACAGGGGTGCGGGGTATATCACTGCGTTGCACTGAAATTTGGGATATATTTAGTTGGGTGTGGTATATCTGTGTGTTTAATTGAAAAGTGTGGGGAATAGCAGTGTGTTAGATTGAGGGTTTGGGGCATATCAGATTGTTACAGTGAGGGGTGTGGTGTATATCAGAGTGTTACAGTCAGTGGTGTGGGGTACGTCAGAGTATTACAGTGAGGGTTTTAAAGTATATAAGAGTATTACATGGATAGGTGCATCAGTGTGTAACAGTGAGTGCTGGGGTGTATATCAGTGTGTTTCAGTGAGTATTGTGGTGTATATCAGAGTGTTACCGTGAGTGGCGTTGTTTATCTCAGTGTGTTACAGTGACGGGTGTATCCAGGTGTTCCAATTAAGGGAGCGGCATGTATCGGAGTGTTACAGTGAGGTTTGTGGTCTATATCAGAGGTTTACGGGGATGTTTGGTATATGAGGGCATTGCACTGAGAGGTTTGAGGTATATCAGACTTTTACAATGAAGAGTGTGGGGAATAGCAGTGCGTTACATTTAGGGGTGTAGGGTAAAGCAGGTTGTTATATTGCGGGGTGTGCAGTATATCAGAGTGTTACAGTGAGGGGTATAGAGTATATCAAAGTGTTACAGTGAAGAGTTTGTGGTTGTTCAGATTGTTAAAGTGATAACATAGTGTTATAGTGAGGGATGTGGTGTATAACCGAGTGTTAATTTGAGGAGTTTGTGGTGTATCAGAGCGTTATAGTGATGAGTGTGGGGTATAGCAGACAGTAACAGCGAGGTTTGTGGTCTATATCAGAGTTTTACGGGGGTGTGCGTTATATCAGGGCATTGCACTGAAAGAGTTGATGTATATCAGAGTGTTACATTTAGTGGGGTGTGGGATAACAGAGTGTTACAGTGAAGAGTATGGGGAAGGTTGCAGCGTGTTTTACAATGTTACCGTGAGGGCGTGGTGTATATCAGCGTGTTCGTGGGTGTGTTGTGTAACAGAGTGTTAAAGTGAGGCGTGTGGAGTATATCAGATTATTACAGTGAAGGCTGTTGGGTATATCAGAGTGTTACAGTGAGTTGCGTGGAATATATGAGACTGTTACAGTGAGGGGTGTGGGGGTATCAGACTCTTACGGTGAAGGGTGTGGGGTATATAAGAGTATTATAGTTAGGTTTGTGTGGAGATATTAGAGCGTTACAATGAGGCATCTTGAGTATATCAGTGTGTTTCATTATGGGGTGTGTTGTATTTCAGAGTTTTACAGTGAGGAGTGTGGGGTATTTCAGGGTGTTACAGTGTGGGGTATTGAGAATTTCACACTGTGTTACAGCTTGTGGTGTGGCATATAACAGTGTGTTACATTAAGGGGTTTGGTGTACATCAGAGTTTTTCAGTGCGGAGTGTGGGTTATTTCAGAGTGTTACAGTGTAGTGTGCAGAATATATCAGAGTATGTTACAGTGACGGTGTTGGAGTATATCAGAGTGTGTTACAGTGAGAAGTGCGAGGTATATCAGTATTAAAGTGAATGGTGTGGGGAGCAACAGCCCAGATTGTGCCACATATTAGAGTGTTACTGTGAGTGGTGTGGCGCTTATTAGATTGTTATAGTGAGTGGTGTGGTGTATATCAGTATGTTACAGTGAGGGGTGTGGGGTAATCAGAGTTCCCAGTGAGGGGACTGGGTTATATTACTGTTTTATAATTTGGGATGTGTAGTTTATCAAAGTGTTACATTGACGGGTTGGGGTATTTCAGACTGTTATAGTGAGGGGTGTGGGGTATATCAGTGTTAGTGTGAGGGGTGTGGGTATATCAGCGTGTTACAGTGTGGGGTACGGTGTATAAAAGATTTTTTAATTGAGGGGTTTGGCGTATATAAGAGGGTTACAGCGAGGGTTGTGGTCTATATCTGAGAGTTACAGTTGTGTGGTGGTATATCAGGGCTTTGCAGTGTGTGGTGTGGGATATATCAGTGTGTTGCAGAGAGGGATGTGGGATATATCAGAGTGTTGCAGTGAGTGGTGTGGGATATCTCAGATTGTTACAGTGTTGGGTGTGTATTGTATCAGAGTGTTACAGTGAGGTGTTTTGGGTATATCAGAATGTTACAATGAGGGGTGTGCGGTATATCAGAGAATGTTACAGAGAGTGGTGTGGGACATATCAAAATGTTACGGGTGTGGCTGTATATTAGAGTGTTACAGTAATTGGTGTGGGTTATATCAGAGTGTGTTACTTCGAGTGGTATGGAATATACCTGAGATACAGTGCAAAGCTCCCTCTACACTATACCATATACCATCAAACACGTCCAAGACACATGCTGCTCTCGTTAAAGACAGAGTAAAGCTTCCTCTGCACTGCCCCACCAAAAAAAACACGATAGTTACAGCATGAGTTAGATGGAGAATGAAACTCCCTTCACACTGTCGCATGAAACACTCTCAGGTCAGGTACAGCAAGGGTTAGAAATAGAGTAAATGTCGCTGTACAGTGTCCCATCAAACATTAACAAAACAGGTACAGCACTGGTTCGAAATAGCAGAAATCTCCCTCTACACTGTACCATCAGACCATCCCATGGCACGTCCTGCTTTGGCGAAACACAGAGTAAAGATTCCCCGGCACTGTCCCACCATACACTCCCACGATAGATATGGCATGAGTTAGATAGAGAGTAAAGCTCCCTCTACACTGTCCCATCATGCAATCCCAGTGCAGGTACAGCACGGGTTAGATATAGAGTGAAGCTCCCTCTGAATTGTAACATCCAACTCTCCCAGAGCATGCGCAGCTCTGGTAAAACACAGAGTAAAACTTCCTCTGCGCTGTGGCATCAAAAACTGCCACTATATTTACAACATGAGTTAGATAGAGAGTAAAGTTCCCTCTACACGGTCCCATCAAACACCACCAGGGCAGCTCCAGCACGGATTACACACAGAATAAACGTCGCTCTACCCTGTCGCATCAAGCACAC
This sequence comes from Somniosus microcephalus, assembly GCF_052327205.1. NCBI lineage: Eukaryota > Metazoa > Chordata > Chondrichthyes > Squaliformes > Somniosidae > Somniosus > Somniosus microcephalus. The sequence continues at coordinate 39,202,663 of NW_028225181.1, read as the reverse complement.
CCAGGGCACGTAAAGCAATGGTTAGATAAACAGTAAGTCTTCCTCCACATTTTCCGATCAAACACTCCAATGGCAAGTACAGCACGGATAAGATACAGAATAAATCTCCCTCTGCACTGTCCTATCAAGCAACCCCAAAGTAGGTAAAGCACTTGTGATAAATCCATTAAGTGGTACAAGGACTCAAAGAGGCGATATTGTAGAATTAACACGAGTACTTTATTAACAACTGGGAAACACATGCATCAGGCCTGCATCCTGGCATTCGACCTTTGCTGACCTTAACAGGAATTAAAACCCCCGACCTTAGCAGCAGCATTGGCTACAGCACCAACCGGTGGACAGCCCCAACCATAACTACCCAGATCCTTATATCCCTCCCCCCTTAAGATTTCAGTCTGAATTCCTTAACAAACAACCATTCCTAAGGGTCACATAAGTAGTCTCCATTCACCATGTTCCATACTTGAAGAATCTAACAGGTCAGTATCAGTCTCTCTGTGGCTTGTGAGTCCTTTGTGAACGTCTAACAGTAAAGTTCCTGCTTGTTTGTGGTGAAGCCACCAGCTGCTCCTGAGCAGTGCTCGGTGTATCTGACTCTGCAACGGTGGTTCCCTCTTGACGAATGGGTTCCTGTGGAATTTTCTCTGTCCCTGGTGGTGGCACCACTGATGCACTTGGATAACTGGGGGTAAACCTGTCCTCAGTCATTGCATCTGGAACCTTCATTTCAATTTCCCCGTTTCTGGGAAGTATCTGATCTACATGTCTGCGTACTACCCTACCATCTCCCAACATGACCTTGTATGATACTGGAGCGGTCATTGAGTCTATGAAGCCACTTTGGTCCATAACTGAAATTCCTGGAAAGGACCGCATCTCCTTCTCCAAAACTTCAGCTCTTTGTTCTTTTGTCATGGTTCTCTTTTTGTTTGTTTTGTCTGTTTTCTATTTTCCTTTTTAGGTCTGGGTGGACAAGGTCAAGAGTGGATCTTAGCCTACGACCTAATAACATCTCAGCAGGAGCGAGTCCTGTGGTGGATTGAATTGTTATTCTGTAGCTGAACAGAACCCATGACAATTTGGCTGCTAAACTCCCTTCTGCACTTTTTTTCATCATATCTTTAAATGTTTGTATGGCTCTCTCCGCAAGTCCATTTGAGGACGGATGATATGGAGCTGAGGTCACCTGCACTACGCCATTTTTTCTCAAGAACTCTTTTGTCTCTATACTCACAAAACAAGTGGCATTGTCACTTACCACGATCTCCAGTAGCCCTTGATTATTGAATCTCTGACGCAGGCAGTCTATAGTAGTAGTGGTGGAAGCAGAATTTACAGGATAAACACCCATCCATTTTGGAATGTGCATCAATGATTATGAGGAACATCTTCCCCATGAATGGACCCGCATAATCCAAGTGCAATCTTCTACATGGTTTTTCCGGCCACTCCCAGGGGTGGAGAGGAGCTGCTGCTGGTGCCTTCCAGTGTTCCTGACAAATGCTGCATGTCTTGACTAGATTTTCTATCGCCTCATCTACCTTTGGCCACCACAAGTAACTCCTAGCCAAGGCTTTCATATGCAAGACCCCAGGACGACACTGATGTAGTTGCTCTAGGATAGACTTTCGTGCTGGCTGTGGAATAATCACTCGTGCTCCACACAACACGCAACCATCCTGCACACTCAGCTGTTTTCCTGACACTGTAGGGTGTGAAGTCAGCCCCTTCCGGTGTGGCCATCCCCTCACCACATATTCTCGAACTCTAGACAGTACTGGAACTTTACCTGCCCATGTTCCTACTTGCTCTGCAGTCACAACTGCCGTGTCAGTGTCCTCCAACATCAAAACTCTGTCCTCTGGAGCTGCACGGATAGGTGTGCCTGGCAGTGGAAGATGGCTCAAGGCATTTCTGTACCCATGGTAGTTGCCCGCCTTGTAGACGATGACATACTCAAATGATCTCAACGTCACGGCCCACCTCTGGATCCGGGGTGACACCATCTGTGGAACTGCTTTCATTTCATTGAAAAGAGAGAGAAGAGGTATATGATCGTTGCATATGGTGAACTTCCTGCCATATATGTACTTCTGGGAACTCTGTAACCCAAACATTACTGCTAACCCCTCTTTGTCTAACTGGGAATAGTTTTTTTTCCGCTGGTGTTAGAGTTCGGGACATAAACCCTATTGGTCTTTCAGTTCCATCTTCCATGCAGTGTGAAAGAACTGCCCCCACCGCGTAAGGTGAAGTGTCACAAGAGAGAATTATGTCTTTCTCTGCATTGTAGTGAACCAGCACATCCGACGAAAGCATCAGTTACTTGGACTGTTCAAATGAAACCCCCTGCTCCTCTTCCCACTGCCACTGTGTCTCCTTGTGCAGTAGTTTGTGAAGAGCTGCTAACACTGTTGATAAGTTTGGTAAAAACCTGTTATAATTGTTCAACAGTCCCAGGTAAGCTTTTAACTCAGTCACATTTGTAGGAGCAGGGGCGTCCTGCAGTGCTTGTACCTTCTCCTTGAGTGGATGGAGCCCAGTGGTGTCCACTCTGTTTCCCAGGAACACTGCCTCATTCCCAGGAAAGTGCACTTACTCCTCTTGAACCGGAACCCTGCCCTCTCCAATCTCTGTAGTACCTCTCTCAGAGTGCTCAGATGCTCATGGTCGGTTCTTCCCGTCACCAGAATATCATCCAGATAGATGGAAACATGTGGAATCCCTAGCAGTACACCTTCGATTGTCCTCTGGAAGATAGCTGGACTAGATGAGACACCAAACGGTAAGCTGTTATATGTAAACAAATCTTTGTGTGTATTTATGGTGACATACTTCTTTGATTCGTCATCCAGTCTAATCTGCAGTAAGCATGACTCATATCCAACTTTGTGAATTTTTTTCTCCAGCCAGGTTTGCAAAGAGATCCTCTGTTTTGGCAATAGGATACTGCTCTAGTTTGGACACCCGAATGACTGTCAAATTATAGTCTCCACAGAGTCTTCCTGAATTGTCCGGTTTTAAAACAGGTACTATGGGAGCTGCCCATTCTGAACATTTCACTGGCTCCAGTATGTTCTCACTCAATAGACGGTCAAGCTCAGCCTCTACCTTTGGCTTCATGGCATAAGGCACAGGTCGTTGTTTAAAAAACCTTGGCGGTGCCTCCTTGTCTACATAAATCTTAGCTGGGGGGCTAAGTTCCTCCTTGAACACATTCTCATGTTCACTCAACACTTCTTGCAAAGCCAACTGTTTGCCCGCATCTAATTGATGTACTGCTCCCCAGTCTATTTTAAGTTCTTTTATCCAGCCCCGACCTAACAGGTTTGGTCCGGTACCCGATACTATAACTACAGGTAGCTGTTCCACTGTGTCCCTGTGTTGCACAATTACCTTAGCTGTACCTATTGTCGCTACTCGTTCACCTGTATATGTTTTAAGATGCAGGGAGCAAGGCTTTAACTCTGGAACTTTTGCACGGTTCCACAATTTTGAGTACTCTGCCTTGTTCATTATGGTCATGCCGCACCCTGTATCTACTTCAAAGTTCACCTTAGATTCATTTACTGTCAGTTTCAATGTGATAGGAGCCACTTTTGGAATGTTCCCTAACATGCTATACATTATGAACATGTCCTCTTCTTCCTCAGCTTCCCCGCTGATGTGGTTTTCTCCATGTTTTTTCACTTCTCTCCCTTGGTTTTGCTGTCCTTCCCCTTTTGGTTTGGTTTCCTCCACAGGTGATTTCGCACTGCTAGCTCGTTTTAAGTGTCCTTGTATCCCACACTTGTAGCAGTTTTCCTCCAGAAACCGGCTTTCACTCGCCAGGTGATCGTCATTGCATCTATAACATGCCTTCACATGCTCATGTTGTGGTTTCTGACTCATGTTCAACTTGTGCACAACAACCTGACCTGCAACTTGCGTAGCATCAGCCCTGTCTGAACCCTGTATTTCTTTTACATCTTGGTTCACTGTCTCTATGGCTTGAGCAAGTTCCAATGCTTTTTTATAAGTGAGCCCAGTCTCAGATAATAATCTACGCTGCATTCGGTCGTCCATAATTCCGCAAACTAGCCTATCTCTCAGCATTTCCTTCAGGTTTTTCCCATAATTGCAATCTTGTGCTAATTTATGCAACACCGCTACATAGTCCATTACGCTCTCTCCCTCTTTTCTGTTCCTTGAATTAAACTTGAACCGCTGTACAATCTCACTAGGCGTAGGGTTGTAATGTCCTTTTAGCAAGGCCACTAGTTCACCAAATGATTTGTCTCCAGGCTTTTCAGGACTGAGCAGATCCTTCATCAAACTGTAGGTTTGGCTTCCCACTGAACTAAGCAGAATGGCTTTCCTTTTTCCGGCATCATTTTTTTAATTGCTTCGAAAAAATAACCCAAAACTTGACAGTATTCCTCCCAAGATTGTGGTTGAATATCCAAAGCGGAGACCGTTCCTACCATGGCTGCCATGCTCTCTTCCAACTGGTAGCTAACCGTAGCTTGTAGTTTTGTTGTTTAAATGTACCGGCAGACTTTTCTTCGTTATTCAGGGTCCTTTAGTTACCTCGTCACCAAATGTGATAAATCCATTAAGTAGAACAAGGACTCAAAGAGGTGATATTGTAGAATTAACACGAGTACTTTATTAACAACTGGGAAACTCATACATCAGGCCTGCATCCTGGCATTCGACCTTTGCTGACCGTAACAGGCAGTAAAACCCCTGACCTTAGCAGCAGCATTGGCTACAGCACCACCCGGTGGACAACCCCAACCATAACAACCCAGATCACTGTAGCACTGGTAAGATACAGAGTAAAGCTTCCTCTACATTTTCCCCTCAAACATCCCCATGGCAGATACAGCACGTGCAAGAAACATTGAAAAGCACCCTCTACACTGTACAGCAAACACTCCCAGGCCTGGTTCAGCACGTGTTAGATAAAGAGTAAAGCTCTCTCAAAATTGTAACATCACACACTCCCAGGGTAGAAACAGCACGGGGTAGAAACAGAGTGAAGCTCCATCTACACTGTGCCAACAAACACTCCCAGGGTAGGTAAAGCACGGGTTAGATACTGAGTAAATCTCCCTTTGCACTGTCCCATCTAAGATTCCCAGGTCACGTGCAGCAATGGTTGGATAAAGAGTTAAGCTTCCTCTATATTGTCCCAACCATCACTGCCAGGGCACATGCAGCACTGGTTAGATGCAGAGTAAATCTTCCGCTACACTCTCCCATCAAACACACCCAGCGCAAGTACAGCACTGGTTAGATAAAGAGTGAAGCTACCTCTAAGCTGCCCTATCCAACACTCCATGGACAGTTACAACACTGGTTAGGTAGCCAGTAAATTTTTCTCTGCACAGACCTATAAAACACTCCCAGGGCAGCTACAGAATAAGTTAGATACTGACTGAATCTTGCTCTACACTGTCCCAGCAAACAGTTCCATGACAGTAAGAGCACGGGTTAGATACAGATTAAAGCTCCCGCTTCACTTTCCCATCTAAAAGTCCCAGGGCATGTAAAGCAATGGTTAGATAAAGAGTAAAGCTTCCTCTGCACTGTCAAATCAAACACTCCCAGGGTAGGTACAGCATGAGTTAGATCGCCAGGAAATCCCCTTCTACAATGTCCCATGAAACACTCCCAAAGTAGTTAAATCACGGTTTAGATAAAGTGTAAAGCTGACACTTCATTGTACCATCCAAACTCTCCCAGGGCTCGGACAGTACTGGTTAGATAGAGAGTAAAGCTCCCTCCACACTGTAACATCAAACACTTCCAGGGCAAGAGCTACTCTTGTGAGACACAGAGAAAAGATTCCCTGCACTGTTCCACCAAACACTCACAAGATAGTTACAGCATGAGTTATATAGAGAGTTAATTTGCCTTTACACTGTCCGATCAAACTAGCCCAGGGCAGGTACAGCACGGGTTAGATAAAGTGTTAAGCTCCCTCTACTCTGTCCCATCAAGCACACCGAGGGCATGTAAAGCAATGGATAGATAAACCTCCGGCTGATTACCGCATACCACCCCCCTCAGCAGATGCATCAGTACTCCTCCATGTTGAACACCAATGGGAAGAAGCACTGAGAGTAGCAATGGCACAGCATTTACTCTGGGTTAGTGAATTCAATGTCCATATAGAAGAGTGGCTCAGTAGCTCCATTACTGACCGAGCTCACCGAATCCAAATCTACATAGATGCCAGTCTGGGCCTGCGACATGTGGTGAGAGAAGTAGCACGATGCAAAAATTTACTTGAGGTCGTTCTCACCAATCTACCTGTCGCAGGTACATCTGCCCATGACAGTATTGGTAGCAGTGACCACCGCACGGTCATTGTGGAGAGGTGACCAGTCTTCACACTGAGGACACCCTCCATCGTGTTGTGAGGCACCACCACCATGCTAAATGGGAAAGATTCAGAACAGATCTAGCATCTCAAAACTGGCGATCCATGAGGCGTGTGGCCCATCAGCAGCAGCAGAATCGTATTCCAATACAATCTGTAACCACATGGCCCGGCATATTTCTCACTCTACCATTACCATCAAGCCAGTGGACCAACACTGGTTCAACAAGGATTGTAGCAGAGCATGCCGGGAGCAGCACCAGGCATACCTAAAAATGAGCTGCCAACCTGCAGAGGGTGCAAGACAGGACTATATGCATGCTAGAAAGCGGAAGCAGCAAGCTATAGACAGGGCGAAGCAGACCCACAGTTAACGGATTAGATCAAAGCTCTGCAGTCCTGCTATATCCAGTCGGGAATGGTGATGGACCATTTCACAACTAACGGGAGGAGGAGGCTCCTTGAATATCCCCATCCTAAATGATGGTGGAGCCCAACACTTGAGAACTAAAGACAAGGCTGAAGTTTTTTCAAACATCTTCAGCCAGAAGTGCTGAGTGGATGATACATATCGGCCGCCTCCTGAGGTCCGCACCATCACAGAAGCTAGTCTTCAGCCAATTCGATTCACTCCACGTGAGTTCAAGAAACGGCTGAGCGTACAGGATAGAGCAAATGCTATGGGCCCCGAAAATATCTTGACTGCCATGCTGAAGACTTGTGCTTCAGAACTATCCACGCATCTAGCCAAGCTGTTCCAGTGCAGCTGTGAAATTGGTATCTATTCGACAATGTTGAACACTGCCCCGGTTTGTCCTGTCCACAAAAAGCATGACAAGTCCAACCTTGCCAATTACCGCCCCATCACTCTACTCTCAATCATCAGCAAAATGATGGAAGGTGTCATCGACAGTGCTATAAAGGGGAACTTACTCACCAATAACCTGCTCACTGACGCTCAGTTTGTGTTGCGCCAAGAGCACACCTCATTACGGCCTTGGTCCAAACATCGACAAAGGAACTGGATTTCAGAGGTGAGGTGAGAGTTACTGCCCTTGATATCAAGGCAGCATTTGAACGAGAGTGGCATCAAGGAGCCCTAATGAAATTGAAGTCATTGTGCATCAGGAGGAAAACGCTCCTCTGGCAGGAGTCATACTTGGCACAAAGGAAGATGATTGTGGCGGTTGAAGGTCAATCATCACAGCCTCAGGACATCAATGCAGGAGTTCCTCAGGGCAGTGTCCTTGGCCCAACCATCTTCAGCTGCTTCATCCATGTTCTTCCTTCAACATAAGTTCGGAAATGGTAATGTTCTCTGATAACAGCACAGTGTTCAGCACCATTCACAACTACTCAGAAAATAAAACAATCCATGCCCGCATGCAACAAGACCTGGACGACGTTCAGGCTTGGGCTGATAAGGGGCATGTAACATTTTTGCCACAAAAGTGCCAGGCGATGATTATCTCCAACAAGCGAGAGTCTAACCACCTCCATTTAACATTCAACAGCAATACCATCGCCGAATCGCCCACCATCAACATCCTTGGGGTCACCAGTGACGAGAAACTTAACTGGAGCAGCCAAATAAATACTGTGGCCACAAGAGCAGGACAGGGGCTAGGTATTCTGCGGCGTGTGTCTCCCCTCCTGACTCCCCAAAGGCATTCCAGCATCTAAAAGTCACAAGTAAGGAGTGTTATGGAATACTCTCCTCTTGCCTGGATGAGTGCAGCTCTAAAAACATTGAAGAAGCTCGACATCATCCAGGACAAATCAATCCGTTTCATTGGCACCCCATCCACCTCTTTAAAGCAATACTCCCTCCAGCACTGGCGGACCTTGGCTACAGTGTATTCCATCCACAAGATGCACTGCAGCAACTCACCAAGGCTTCTTCGGCAGCAACTCCAAAACCCGCGACCTCTACCACCTAGAAGGTCAAGGGCAGCAGGTGCATGTGAACACCAGCTGCTCAAAGTAGCCCTCCAAGTAACACACCTGGAAATATATCGATCATTGACGCTGGGTGAAAATCCTAGAAATCCCTCCCTAACAACACTGTGGGAGTACCTACAGCAAACAGACAGCAACGGTTTTAGAAGGCTGATCCCCACCGCCGGCTCGCGGGCAATTAGCGATGGGCAAAATATACGGGCCGTTCCAGGGACGCCCATATCACACTCCCTCAGTATGCCCCTCCGACCGTGCAGTGCACACACAGTACTGTCCCTCAGACAGTGCAGTGCTCCCTCAGTAGTGACCCTCCCACAGTGTATCGCTCCATCAGTACTGCCCCTCCATCAGTGCAGTGCTCCCACAGTACGGCCCCTCCAACAGAGCAGCGCTCCCTCAGTGCTGCCCCACCGACAGTGCGGTTATCGCTCAGTACTGTCCCTCCGACATGCGGCGCTTATTCAGTACTTTACCTCCGATAGTGCAGCGCTCTCTCAGTACTGCCCTTCCAACAGTGCAGCGCTGCCTCAGTACCATCCAGTCTCACAGTGCTGTGCTCCGTTAGTACTGTCCCTCCGACAGTGCAGCGCCCCCTTAGTACTGCCACTCCACAAAAGCAGTGCTCCCTCAATACAGCTACTCCGACAGTGCGGCGCTCGCTCAGTGCTGCCCCTTCAACAATGCAGTGCTCCTCATTACTGCCCCTCCGACAGAGCAGTGCTCCCTCAGTACTTGCCCTCTGACAATGCAGTACTCCCTCAGCACTGACCATCCGAAAGTGCAGCTCTCCCACATTACTGCCCATCCGGTAGTGCATTGCTCCCTCAGTACTGCTCCTCTGACAATGCAGCACTCCCTCAATACTGCCCCTCTTACAGTGCAGTTATCCCTCAGTACTGCCCTTCCGACTGTGCGGTGTTCCCTCTGTACTGTACCTCCGAAAGTGCAGCGCTCTATCAGTACTGCCCCTCCAAACGTGCAGTGCTGCCACTGCACTGTCCAGTCTGACCGTGCAGTGCTCCATCAGTACTTTCCCTCCGACAGTGTGGCACTCCCTCAGTACGGCCCCTCCAACAATGCAGCGCTTCCTATTACTACCCCTCCGACAGTGCAGTCCTCCCTCAGTAATGGCCCTCTGAGAATTCAGCGGTTCCTCAATACTGACCATATTTCAGTGCAGCTATCGTGCCTTACTTCCCTCCAACAGGGCAGGGCTTCCTCACTGCTGGCCCTCCGAGAAAGTAACACTCCTTCCGTACTGCCACTCCGACAGTACAGTGCTTCCTCAGCACTGCCCCTCTAACAATGCAGCGCTCCCTCAATACTGCCCCTCCGACAGTACAGATCTCCCTCAATATTGCCCATCCGACAGTGCAGCGCTCCCTCAGTACAGCTCCTCCGACATTGCAGCACTCCCTCAGTACAGCCCCTCCAAGATTTCGGCGCTCCATTAATACTGACCCTCCGACAGTGCCGTGGTCCCTCAGTGCAGCCCCTCTGACAGTGCAGCGCTGCCTCAGTACGGCCCCTCCGACAGTGTGGCATCCCCTCAATACTGCCTCTCTGAATGTGTGGTGCTACCTCAGTACTGCCCCTCCAACAGTGCTGCGCTCCCTCAGTACTTCCCCTTCAAAAGTGCAGCGCTCCCTCAGTACTGCCTGAATAGTTTCTAAGGAAGCTAGATTTATTTTGTGATGGACATCCAAACCCGAATTGGCCTGGATCTTTTCCATAACCTTAGGGATTTGGCACAAGTTTAAAGAGTGAGTCTCTCCTTCGGAGACCCTGTTTAAATAGGGAGTCTCTCCATTAGGGATAGCAAATACTGCGGATGCTGGAAATCCGAAATAACAACAGAAAACGCTGGAAAAACTCAGCAGTCCAGGGCAGCATCCATGGAGAGGGAAATAGAGTTACCGTTCCAGGTCGATTTCCGTTTCGTCAGAACTGGAAAAATGTAGGAAATTGAAGGATGGTTTAGGGGCTGGGAAAATGGGGAGGGGATGAAAGAACAAAATGGATGGCCAGTGATAGGATAGAAAGCAGGAGAGATTAAGAGACATTGAGAGACATCAAGAGATATTCAAGGTGAGAGGAGGTGTTCATGGGAAATGTTAGGAAACAAAGGATGGCTCTAGATGGTGTGTGAAATCCGCTGGCAGAATGAAGGGCAGCTGCCATATGGGAGGGAAGAAGAAAATAAAACACGGATCGCATTCAACGGATCATCCTCCACCATTTCCGCCACCTACAGAGTGATCCCACCACCAAACGTATCTTCCTCTCACCTCCCCTTTCAGCATTGCGTAACATCCCCATTCAGCAACATCGACACAGACACCGGGAAATACCTCGCCCAAGACCTCAAAAAGTGCAGGAGTAGCAGCCGGGTAGGCAGCGAGCACATCGAGTCACTTCGCTGGGAGCAAGCTGAAGCCAAGCGTAAACAACGGAAGGAGCGCACCTCAACCAAAGCACCAAACCGAACCACCCCTTCAACCAACATCTTCCCCACCTGTGACAGAGACAGTTGGACAGGCATTGGACTCATCATTCACCTGAGAACTCATATTTAGTGTGGAAGCAAGTCATCCTTGGTTCCGAAGGACAGCCTAAAAAAAGAAGGTTGCACGGCCAAATTAAAATAAGCTGAGATTTTTATATTTCTAACTTCTTATCTGCTTATCAAGGCGAGGTATGTCAGTGCTGGGGAAGGAAGCAATTCCCCTTTATAACCAGTGTCACCATCGAGCGCTGCCAGGGGCAGGGACAGCACGGGTTAGGTAGTATGTAGATAATAGCAAAATACTGCGGATGCTGGAAACCTGATATAACAACAGAAAATGCTGGAAATATACAGCAGGCCAGGCAGCATCCGTAGAGAGAGAAACAGAGTTAACGTTTCAGGTCTGGGAACCTTCATCAGAACAGGAAAAAGCTGGAAATGTAACAGATATTAAGCAGGTGTAGGGGGGGTTAGGAGGGGAGGAAGGAATTGAAAGAACATACCGTGAAAATGTTGCAAATGGGAATGGCAAAATCATACCGCATGAAAAATGGGGGCAGGGTTTATTATCTGAAATTGTTGAACTCGATATTGAGTCCGGAGGACTGTAAAGTGCCTAATCGGAAGATGAGGTGCTGTTCCTCGAGCTTACTGTGAGCTTCATTAGAACAATGTAATAGGCCGAGAACTGACAGATCACAGTGGGAGTGAAGCGGAGAATTAATGTGACAGGCGACTGGAAGCTCAGGGTCAGCCTTAAGGACTGAATGGAGGTTTTCCGCAAAGCGGTCGCCCAATCTGCGTTTGGTCTCCCCAATGTAGAGGAGACCGCATCGTGAGCAGTGAATACAGTATATTAAATTGCAAGAAGTAGAATTAAATCGCTGTTTCACCTGGAAGGGGTGTTTGGGGCCCCGGGCAGTGGGAAGGGTTGAGGGAAAAGGGCATGTGTTGCATCTCCTGCGCTTGCACGGGAAGGTGCCAGATGAAGACGAAGGGCTGCTGGGGGTGACTGAGGAGTGGACCAGGGTGCCACGGAGGGAGCGGTCCCTTTGGAATGCTTTCAGCACCTCATAAAGAGGAGGAGAATGAAGACACTGGCCTAGATCGGGAGGGTGACGTTAAAATAGGCCAAGATCTCGTACCTGGGGATGTAGATAGAGGTGTTGGTTGTGATTCTGACCATATTGCAATGCTGATATGCTGAATTCTCCACCTTATATCTGCAACACAACAAATTAATAAATCATTTAGGGACGGTCACTAACTATCCATCAGTTACATGGGATTGAGGGAGATGATGAAGGGCAGCATGTTTTTAGGTACAGTCCCTAAATATCCAGGTAAATGGGGTGGGAGGAGGGACCAATCTGAATGAGGTGCAAATGTGTGTGAGTGTAGGGACGGTACCTGAGAGACATCAGACACAAGGCTGATGGAGTGTGTGCTTAGGGACTGTCCCTAACTATCCAACAGGCACACGGAGGTTAGGGTGCTTTTTATGGAGGGAGTGTGTTTAGGCACGGTTCCTAACTATTCAGGTACATGGGTGAGGGATCTGATTGAGAAGAGTGTGTGAGTGTTTAGGCACGGTCCATAGCTATAAGGGTAACGTGTAAGGGAGCTGATCGAGGCGAGTTTGCTGTGTTTAGGGACTGTCCCTAACTATTAGGTACTTGTGTAGGGAGCTGACTGAGGAGAGTATGTTGTGTTTAGGGACGGTCCCTAAATATTAGGTACCTGTGTAAGGGCCGGGCCCTAACTATCAGTTTCATGGTTAAGGGAGCTGATTGAGGAGAGTGTGACATGTGTAGAGACGGTCCCTACCTATCAGGCACATGTGTAAGGGAGCTGATTGAGGAGAGTGCCTGTTTACAAAATGTCCCTAACTATCAGGTACATGTGTAAGGAAGCTGACTGACGTGTCTGTTTATTCAGAGACTATCGCTAACTATCAGGTTCCTGTGTAAGCGAGTTGCTTGCGGAGTGTGTGTGTGTTTATGCATGGTCCCAACTATCAGGTTCAGGTGTAATGTAGCTGATTGACGAGTGTGTGTTGTGTTTAGGGACGGTCGCTAACTGTAAGGTTCATGTGTAAGGGAGCTGATTGAGGAGAGTTTGTGTTAAGGGACCATCCCTAACTATCAGGTACATTGCTAAGGGAGCTGATTGAGGAGAGCTTGTGTTTAGTGACTTTCCCAAACTATCAGTTACATCAGTTACATGTGTAACGGAGCTGAATGAGGCGTGTGTGTGTTTAGGGACAGTCCCTAACTATCTGCTACATGTGTAAGGGAGCTGATTGATGTGAGTGTGTGTTTAGGGTATGTCCCTATCTATCAGGTAGAAGTGTAAGGGAGCTGATTGAGGCAAGTGTGTGTGGTTAGGGACGGCAATTAACTATCCATCAGGGCCACAGAAGGAGCGTGGTACTCACAGAATGGAGTGATCATCGGAGAACTCCACACTCAGCATGACATGGAACGGGTAGTTCACAAATGCATTGTATCGAGCCCAGGTGTGGCAAGAAGGCAACTGCTGGATGTAGAACCCGCCCAGGAGGAGAGGCGTCAGCATGAAGGTAGAGGCAAAGTTGATAGACTGGTCAATCCTCAGGAAGGCGGCGCTAGCAAACAAACCGATGGACTGAGAGAGAGAAATAGAAAGAGGAGCAGGAGGTGTGGAATGAATATTGTCTATCTACAGGTAAAACCCCAACCGCCGTAAGAACATAAGAACATAAGAAATAGGAGCAGGAGTAGGCCAATCGGCCCCTCGAGCCTGCTCCGCCATTCAATAAAATCATGGCTGATCTGATCCTAACCGCCAATCCACTGTGACAGGACTATCTCCTGAATCTAACAGAATTAGACACACGAAATAGGAGCAGGATTAGGCTACACGGCCCCTGGGCCCGCTCTGCTACACACAGGGCCATGACCGATCCGAACTTAGACTCATGTCCAAATTCCTGCCGGCTCCCCGTAACCCTTAATTCCCTTTTCTTCTAGGAAACTGTCAATTTCTGTTTTAAATTTATGTAATGATGTAGCTTCGACAGCTTTTTGGGGCAGCATATTCCGTGGACCTACCACGCTCTGAGTGAAGTAGTTCCTCCTCATCTTAGTTTTGAAAGAGCAGCCCCTTATTCTAAGACTATGCCCCCTAGTCCTAGTGTCACCCATCATCGGGAACATCCTCCCCGCACCCACCCGATCCAAACACTTCACAATCTTATATGTTTCAATAAGATCGCCTCTCATTCTTCTGAACTCCAATGAGTAGAGTCCCAATCTACTCAACCTCTCCTCATATGTCCATCCCCTCATCCCCGGGATTAACCGAGTGAACCTTCTTTGTACTGACTCGAGAGCAAGTATGTCTTTTCTTAAGTATGGACACCAAAACTGTATGCAGTATTCCAGGTGCGGTCTCACCAATACCTTGTACAACTGAAGCAATACCTCCCTATTTTTATATTCTATCCCCCTAGCAATGAAAGCCAACATTCCATTGGCCTTCTTAATCACTTGCTGCACCTACATACTAACCATTTGAGTTTCGTGCACCAGGATCCCCAGATCCCTTTGTACTTCAGTACTTTCCAGTTTCTTGCCATTAAGATAATAACTTGCTCTACGATTTTTCCTGCCAAAGTGCATAACCTCACACTTTCCAGTATTGTATTCCATCTGCCAAATCTCTGCCCACTTACTTAGCCTGTCTATGTCCCCTTGCAGGTTTTTTATTTCCTCCTCACTCACTACTTTCCCTCCCATCTTAGTATCATCTGCAAACTTTGATATGTTACACTCGATCCCCTCCTCCAAATCGTTAATATAGATTGTAAAGAGTTGGGGACTTTTTACTCTCCCTTCCATCACACACCCACAGCTTACCGCTACCCTAGCAGACACTGGGATTCACCCTCGCATTGGATTCAAAATATCATGGTTCAAGCCCCACAATCCTAGGCCTACACTCCCCAATTTGCAAGTGCTGAGGAAGCGCTGCAATGTTGGATGGGCTGTACTGAGGGAGCGCTGCACTGTCGGAGGGGCATTGCTGAGGGAGCGCGGCACTGACAGAGGGGCAGTACTGAGGGAGCGCCTTACAGTCAGAGGGACAGTACTGAGGGAGAGCTGCACTGTTGGAGGAGCAGTACTGAGGGAGCGCTGCACTGTTAGACGGGCTTTACTGAGGGAGCGCTGACATGTTGGTGGGGCAGTATTGCGGTAGCGCTGCACTGACAGAGGGGAAGTACTGAGGGAGCGCTTTACTGTCAGAGCGACAGTACTGAGGGAGCGCTGCACTGTTGGAGGGACAGTAAAGAGGGAGCGCTGCTGTCGAGCTTCTTGAGTGCTTTTCGAGCTGTCCCTACAAACATCCCTATTTCTGTAACCTTCTCCAGCCCTACAAATCTCCCTATCTGTATACACCTCCAGCTCCAACAACTATCCCTATCTCTGTAACCTCCTCCAGCCCCTACAACCCAGTCCAAAGATGTGCCGGTTAGGATGATTGGCTATGATAAATTGACCCTTACTGTTAGGGGGATTAAATACGTGAGGTTACAGGGATAGGGTGGGATATGTGTTGGTGTAGGGGTTGTGGTGATCGGGTGGGATATGTGTCAGTGCAGGCTCGATGGGCCGAAATGGCCTGTATCTGCACTGTGGGGTTTCTGTGATTTCTGTGAACACTCCCTATCTCTGCAACCTCCTCCAGACAGCAACATTACCTATCTCTGTAACCTCCTCCAGCCCTGCGACCCTCCCTATTTCTGTAACGGCCTCGAACCCTACAGACCTCTTTATCTCTATAAACACCACCAGCTCCTATAAACCTCCATATCTCTGTAACCTCCTCCAGCACTACCACCCTCCTTATTCGTTTAACCTCCTCCAGCCATACAACCCTCCCGATCTCTGTAATTTCCTCCAGCCCCTACAAAGCTCCCTGTCACTGTAATCTCCTTTAGTCTCTACAACACTCCATATCACTGTAACTCGCTCCTGGCATGCCACCCTCCCTAACTCTGTAACATCCTAGAGCCCCTACAAACCTCTCTATCACCGTAACATTATCCAGACCTACAACTCTCCAGATATCTGTAACTTCCTCAAACCCTACAAACATCCCCAGCTCTGTAACAACCGCTAGCCCTACAACCATCCCTATCTCTGTAATCTCTTCCAGTCCTACAAGGTTCCTTATATCTGCAACGTCCGTCAGCCCGCAAACCCTCACTAGACCTGAAAGCTCCTCCAGCGCCTACAAACCTCTGTAGAATGCCCCAGCCCTACAAACCTCAAAATCTCGGTATCATCCTCCAGGCGTACAACACTCCCTAACTCTGTAACCTCCTCCAGCCGTAAAACCCTTTGTAACTGTGTAACCTCCTCCAGCCCTACAAACCTCCCTATCTCTGTAAACTCCTCCAGCCCTACAAACTTTCCTATCTCTGTAAAATCCTCCAGCCATACAAATCTCACTAACTCTATAACCTCCTGCATCCAATACAACACTCCCAATCTCTGTAACCAGCTCCAACCCTACAAACATCCCTATTTGTGTAACATACTGCAGCCCTACACTCCCTATCTCTGTAACCTCCTCCTGCCCTACAACCCTACCTAAATCTTAACTTCCTCCAGACACTACAACCCTCCCTATCTCTGTCACCTTCTCCAGACCAACAAACCTCCCTATCTCTGTAACATCCTACAGCCCTAAAACCCTCCCTATCTCTGTAACCTCCTTCAGCTCTGACAAACCTCCCTATTGCAGAAACCTCCTCCATCCACTAAAAGGCTCCCTAACTCTGTAACCTTTACCAGCACTACAAACCTCCTTATCTCTGGAACACCCTCCAGCGCTACAACGGTCCTTATCTCTGTAACCACCTCCAGCCGTTACAACCCTCTATTTATGTAACCTCCTCCAGCCCTACAACAATCCCTTGTTCTGTATTCTCCTCCAGCCCTACAAACGTCCCTATCACTGTAACCTCCTCCAGCCCCTACAACTGTTATTATCTCTGCAACCGTCTCCAGCCCAACAAAACTCCCTATCTCTGTAACCTCCTCCAGCCCTGCAACCCTCACTATCTCTGTAGCCCTCGAGCCCACAAACCTACTTAACTCTGTACACTCCTCCAGCTCCGATACACCTCCCTTTCTCTGTAAACTCCGCCAGCACTACCACCCTCCTTATTCGTTTACACTCCTCCAGCCCTACAACCCTCCCGATCTATGTAACCTCCTCCTGCCCCTACAAATCTCCCTATCTTTGTAACCTCCTCCAGCCACTAAAACCCTCCCTATCACTGTGACATGCTCCTGGCATGCAACCCTCCCTATTTCTGTAACATCCTGGATCCCGTCCAAACCTCCCTATCTCTGTTTGCTTATCCAGACCTGCATCCCTCCCTATCTCTGTAACCTTCTCAAACTCTACAACCAACCCAAGCACTGTAACCTCCTCCAGCCCTATAACCCTCCCTAAATCTGGAAGCTCCTACTGCATCATCAAACCTCTGTAAAATGCCCCAGCCGTACACACCTCAACATCTCAGTAAATTCCTCCAGACATAAAACACTCCCTAGCTCTGTAAAGTCCTCCAGCCCTACAATCCACTCTATCTCTGTAAACACCTCCAGCCACTACAAACCTCTCTAACTGTAACCTCCTCCAGCCATAGAACACTCCGTATCTCTGTAACCACCTCCAGCCCTGCAACCCTTCCTATCTCTGTAACCTCCTCCAGCCCTACAAACCTCCCTATCTCTGTAAACTCCTCCAGCCCTACAAAACTCCCTATCTCTGTAAACTCCTGCAGCCCTACTAATCTCCCTAAATATAGAACGTCCTACATCCCCTAGTACCCTCCCAATCACTGTAGCCAGCTCCAACCCTACAAATATCCCTATCTCTGTAACATCCTGCAGCCCTACACTCTCTATCTCAGTAACCTCCTCCAGCAGTACAACTCTCCCTATCTCTGTAAGCTCCTCCAGCCCCTACAAACCCCTATCTCTGTAATCTCCTCCAGTAATTACAACCCTCCATAAATCTGTAACCTCCTCCAGACACTACAACCCTCCCTATCCCTGTCACCTTCTCCAGACCAACAAACCTCCCTATCTCTGTAACCTCCTCCAGCCCTAAAACCCTCCTTATCTCTTTAACCTCCTGGAGCTCCGACAAGCCCCCTGTCTCAGTAACCAGCCCCTAAAATGTGCCCTATCCATGTAACCTGTACATGCCCTACAAACCTCCGTAACTCTGGAACATCCTCCAGCTCAACAACCCTCCTTAACTCAGTAACCACCTCCAGCCGTTACACTCCCCTATTTCTGTAACCTCCTCCACCCCTACAACAATCCCTTTCTCTGCATTCTCCTCCAGCCCTACAAACCACCCTATCTCTGTAACATCCTCCAGCGCCTACAACCCTCCCTAATTCTCTAACCTCCACCAGCCCCAATACTCCTATCTAACTCTGTAACCTCCTCCAGCCCTACAACCCTCCCTATCTCTGTTACCTCCACCAGCCCTAAAACACTCACGATCTCTGTAACCTCCTCCAGCCCTACACCCCTCCCTATGTCTGTAACGTTCTGCAGCCCCTAGAACACTCCCAAACTCAATAACGTCCTGCAGCCCCGACACTCCGTAGCTTTGTAACCTCCTCCTGCCCTACAACACTCATAATCTCTGTAACCTCCTCCAGCACCTACAACCCTCCCTATCACTGTAACCTGCTCCAGCACCACAACCCTCCCTATCTCTGTAAACTCCATAAGCCCCTACTACCCTCCCTACCGCTGTAACCTCCTCCAGCCACTACAACCCTCCCTATCTCTGTAACCTCCATCAGCCCCTACAACCCTCCCTATCTCTTTAACCTCCTCTAGCCCCACAACCCTCCCTATCTCTGTAACCTCTTCCAGCCCCTGCAATCCTCAATATCTCTGTAACTTCTTCCAGCTCTATAACCCTCGCTATTTCTGTAACCCTCCAGCCCTACAACCCTCCCTATATATGTAACCTCCTCCAGGCCCCACAATCCTCACTATCTCTAACCTCCTCAGCCCCTAAAACCCTCCCTATTTCTGTAATCCCCTGCAGCCTAAACAAACCTACCTATTTGCGAACCCTCTTGCAGACCGTAAAAACCTCCTCATTTCTGTAACATCCTCCAGCCCTACAACCCTCCCTAACTCTTTAACCTCCTCCAGCAATGCAACACTCTCTATATCTGTAACCTCCACCAGCTCTACAACCCTCACTATCTCTGTAACCTCCTCCAGCACTACAAAGCTCCCTATATCTGTAACCTCCACCAGCTCTACAACCCTGTGTATTTTTGTGACCTCCATCAGCCCTACAACCCTGCCTATCTTTGTAACCTCCTCCAGTCCTACAACACTTCCTATCTCTGTAACATCCACCAGAACTGCAAACGTCCCTATCTCTGCAACCCCCTCTCGCGCTACAAACCTCCCTAATTCTGTAACCTCCTCCAGAACATGCAGCCCTCCCTATCTCTGTAACCTCCTCCAGCCCTACATCCCTCCCTATTTATGTAACCTCTCCCAGACCCTACAACCCTCCCTATATCTGTAACCTCCTGCAGCCCATACAACCCTCCAATCTCTGAAACATCCTCCAGCCCAATAGCCCTCCCTATCTCTGTAACACCCTCCAGCAGTACAACCCTCCCTATCTGTATAACTTCCTCCAAACCTACAACCCTCCCTATCTCTGTAACCTCCTTCAGCAATACAACCCCCACTATATCTGAAACCTCCTCCAGCTCTTATAACCCGCCCGATATCTGTAACATCCTCTATCCCTATAGCCCTCCCTATCTCTGTACCCTCCTCCAGCACTACAACCCACCCTATCACTGTAACCTCCTCCAAACCTACAATCCTCCATATCACGGTAACATCCTCCAACCCTACAACCCTCTCTAACTCTGGAGAACTCCTCCAGCTCCAAAAACCCTCCCTATCACTATAACCTCCGCCAGCTTCTACAACCCATCCTATATCTGTAAATTACTCCAGCACTAGAACCCTCGCAATCTCTGTAACCTCCTACAGCACCTACAACCCTCACTTTCCCTGCAGCCTCCTCCAGACCTACAACCCTTAGTACCTGTAACATCCTCCAGCCAGAAAAAAGCTCCCTATCACTGTAACCTCCTCCATCACTACAAAATTCCTCATCCCTGTAACCTCCTCCAGCCATAAAAACCTCCCAATCTCAGTAACATCCTCCAGAACTAGAAATCTCCCTACCCCGGTAAACTCCTGCAGCCCTACAAACCTCCTAGCCCTCTAAACTCATCTAGCCCTACAATCCACTCTATCCATGTAGCTTCCTCCAGTCCTGCAAAACTCCAGAAGAGGGAGGTTTCTAGGCATGGATGAAGTTACAGAGATAGGGAGGGTAGTAGGGCTGTTGGAAGTTACAGAGATAGGGAGGGTAGTAGGGCTGTTGGAAGTTACAGAGATAGGGAGGGTAGTAGGGCTGTTGGAAGTTACAGAGATAGGGAGGGTAGTAGGGCTGTTGGAAGTTACAGAGATAGGGAGGGTAGTGGGGCTGTTGGAAGTTACAGAGATAGGGAGGGTAGTGGGGCTGTTGGAAGTTACAGAGATAGGGAGGGTAGTGGAGCTGTTGGAAGTTACAGAGATAGGGAGGGTAGTGGGGCTGTTGGAAGTTACAGAGATAGGGAGGGTAGTGGGGCTGTTGGAAGTTACAGAGATAGGGAGGGTAGTGGGGCTGTTGGAAGTTACAGAGATAGGGAGGGTAGTAGGGCTGTTGGAAGTTACAGAGATAGGGAGGGTAATCTCCTCCAGCCATATAATCCTCCCTGTCCATGTAACCTCTTCCAGCCCTACGACCCTGCCTATCTCTGTAACCTCCGCCAGCCCTACAACCCTGGCTCTCTCTGAAAGCTCCTCCAGCCCTACAACCCACCATATCTCTATTACCTGCTCCAGCCCTACAAACCTCCCTCTCTCTGTAAACTCCTCCAGCCCTACCATCCTCCCTATCTCGGTAACATCCTCCATCCCAGAACCCTCACTCTCCCTGTAACGTTCTCCAGCTCCTACAAACCTCCCTATCTCTGTAACCCACTCCAGCCCTACAAACCTCACTATCTCTGCAACCTCCTCCAAACCAAGAAATCTCCCTATCCCTGTAAACAGGCCCCAGAGGCTCAGGTAGTCCTCAGTGCGGCATCGGCAGCGGGTAGAGGCGGAGCAGCGCGGCAGAGTGACTAAAAGAGGCCCAAGAGGCTCAGGTAGGCCTCAGTGCGGCATCGGCAGTGGGTGGAGGCGGAGCAGCGCGGCAGAGCGACTACAAGAGGCCCCAGAGGCTCAGGTAGGCCTCAGTGCGGCATCGGCAGTGGGTGGAGGCGGAGCAGCGCGGCAGAGTGACTAAAAGAGGCTCAAGAGACTCAGGTAGGCCTCAGTGTGGCATCGGCAGTGGGTGGAGGCGGAGCAGCGCGGCAGAGCGACCACAAGAGGCCCCAGAGGCTCAGGTAGGCCTCAGTGCGGCATCGGCATCGGGTGGAGGCGGAGCAGCGCGGCAGAGCGACTACAAGAGGCCCCAGAGGCTCAGGTAGGCGTACCAATCTCCAATCTCAGGCAAGGAGAGAGGTAAATAGTATTCAAGCTGTGACGTCACCACAAAACAGATAGGTGATTGGTTGGAGTATTTCTCTCGTTTTAAAACTTTAAGTCTGTGGTTTATAGTTTTTAAGGTTGCTGTGGTGTACCAAGGCCTTTCTGTTGCAGAGTCACTGTTGGTAAACCATTTAACTGGTGTAACTAGAGGGATTGATTTAATTTAATTCCAATTAATTAAAGGGGATACCAGCATCTAAAATCGGGCAGAGGGTGTCCATAACTAACTATAAACAATGTAATTAATTACATAGAATGGAGCAGGTGATGTGGGAGCCGGTGAACCCCATTGAGGCTCACGGTGATTATGTCTGTGACAAGTGTCTGCTGCTACAGGAACTCCAGCTCCGTGTTGATGAGCTGGAGTCTGAGCTTCAGACACTGCGACACATCAGGGAGGGGGAGAAGAACCTGGACTCTGTGTATCAGGAGGTGGTCACACACTGAAGTTAAGTAATTCAGATGTAGCCCATGGTCAAGGACAGGACGGTGTGACAACGAGTGAGGCAGGTACGGGGATCCAGGAGGTAGAGCTGGAGGAGCCGCAGCCCTTGCTCTTGACCAACAGGTTCGAGGTTCTTACTCCCTGTGGGGACAGGAGCAGTGACTGCAGGGAGGATGAGCAACCTGGCCACAGCACCGTGGAATGGGGGGCCATTCAAGAGGGGGGAGTAAATAGAAATGTTGTAGTGGTAGGGGATAGTATTATTAGGGGGATAGATAGAGTTATCTACAGCCGAGAGCGAGAGTCCCGAAGGCTGTGTTGCCTACCCGGTGCCAGGGTTAAGGACATCTCCTCTGGGCTGGAAAGAAACTAGCAGTGGGAGGGGTTGGATCCAGTTGTCGTGGTCCATGTTGGTAAAAACGACGTCGATAGGACTAGGAAGCCGGTTCTGTTAAAGGAGTATGAGCAGCCAGGTGACAAATAAAAAAACAGAACCTTAAGGTTAATAACACCTGAGCCACGAGCGAATTTGGCTAGGACAAATAAAATTAGAGAGTTAAATGCGTGGCTCAAAGACTGGTGTGGGAGAAATGGGTTTTGCTTCCTGGGCCACTGGCACCAGTACTGGGGCAGGAGGGAGCTGTTCCGTTGGGACGGGCTTCACTTGGCCAGTGCTGGGACTAGAGTCCTGGCGGATCATATAACTAGGGCTGTAGAGAGGGTTTTAAACTAACTAGTGGGGGGGAGGTTCCTAGAGCGCAAATAATAAAAATGACAACGGAGAAGGTCATAGACTTAGATAGCAGTGGGGAAATTAAAAACCAGAGCGTGTCAGGAAGGGGCAGACGGTATGGAGTGAAAGGTAAAGTAATAAAAAGGGCAAAAGCAGGAACTAAGGGCTAGATTTTCAGTATAGACAGTTTTGGGGCGCTAACCTTAACGCCCGCCCGAAGTTAGCGCCCGCCCCAAAGTAGCGCCCCGTTGCCGGAAATTCAGTGGCTTCGCCCTAAGAGAGTGGTGGAGCACTAAAAGAGGCGTTCCACTCCTACCTTTAGGCGCTAAGCCGGCGGTCCAGAGGGATAGCGCCCAGGCGGGGCGCAGCGCGGGTGCGGTCATTTTTGCACTGACAGCAGACTCCGTGGTGCCGACCAGCTCTTAAAGGGGGAAGGGACGAATTGGTCTGCTGCCATGCCCTGCACACTGCAGCCTTGCAAAGAGGCCTCAACACTGCTGCTCAGCCCCAGGGAGTCATGGCAACGCCAGAGAAGGCCCGTCAGCGTGCCCTGCGCTTCTCAGAGGGTGACCTGGACATAATGGTCACAGCTCTGGAGGTGAGGCGCAAGTTCTTGTTTCCAGAGAGTGGGAGGAATCCAACCCACCATGACTACACCAAAGCCTGGAAGCAGATCGCCCAGAGGGTGACGTTCACCGGCGAGGCCCCCAGGACCCACAAACAATGCCGTAAAAAATACAACGATCTGACCAGGATTGTGAAGGTGAGTAGCCTTTCCAGTCTCCTCCTCATTCTTGCATGTACACCTGACATGATGGGCAAAGGGACCTGAAAGTCCTATTGGCCAGCCCTCAGCCAGCAGCATTGGGACAGTCATGAGCATCAAATGGCCATTCGGCACTCTACACTTTGGCCAAGCTATTCCACCATGGGAGGCAGTGCACACTACATCAGGGCTTCACTCTGTCCAAGCTATTCCACCATGGGAGGCAGTGCACACTACATCAGGGCTTCACTCTGTCCAGGCTATTCCACCATGGGAGGCAGTGCACACTACATCAGGGCTTCACTGCACACTTACAGCCCGTCCTTTCTCTTGCAGTCTAAAGTAGCGTTTAATCGCCAGGCCCGTGCCAGGGGTGGCCGCGCCAAGCTGCAGAAGCTCACTCAGCTGGAGGAGCGCGTGTGTGTGCTCATGGGAGCCCGTGTGATTGTCCCCACAGCGTGCGGTGTATCCGACCCTCCACTGCCCGGCAATGGTAAGGGCCTCGCCTTCTGGCCCTCTCGCGTCGCACTGGCCCATCCAAGCTACCTCCTTTGCCACTGTCCCACCAATGCGCTGAATCCCACCAGTCCTAACTCCCTCACTGACGCCGTCTCCTCACTCTGAAGCTACTCTTGTGCATTCCTGCTTTCAGCTGGTGACGACCAGGACCCTGAAGCTGCCAGTGACAGCACCTCTGACCAGGAGGAGGAGGAGGAGCAAGCCGGACCTTCGGGGGAACAGTCACGTCCCGCAGGAGAGGAGGAAATGCTTGACACCTCCTCACTGGACGAGTGCCTGGAGGAACTGTCGCAGGGCAATGCAGCTTCTGGGACCAGTGGCGTCCAGCCACCCAGCAGCCGTGCGCGTGGCCCGCGGCCTTCCCCCCAAAGGGGGGAAGGATCAGAGGGGAGTGCTGCTGCTCGGCACACTCGCCGTCACCAACGCGGCAAGGGTCCCCTAGTTCGGCCCCCTCCTCCCCAGCGGCAGAGTCGCGACTCCAGTCCGGACACCTTCACTTCGGAGGAGGTGCGGAAGCTGGATAAGATGGCTGACGACTCGGACCGGCGCTACACGGAGCTCATGAGCGTGGTGGGGCGCATGCCTGAGGCCATCGAGTCACTGGCGACCAGTGTGCGCGAGTTCGGGGCAGCAACTGCCGCGAGTGGCCGCATGCTGACTGATGCCGTCAAGACCCTGGCCGATGTGATGCGCATGCACACCAGGACCACAGGGCCACTCACTGCTGCCACACGCGCTGTCTCAGGCAGGCATCGCCAGGGCAGGCGCCGCGCTGGACCATCCCAGCAAGCCGCCCGTCGGCTGATTGCTGCGGATCCTGTAGTGCAGGCCCGGCCGAGTGCCACCGCGCCACAGCACCAGCCAGCGCATCCCAGACGCCAGCTGGCCCACATTGCGCCATCCGTCGCCGCCATTCCCCCTCTGGGGCGTCAACGGGAAGCGGCTGCAGCTGATGGTGGCCAGGCTCAGGTGCGCCACTCAGCAGACGGCCCCTCGAGGCCCAAACGCCGTTTAGGCCGCCCCCCAGCGGCATCTGGCGGAAGGGCATCTGAGCCTCAGGCGCCTTCCCCCAGCCTCGCAGCAGCCACTGGGCAGAGCTTGCGAAGGAGCAGCAGGCCGGGCAGGGGAGGCAAAATGCTGGCCAAGGTCTCGGCCTCGCGGGCCACTCAGTAGAGGGTGTGGGCAGCTTTCCTTTAATATGGCGGTGGCCATCTTTATTTTGCCCATGGTTGTGCTTTTGGAGGGCTTATTTTTTGCGTTAGGCCGACGTTGAGGCCCGGTTTGAATAAAGGTGGAGTGGCTCCTCCCCAGTTTGTGGGAGTGAGTCGTTTGCTGGGCTTTTTGTGGGGCCCGTTTATTGTTTTTGGGGATTCATGTGGGAAGGGCATTTCATTTTTGTGCAATAAAAAATTATCTTTATTCATGCAGTCTCCATGGTTGTTCTTCTTAGTGTTTGTTGGCTTCGCCGGCTGAGGGCTTGCGGAGCGGCTGCATTCATCTTCCCTCAGGGCCCCTGGCCATTCCCTGACAGGGGGCTTAGAAGTACCGTGTAATAAGGTGGCGTCGTGCGGCCCTTGGCCCTGGTCGCTCCCTCCTGGGAACGTACTCCTGCTCCTCCTCCTCCTCCTCCTCCTCATGCTCCTCCTGCTCCTCCTCCTGAGGTGCTGGTCCAACGTCAGGTGGCAGTGCCTGAGTCCTGCGGATAGCCAGGTTGTGTAGCATGCAGCAAACCACCACAAATTGGGAGACCCGGTCCGGCGAATACTGGAGAGCTCCTCCGGAGCGATCAAGGCAGCGGAACCGCTGCTTGAGGACCCCAATAGTTAGCTCGATGATGTTGCGGGTGGTTTGATGGCTCTCGTTGTAGGCCTCTTCAGCAGCGGTCCTGGGCGCGCGGAGCGGGGTCATGAGCCAGGTGCACAAAGGATAGCCTTTGTCCCCGATGAGCCATCCTCTTGGGGGAGGCTGTGCCTGGAACATGTCATGCACAGTACTCTGCCGCAGGATAAAGGCATCGTGGCTGCTGCCTGGGAAGCTGGCATTGACTGCCATGATGCGCTGCTTGCGGTCACATACCAGCTGCACATTCAGAGAATGGTAGCCCTTCCTGTTGCGATACTGCTCGCCAAATTAAGGATAGTATTCGACTAAAAACAAGGGCATATAGGGTAGCCAAATCTAGTGGGAGGATAGAGGATTGGGAAAACTTTAAAAGACAGCAAAAAATAACAAAAAGATTGATTAAGAAAGGGAAGATAGATTATGAAAGTAAATTAGCAAAAAATATAAAAACAGAAAGTAAGAGTTTTTATAGTTATATAAAAAGAAAAAGGGTGGCTAAAGTAAATGTTGGTCCCTTAGAGGATGAGACCGGGAAATTAATGGTGGGAAATATGGAGATGGCAAAAACACTGAATGAATATTTTACATCAGTCTTTACAGTAGAAGACACTAAGAATATCCCAACACTGGACAAACAGGGGGCTAAAGGGGGGGAGGAGCTAAACACGATCAAAATCACTAAGGAAGTGGTACTCGGTAAAATAATGGGACTCAAGGCGCATAAATCACCTGGACCTGATGGCTTACATCCTAGGGTCTTGAGGGAAGTGACGGTAGGGATTGTGGAATCATTGGTAATAATTTTCCAAAACTCCCTGGACTCGGCAAAGGTCCCGGCAGACTGGAAAACTGCTAATGTAACACCCTTATTTAAAAAGGGCAGTATACAGAAGGCTGGAAACTATAGACTGGTTAGCCTATCATCTGTGGTAGGTAAAATTTTGGAGTCCATTATTAAGGAGACAGTAACAGGACATTTGGATAATTATGATTTAATAGGACAAAGTCAGCATGGTTTTATGAAGGGGAAGTCATGTTTGACAAATTTGTTGGAGTTCTTTGAGGAAGTAACGTATAGGGTGGATAAAGGGGAACCAGTGGACGTAGTGTATTTAGACTTCCAAAAGGCATTTGACAAGGTGCCACACAAAAGATTATTGCTCAAGATAAAAAATCACAGGATTGGGGGTAATATTTTGGCATGGATAGAGGATTGGCTATCTAACAGAAGGCAGAGAGTTGGGATAAATGGTTCATTCTCAGACTGGCAATCAGTAACTAGTGGTGTTCCGCAGGGGTCAGTGCTGGGTCCCCAACTCTTTACAATCTATATTAACGATTTGGAGGAGGGGACCGAGTGTAACATATCAAAGTTTGCAGATGATACTAAGATGGGAGGGAAAGTAGTGAGTGAGGAGGACATAAAAAACCTGCAAGGGGACATCGACAGGCTAAGTAAGTGGGCAGAGATTTTACAGATGGAATACAACACTGGAAAGTGTGAGGTTATCCACTTTGGCAGGAAAAATCGTAGAGCAAGGTATTATCATAATGGCAAGAAACTTTAAAGTACTGAAGTACAAAGGGATCTGGGGGTCCTGGTGCACGAAACTCAAAAGGTTAATATGCAGGTGCAGCAAGTGATTAAGAAGGCCAATGGAATGTTGACTTTCATTGTTAGGGGGATAGAATATAAAAATAGGGAGGTACTGCTTCAGTTGTACAAGGTATTGGTGAGACCGCACCTGGAATACTGCGTATAGTTTTGGTGTCCATACTTAAGAAAGGACATACTTGCTCTCGAGTCAGTACAAAGAAGGTTCACTTGGTTAATCCCGGGGATGAGGGGATGGACATATGAGGAGAGGTTGAGTAGATTGGGACTCTACTCATTGGAGTTCAGAGGAATGAGAGGCGATCTTATCGAAACATATAAGATTGTGAAGGGGTTGGATTGGGTGGATGCGGGGAGCATGTTCCCGATGATGGGTGAAACTAGAACTAGGGGGCATAGTCTTAGAATAAGGGGCTGCTCTTTCAAAACTGAGATGAGGAGGAACTACTTCACTCAGAGGGTGGTAGTTCCATGGAATATGCTGCCCCAAAAACCTGTAGAAGCTACATCATTACATAAATTTAAAACAGAAATAGACATTTTCCTTGAAGTAAAGGGAATTAAGGGTTACGGGGAGCGGGCAGGAATTTGGACATGAGTCTAGGTTTGGATCGGTCATGGCCCTGTGGGTAGCGGAGCGGGCCCAGGGGCCGTGTAGCCTGATCATGCTCCTATTTCGTGTGTCTAATTCTGTTAGATTCAGGAGATGGTTCTGTGATAGTGGATTGGCGGTTAGGATCAGATCAGCCATGATCTTATTGAATGGCGGAGCAGGCTCGAGGGGCCGATTGGCCAACTCCTGCTCCTATTTCTTATGTTCTTATGTGTCGGAGACATGACAAAATGCGATTTTTCAACAATGATTGGACAGTTGAGGAATTTTCATGAGAACAGGATGTTGCCGAGTTGAGACTCTAACCAGAGGCCTGGAGCTGATCTACGTCTGCCGTCAGCCTCGGCCTTTCATGTGGGAAGTTGGGCGGAATTAACTCGTAATAAACCTTTCCAATACCTCACCTGGGTGTGTTTGACATTTAAAGGTAGAGAGATTTTCATTCTGTATTGACCCCATGCTGTACCTGAGCTGGTTGTGCTTCATTGGATAGTGCCAAAGGAACTGTGCACTCCATTGAACACATGCTGTACCTGCTCTGCGTGTGTTTAATGTGACAGTGTAGCGGGAGCTTTAATCTGTATCTAACCCATGCTGCAACAGCCCTGGGAGTGTTTGATTGGACATTGTGGAGTGAGCTTTTCTCTGAATCTAACCCGTGCTGTGCCTGCCCCGCGAGTGTATGATGGGACAATGTAGAGGGATCGTTACTCTGTATATAATGCGTGACCCACCTGCCCTGCTATATTTTTGATGGTACAGTGACATGGGAAATTTACTCTGTATCTAACCCGTGCTATTCTTGCCCAGGGAGTGCTTGATGGGACAATGTAGAGCGAGCTTTTCTTCCTATTTAACCCGTGCTGCACCTGCCTTGGGATGCCTGATTTAAAGATGTAATAGCAGATCCACTCACTTTATAATCTAGTTCTGTAACTCCAATTATTCCCTGTCCAATTTGAGCATGATAAACATACACAGGGGGATAAAAAATATAGTTAATTATTAAATTAGTCATGATAAGCAACACATAGGTGAATAAAATTTGTTAATTTTAAATTGGACATGATTCGAACGCAGCAGTATTTTGTGGAATTGGGGGGCAACAGTGAATGTTAAAATTGGGGAGGGCAGCAGGATATTGTAGAAATGGGAGGCGGCAGTAAATTGTACAATTGGGGAGGGCAGCAGTATTTTGTGGA